>NW_022631042.1:14629385-14672611 GCF_010015895.1 Lontra canadensis
AAAGAAAGAAAGAAAGAAAGAAAGAAAGAAAGAAAGAAAGAAAGAAAGAAAGAAACTAACTACAGTTGGGTTGGTATTAAGCCTTGGTTCACTGACTTGGAGCCTCAAGCCAATGAGGCCATTTTGAGCTTGTGGTTTTCCTTTTGACAACCCTGCCTTTTGATCAGACTCTCAGCTTAACTGAGAGCTGGGATCAAAACTGAAGCATTAACACCACTCTCAGCAACTGTTGCCTAGTGTGGCATTCACAGTTCTTGACCTTTTTGTTTAATCTTTGTGATATTCCCAATTTACCACTTCAGCTTTATGATTTCTGAGTTGGTCGTTCTCTTTATTCTTTGATGTTCCAGTCTAACTGGCTCTGAGCTTGCACCTAGGTCTTTTAAGAGAACAGAGCACACTACATGGATTATTATGATTACTATAAACAGAATTACCATAAACTATAATTCCCAGTGTTTTAGTGCAACTTGAAGTCATGGTCTCTGAGACTCAAAGCAATTAAAGTCAAATAAGAAAGACACTGAAGGAGTCACTCTTTTAAACCACGTGGCTTGGTCAGTGAGCTGATGTTTACTGAGTTGTAACTTCCCTGAAGTGTTAATCCAGGACTCAGTTGGTGGCTACAGCACAGACCCAGACTTGCTCAGCTGAGAGATAATCAAGGGCTAACTTATTTTCAAGAACAACTTTAGCTAGAGTCTAAGGCTTTTTGTTGGATAGCCCTTGCTTTAGCAAGAGATTCTGCAGCAATTTCAGGAATGAAGAAGTTCTTGATGGTACCTCATTTACATTTATCCCTAACCAGGGAAGTAGGGCTCTCTCAAAGGAGTGAATCCTGGGTCTCAAAAACTTCTTGGTAGGTTCATTCCAACACAGGATATAAATTTAGGGGAGTCAACCAGTGAGCTGTCTTAGCTTGAGAAAATTTAGGACTAGCCGTTAGATTTTGTGCTAACCTGAAGTACAGGTTGCTCTAAATTCCAGAGTTTAGCCCCCTTGACAATGACCTGGGAGATAACAGATCAAGATGCTACCTTCTCAGGCCAGTGCCAAAGTTAAGGGGGAAAAAAAAACAGAGGGAGAAAGTGTTTCATGTTTGGTTATCGTATGAAGTCTTCATCCATTGTTTTGGTGAGAGCAGTCTACCCGGGTGTCAGCTACTCCTGGAATGGAGTTAAGCCACACTTTGGTCCTGCCGTAAAGTAGCCACAAATGAAATGTAGACCTAAACCTTCTGGCCTTATGTTGGGGTCTCCAGTCTGACAATCACCAAGCCAGTTCCACAAGGACACAAAACAAACTTAGGAAGATTTTGCCATTATATCTGGGATTATAGTTCCTAGATGTAAAATAAACTGGTGTACTGGAAAGCAGTGAACTCGACACTTCAGAATTTAAGGATCCCATTAGCTAAACATTTGAGCTTCTAGCAGCAGAAGTAATCTAGAATTGGAGATTGTGCATATTTATCAGTGTGGATTATTGCATAGAAATTTTCTTGAGATTCATGAATTACCTCATGCTCATCCAACCCATTCTCTGATCAACTTATACTATCAGGCTATCAGGGGAATATTCTTGAGGTAGCGAGTACTCTAACAGCCTTTAATGCTTGATCTGTGTGCATTTTTTGTTTTTGTTTTATCTTGACTTTTTGATTTTGGCTTTTTCTGCTTCTGAGATCCCTTTTAGCAGTAGCTTTTATCTACATGAAACAAGACAATTATCTGTACCCTAGTGTATGTGTAGTGTATGTTTATCTAAGAGAAGTTACTGTGTCCTGTCCATAAGAAGGCTTTGGGTGTGCCACCAGTAATTCTCCTGGAACTTTGTTGAGGTTTCTGTCCAGGGAACTGTGGTCTGAAAGTTTAGGGGCTTGGCTCCATGTAGACCACCTGCCATTTCAGCAGGGCTCTGGGCAGATATGTCAGTTCAATAGGACTCCAGACAAATGTGCCACCTCACTGGGGTCTAGGCATAACTATCTGCCAGCCCAAGCTGACTCACCCTGTAGAAAAGCCAATTAGATCAGGAGCATAAAAGCAAGGAGAGCAGAGCTTAGAATGAAGTAGAACTCACCTAGAGCCCTTGAGAATGGTGAGAAAGACAATGAACTCATAGGCCTCACAGTTATCACCCCTGTGTTTCTCCTTATCTCTGAATGCCCCAGAAGTCCACTTTGGATACTGTTGCTGCCACCCAATCTGTGGCTACCACCGAATCTGTTAGCAAAAATTCAACCAGTAAATGTTAAAGACCAATGGCTATATTAATCAATCCAATTATGAGTGGGGCAGCATGCCATCTAGCAAGTAGAGGGTAGCTCCAAAGGACTACAGAAAGAAGGAAGTGAGGAAGTGAGCAGGGAGTGTGGAAAATGAAATTATTAGCAAAGATGCATTGTGTAAGTTGAGATCGCCCTCCTAAGTGGAATGGAATCAGTAAACATCATAGAGCTAACCAGGAAATTCCTATGGTCACTTGTTAAAGGTCACTGTTCTGGGCGTTTGAAATTGCACATGAGTTAGGTATTAAGTCTCAGTTTAGTTACATGGGACCTTAAGCTAAGTGTTGCCATTTGGATCTGTGTTTTTCTTTTTAACAGACCCAGGAAGTCGGAGACTGACTTCAGAAACTTAGACTTGTCTGTAGAAAGCTCCTCATACAGCTTGTTAGGTGCTTGCTCCCCATGGCTTAAAAAGGGGCTTGTGACCCACAGGGAAAAGTACAAACAAAAGTTCCTTCTTATGGGCCCTTTGGGGCTTTGGTCTGTGACATTAATGCTCAGGACTTAACTTCTGAGTCTAGTGAGGTACTGATCAAAGCCTGGCCCAGACACATTCAGCTGTCTGCCCACACTGTCTAAATATGTCTAGTGTCTGCACCAGTGGGGCTCCTTTTGGACACTACATCTGAATCACAAGTGAATATGAGTGATTAGGAAAAGGATATTTGCTTTATGGTAGTGATTCTCCTTGGGACAGTAGTTAGTCCTTCATCCCTTAGTGGACTGGCACTCATGAGGACGGCAATAGATGTCTGCTGAGAAGATTTACCAATGGTAAGAAATACATTCACTGTGTAGAATGGAAGAATGTTTATAGACATTAGCCTCACCCAATCTTTAATTATCAAATTTCACCATAGAGTGGTACATACAATTGAAATCTGAGAAGCCCAAGACCATACTAAAACCTCAGGAGCCAAATTACTATTTTTTTAAACTGTGATCAGGTTCTATCAAATGAACAGCATTTTGTAACTTACAATTCATTGTTGATGGGTTATACTTTGTGTAGAGCAAGAATGAACTGAGAGGGACTTTGCTGAGTAGAACATTCATGAAAGATGTATAATTGTTCTTACTTCCTGATCAAGTAAGATCATCAAAGTGGACTCTCTTTTGACCATTTATTTTGTGGGAGGTCGGCAAGGGCTTTCACGTGTATTGCTTCCTTTAATCATACAATGACTCTAAAAAACAACATTGTACCTTCTTTTGGATGATGAAACTGAGGCTAAATGAATTCTTCCTCTTCTTTTTCTCTGTATGTTCAAAGCCTATACTATTTCAATTCTATAGGGAAACAGCAGGACAGTGATGCTACCATTAAAGGTAACAGGATAAAGAAAGATTTCTATTTGTTTATTTTCCATTAATACTTGACAGAAAAGTTGGGACATTCCCTTTGAAACAAAGGGTTCATGTTATATGCCTACTTATATGCACATACCTTTGTTTACTGAAGGAAAAAGAATTTCTTCATCAACTCTTCCTTTATTATTCTTGTGTTTGATGATACATTTGTATTCTTTATCCATTGATGCTCCAGTCATGGTCAGCCAGCTGAATTTCATGTATGTGTCCTTAGTCTTCATGGTGTCTCCCTGCTGGGATTTCAGAATTATTTTTTGTCATCCTTTTCTTTCCAATCTATCTTGATAACATCAGGGAAAAAATCCTCAAGAAGACAAAGATATGTTCCAGCCTTAAGGGCTTTTATTTCAGCAATTGAAGAAAGAAATATTGTGGGCTTGGTGGAAATGTCTTCATTAGGGTTTTTGTCTGTGGGAGAAAATGGAAGAGCAATTAAAAATATGTTAGAGAAACACAAATATTTTGTGGTTTGGAAATACCTAACATATAGTAAAAGGAAGGAAAGCTTGCTATAGAACTAGTATTTGCCATGGCCTTTCACCCACAGTGGGTTTTGAATTATTAATTCTTCTTAGTTTCCATGGGAAAAGAAGTCCTAGAGTTTATGTTACTTACTCAGAGTCATAGCTATTAAGTGACAGAATCTGGCTTAAGATGTGGAATTTTTTGGAACAATACATAGCAACTTGTATGAATGGGAATCTATTTCCATATGTATATGACATATATCAAACTGAACTTTAATATGGATCTCATGACTACTTCTGATACCGGAATTCTTTTCCTTGATTTCTGACTTTATAGACTATTTCACTTTCACATCTGAATCACTCTAGGACTTTGAGTAGGGAAGTATTAAACCTGCCCCTCCAAATTATTTACAAGGCCTTGAATTTAGAAGCAATGTTGCAATATTTCCAAAATTTTGCTTAAAAAAATTAACTGATTATTTCCAGAAATGTCCTTATATTAACTGTATCAAGTAATGCATTGATCACAACTTTGTTTCCTTTAGGAAATGTGTGCTAAAAGCACATTTTAGGGTGGAATTTTAATTGAAGTTGAAGTTTGACTAAGAAGACACCATAATTTGACTCTTAGTATCTCCCCACTGAATTTGAATCTGCCCTAGCAGCCTGCTGAATTTGTAATATTCCAAATTTTTATTTGATTTCATCCGCTGAATACAATTATACGTAACCATTGTTATGTTAATAGTTTTGGTTCTAAGTTTTCTACAGTTGTAATGTCAAAATATCAGAGTTTTCAAGGACATGCCATTTGAATGCTGAAATTTTCCTTACTTATATATTTATGTTAATTTAGTGATTGAAATTATAAATAGTAGAACACTTTCCAGTTTGTTTTCCAAGTGAAACACAGATGTTTTATTCATTTTCTCTGTGGACTAGAGTTAGAATAATAATCTAATGGGAAACTTCCTAAGCAAACCAGAATTGGATTTCACCTTTGAGAAGAAAAGAATAAAATTTATTTATTTATTTATTTATTGTTTTTTTTCAGTGTTCCAAGATTCATTGTTTATGCATCACACCCAGTGCTCCATGCAATATGTGCCCTCCTTAAAAATTCTTGAGAATTTGTGCTTGTGCAGCAAAGCTCCTGATTTTTATACTAAATTCATAAACAAGCAATGACGAGTTATTTATTCATGCTATAATGAAACATATCATAATGTACTTGTTTTAACTTTGTATATATTGCCCTAGAATAGATAGCATTTTATTGATTATGATAGTAAGACACTATTATTTCTCCAACCATGTACTACTTTGTCTGTAAGAAGTGTGTTATATATAAAACAAGACTAATTTTTCACAGTACATGATGTTTACACAATTTTAGCCTCTTGTCAATAGATTAAAGAATCCAGTTTTCATCTTACGAAGCTTGGTTTTCTTATAGAAATCATTCTGATTTGTTATAATAAAGAACTTGAGGGGCGCCTGGGTGGCTCAGTGGGTTGAAGCCTCTGCCTTCGGCTCAGGTCATGATCCCGGGGTCCTGGGATCGAGCCCCACATCGGGCTCTCTGCTCAGCAGGGACCCTGCTTGCTCCTCTCTCTCTGCCTGCCTCTCTGCCTACCTGTGATCTCTGTCTGTCAAATAAATAAATAAAATCTTTAAAAAAATAAATAAAAAATAAAAAATATAATAAAGAACTTGAAAATCAAAGGATGAATTTGGAAATTTCTGGATGGTAAGACAGTATGCTTACCTTCTGTCCCTTTTCCATAGGTAGATGCATGAATTTTCATTCTTTTCCATTCTTTTCACAGAATGAATCTTGAACTTCCATATTTTTCTCAATGTGATAGTTAGCTGAGCATTAAATAGTGCACTTGATTAGTATGCTTAGTGCCTATATTTTGGGTAATTATATTACATGTTTTTACTTTCAACATTCTTTTTAAAATTTATTAAGGTTTTTTTTATGGCCAAAATCATTTTCATGATGCATAAAATAGAAACCAGTTTACAAAATAAATAAATTTTCCCAATACATTTATATATATTCATAATCAAAAAAAGTTTTGAAGTTAATTGCCTGAACTGTATATATTTTATTAAAGAAACAAGATGAATTGTACACAAATTAAACAAATGCAACCACATTTTCAATTAAGTGTGATATTTCAAACTTGCATATGGGTATTTATTCAAAGTTTTTCTATTTTATTCTTATTTTTCTTTTGTTAAATAATCATAGTTATTTCATATGCAAATATGAATTTCAAATTTATGAATTTCTAAGTATATTTAAAAGTAATAACTGTATCTATAACTGTATTTCTAAGTACATTCTAACTATATTTTCAATCTTTAATTGTTTTTCTACTAAATATGAGTACTAAGTCCAAACTTGTACGTGTTAGAGATGATATCAATTAAGATAAAGGACTAAGATTTAAAATACATGGGGGGATAGGTTAGCCCGGTGATAGGTATTAAAGGAGGGCATGTACTGCATAGAGCACTGGGTGTTATACACAAACAATGAATCCTAGAACACTGCATCAAAAATTAGTGATGTACTGTATGATGACTACATGATATAATAAAAAAAAGAGAAGAAAAAAATTAAAAAATAAAAATAAAAATTGAGAATTATAAACCTTCCCCCCAAAATAAAATACATAAAGAAAATATAAAAATTTTAAAAATCAAACGCATTTTAATTTCATTTTTGTTGCCAATTTTGGAAAAAGTCCACTGAGAAGAAATGAACACTTCTAAATTCAAGATTTTTGTATATTTGTGGACAGTAAGGTAATTTTCCATTGGAGCAGTTAGAAGTAAAGCCAAATCCTCTAAAGAATTTCTGCTCTGTCAGTATGATTGGCTACAAACCACTCCCCATACTGGATACAATTCTCCCCTTAGGTTTGAAATGGGGCAACACCTACACAGCAACTATGGTGCTTTAAACATTGAGCTGGGCACTTTATTCAGTCTCATTCGAATTTCTTATGACCCCTACTGGATGCATACTGTTATCCCATTTTATGAATTAGGAACTGGAGGCCAGGGTATAATCACCCAAGTTCACATAAGCAACAAGTGTTGGAGCCAGATCTCCAGGTCAGCCTGGGTCCAAAACCAGGCTTTCTGACAACACCCTTTCACCATCTGGAAAGGAAACGTGTCAGCTCACACAAGTTATATGTCATGATCAACTTTGTTTTGGGGCCAAACACTTTCATGACAATTACCCATGTTTTATATGAGCATGGGATTTTTTTTTTAAGGGTTTATTATTTATTTGAGAGAGAGAGAGAGAAAGCACAAGCAGAAGGTGGGGGGAGATGCAGAAGGAGAAGCAGACTCTCCGCCCAACAGGGAGCCAGATGCAGGCCTTGATTCTAGGACACCAAGACCATGACCAGAGCTAAAGGCAAGACGTTCAGCTGACTGAGCCACCCAGGCACCCTGGTGCATGAGCATGTTCTGCAAGTTGACACACACAGAGTCAGATCCTATTACAATGTTTGTACCATGCTGACCTCTACTGTAAATATTGGTATTAAAATCTTTCATAAGATTTCCACATCTAAACATGATGTGAAAATGAGATATTATAATATCATTACTATTATTATTAGCAATTTGTGATGATTGCATGTTCCAACATGACATCTTAATCTGGGGACCAAATCTTCCCTTACTAATGAGACTACAGTATTTGGGGGTAATGATTAGATCTATGCTAATCAAACATAGGGACTTATTCTTTTGCTTGCACCCCACTTTGTTCTACTATGTCTAGAATTCACTGAGCCATCATCAGTGAAAATCGGCCCTTGACACGGCAATCAATAGGCATTGACTTGTCTTGTTTTATCTACTGCATTTCCAGTGTAAGAAAATCAAAGAGAACATTGGCCAAAGCCTAGTAATGTATGGTCAACTTATGGAATTGCTTCATCTGTGTTCTTCAATGCAAATGGTGTTTTTCTCACCAACAGCACAATCTATGTGCATTCCAAGCTCTCACCAGAAATTTTTACCTTACACTGACTTCCTTCCAGCTCATGCCAAAAGTTTGGCTTGAAACTCCTACAGTGAAAATTCAGGGTGGAATGACTAGAACAACAGCTGGTTGTCTGGTCTTGCAAGCCTCCTACTGTCATGGTAGATCACTAGACTTTTAAGTGTCCTGAACCAACTTAACTGTGAAAAAACAAACTGTAAACAAACAAACAAACAAACAAAAAAGAGAGAGAGAGAGAGAGAGAGATTTGTGTGAATACCTGATCTATAAAATGCACCATAAAGAACTGTGCTTTCTCTTCAAAAGTTGAAATGATAGAAAAGCAGCTATAAGCCCTCAGAGAGCCTTCATGCATACTTTTCATTCACTCCTTTCAGGGAAAAGCTCATGGTCTTGTGTTGTTTTGTGTACCTCTCAACTGATTCTCTACCTTCAGATGTTGGTCTCTCAGATGTTGGTTTCTCAGACTGCAAAGAATGCAAGAATCCTGTAAGACCCTTGTGCAGAGGAGTCTAGATGGCAGAGAAGTAGCAGGCTGAGACCACACCAGGTAGCAGGAGAGCACCAAGATAGCTTATCAATCCATTGCAAACACCTACAAATCCAACAGGAGATTGAAGAGAAGAAGAGCAACAATTCTAAAAACAGAAAATTGACCACTTTCTGAAAGGTAGGACTGGGGGAGAAGTGAATCCAAAGCGACAGGAAGATAGACCATGGGGGGAGGGGCCAGCTCCCAGCAAGGGGCAGAGAAATGGTGCACAAAATCAGGATTTTTAAAAGTCTGCTCCACTGAGGGACATTGCTCCAGAGGCTAAACCGGGGTGAAGCCCATGTGGGGTCAGCGTCGCCTCAGGTCCTGCGAGGTCACAGTAGGATTAGGGGTGTCTGAGTGTCGCAGAGCTCCCAGGTATTAGAGCGGGGAAGCTGGCTACAGAGCAGAGCTGAGGAGTGAGCTCTCAACTCGGGGTTACCTTGAACTGTAATCTGTGGCATAGGCAACTGCTCTGTGAGTGGGGTCCCCAGAAGATCCTGGGAGACACCCTCTGAAAGAGCTCAGGGGTCTGCAGGGTTTGGAGACTCCAGGTGGAGCTGTGTGCCAGAGACAGAGATGCTTGGTCACAGACTGGGTGAGCTCCGAGGGTGGCTGGAGGCCAGGGAGACCAGAATGAGAGGCCAGAGAGACTGGAGAAATTGAGTGCTTTATTCGGAGGACACACTGAGGAGTGGGGCCCTGAGCTCTCGGCTCCTCCAGGCCAGAGATTGGGCAGCCGGCATTTTCATTCCCGTCCTCTGGAACTCTACAGAAAGCATTCAGGAAACAAAAGCTCCAAAAAGTGAACCTGAGCAGATTACTGAGCCTGGCCCCTGGTAAGGGTGGTGCAATTCTGCCTCGGGCAAAGACACTTGAAAATCACTACAACAGGTCCCTCCCCCAGAAGATCAACAAGAAATCCAGCCAAGACCAACTTCACTTACGAAGGAGAACAGCGGAATTCCAGAGGAAAAAGCAAATCATGGCATTCATGGCTTTCTCTCCATGATTCTTTAGTCTTGCAGTTAATTATTTTAATTTAATTTTATTTTTTCTTCTGCTTAATTTTTTTAACTTTTATTTCCTCTTTTAATGTTTTTTTAACTAATGTATCTTAAAAATACCTTTTATAAAAAAATAATCTTTTTTGAACCTTCATTCTTATAGTCATATTTAATCCCTCATTGTATCTAACTTTATTTTTGTATACACATAGGGGTTTTTCTTCTAAAAACTTTGGGGTCAAACTTCTTCTAATAGATCAAAATATGCCCTAAATCTAGCACCAGGCTTGTTGTAGTCTCCAGCCCAAGCAAATTCTCTCCACTTTCTTTTTCTTTATTCCCCCAACCAACTTACTTTATCAACTCCTTTTTTAAAAATTAAAAAAAAAATTTTTTCCCTCTTTATAGGCATATTCCATCACTTCATTATGTTTACCCTTATATATGTTTTTCATTCTTTAAAATTTTGGGAGGTAATTTCTTCTAAGAGAACAAAATACTCGAAAAATTAAGTGGGTGACCCTGTTCTAGTCACCAGTCTAGTATATGTATATATTCTCTTATTTATATTTTTCCTTATTTGTTTTCTTTTTTTTTAAATTTTTTTTCTCTGAACTTCTTTTTATCCCCTTTCCCCCCCCCCCCAACTATTTGGGGTCTCTTCTGATTTGGTTAAAACACATTTTCCTGGGGACTTTGCCACCCTTTTAGTATTTTATTTACTCCTTCATATATTCTTATCTAGAAAAAAAGGCAAGGTGAAAAAACTCACCACAAAAAAAAAAAAAAAGAAAGAAAGAAAAAGAGGCAGTACCAAAGGTTAGGGACCTAATCAATACAGACATTGGTAATATGCCAGATCTAGAGTTCAGAATGACAATTCTCAAGGTACTAGCCAGGCTTAAAAAAGGCATGGAAGATATTAGAGAAACCCTCTCCAGAGAGATAAAAGCCCTTTCTGGAGAAATAAAAGAACTAATATCTAACCAAGTTGAAATAAAAAAAACTATTAATGAGGTGCAATAAAAAAATGGAGGCTCTCACTACTAGGACAAAAGAGGCAGAAGGAGGAATTAGTGATATACAAGACCAAATGACAGAGAATAAAGAAGCTGAGCAAAAGAGAGACAAACAACTACTGGACCACGAGGGGAGAATTCGAGAGATAAGTGACACCATAAGATGAAACAACATTAGAATAATTGGGATTTCAGAAGGAGAAGAAAGAGAGAGGGGAGTAGAAGGTGTATTGGAGAGAATTATTGTAGAGAATTTCCCTAATATGGCAAAGGGAACAGCATCAAATACCAGGAGGCACAGAGAACCCCCCTCAAAATCAATAAGAATAGGTCCACACCCCATCACCTAATAGTAAAATTTACAAGTCTTAGTGACAAAGAGAAAATCCTGAAAGCAGCCCAGGAAAAGAAGTCTGTAACATACAATGGTAAAAATATTAGATTGGCAGTGGACTTATCCACAGAGACCTGGCAGGCCAGAAAGAACTGGCATGATATATTCAAAGCACTAAACAAGAAAAACATGCAGCCAAGAATACTATATCCAGGTAGGTTATCATTGAAAATAGAAGGAGAGATAAAAAGAGAGAGAAAACAAGAGTGTTAAAAAGCTTCCAGGACAAACAAAAACTGAAAGAAGTTGCAAACACCAAACCAGCTCTACAGGAAACATTGAAAGGGGTCCTTAAAGCAAAGAGAGACCCTACAAGTAGTAGATCAGAAAGGAACAGAGACAATATACAGTAACAGTCACCTTACAGGCAATACAATGGCACTAAATTCATATCTCTCAATAGTTACCCTGAATGTTAATGGGCTAAATGCCCCAATCAAAAGACACAGGGAATCAGAATGGATAAAAAAACAAGATCCATCAATATGTTGCCTACAAGAAACTCATTTTAGACCTGAAGACACCTCCAGATTTAAAGTGAGGGGGTGGAAAACAATTTACCATGCTAATGGACATCAGATCAATTAGATTTCAAGCCAAAGACTATAATAAGAGATGAGGAAGGGCACTATATCATACTCAAAGGGTCTGTCCAATACGAAGATCTAACAATTTTAAATATCTATGCCCCTAACATGGAAGCAGCCAATTATGCAAACCAATTAATAACAAAATCAAAGTAACATAGACAATAATACAATAATAGTAGGGAACTTTAACACTCCCCTCACTGAAATGGACAGATCATCCAAGCAAAAGATCATCAAGGAAACAAAGGCCTTAAATGACACACTGGACCAGATGGACATCACAGATATATTCAGAACATTCCATCCCAAAGCAACAGAACACACATTCTTCTCTAGTGCCCATGGAACATTCTCCAGAATAGATCACATCCTGGGTCATAAATCAGGTCTCAACCGGTATCAAAAGATTGGGATCATTCCCTGCATATTTTCAGACCTCAATGCTCTGAAGCTAGAACTCAATCACAAGAGGAAATTTGGAAAGAACCCAAATACATGGAGACTAAACAGCATCCTTCTAAAGAATGAATGGATCAACCAGGAAATTAAAGAAAAATTGAAAAATTAATGAAGACAAATGATAATGAAAACACAACAGTTCAAAATCTGTGGGACACAGCAAAGGCAGTCCTGGAGGAAAATTTATAGTGATACAAGCCTTTCTCAAATAACAAGAAAGGTCTCAAATACACAACCTAACCCTACACTTACAAGAGCTGGAGAAAGAACAACAAAGAAAGCCTAAACCCAACAGGAGAAGAGAAATCATAAAGATCAGAACATAAATCAATGAAATAGAAATAAAAAAAAAAACCAATAGAACAAATCAACAAAGCTAAGAGCTGGTTCTTTGAAAGAATTAATAAGATTGATAAACCCCTGGCCAGACTTATCAAAAAGAAAAGAGAAAGGACCAAAATTAATAAAATCATGAATGAAAGAGGAGAGATCACAACCAACACTAAAGAAGTACAAACAATTATAAGAACATACTATGAGCAACTCTTCACCAACAAATTTGGCAATCTGGAAGAAATGAATGTATTCCTAGTGACATATAAACTACCACAACTGAACCAGGAAGAAATAGAAAACCTGAACAGACCTGGAACCAGTAAGAAGATTGAAATAGTCATCAAAAATCTCCAAACAACAACAACAACAAAAAGCCCAGGACCAGACAGCTTCCCAGGGGAATTCTACCAAACATTTATATAAGTATTACTTCCTATTCTCCTGAAACTGTTCCAAAAAAAATAGAAATGGAAGGAAAACTTCCAAACTCATTTTATGAGGCAAGCATCCCTTGATCTCCAAACCATACAAGGATCCCATCAAAAAAAAAGAATTACAGACCAATATCCTTGATGAACACAGATGCAAAAATTCTCACCAAAATACTAGCCAATAGGATACAGCAGTACATAAAAAGGATTATTCACTAAGACCAAGTGGGATTTATTCTAGGGCTGCAAGGTTAGTTCAACATCTGCAAATCAATCAATGTGATACAATACATTAATAAAAGAAAGAACAAGAACCATATGATACTTTCAGTAGATGCTGAAAAAGCATTTGACAAAGTACAGCATACCTTCCTGATCAAAACTCTTCAAAGTGTATGGATAGAGGGCACGTACCTTAATATTATCAAAGCCATCTATGAAAAACCCACTGCAAATATCATTCTCAATGGAGAAAAACTGAAAGCTTTTCTGCTAAGGTCAGGAACATGGCAGGGATGTCCATTATCACCACTGCTTTTCAACATAGTACTAGAAGTCCTAACCTTAGCAATCAGACAACAAAAAGAAATTAAAGGCATCCAAACTGGCAAAGAAGAAGTCAAACTATCACTCTTTGCAGATAATATGATACTATATGTGGAAAACCCAAAAGACTCCACTCCAAAACTGCTAGAACTGGTACAGGAGTTCAGTAAAGTGTCGGGATATAAAATCAATGCACAGAAATCAGTTGCATTTCTTTACACCAACAGCAAGACAGAAGAAAGAGAAATTAAGGAGTCAATCCCATTTCCAATTGCACCCCAAACCCTAAGATACCTAGGAATAAGCCTAACCAAAGAAGCGAAGAATCTAGACTCAGAAAACTATAAAGTACTCCTGAAAGAAATTGAGGAAGATGCAAAGAAATGGAAAAATGTTCCATGCTCCTGGATTGGAAGAACAAATATTGTGAAAATGTCTATGCTACCTTAAGCAATCTACCCATTTAATGCAATCCCTATCAAAATCCTACTCATTTTTTTCAAAGAAATGGAACAAATAATCCTAAAATTTGTGTGGAACCAGAAAAGACCTCGAATAGCCAAAGGAATATTGAAAAAGAAAGCCAAAGTTGGTGGCATCACAATTCCAGACTTCAAGCTCTATTACAAAGCTGTCATCATCAAGACAGTATGGTCCTGGCACAAAAACAGACACATAGATCATTGGAACAGAATAGAGAGCCCAGAAATAGACCCTCAACTCTATGGTCAACTAATCTTCAACAAAGCAGGAAATAATGTCCAATGGAATAAAGATAGCCTCTTCAACAAATGGTGTTGGGAAAATTGGACAGCCACATGCAGAAAAATGAAATTGGATCATTTCCTCACATCACACACGAAAATAGACTCAAAATGGATGAAGGACCTCAATGTGAGAAAGGAATCCATCAAAGTCCTTGAGGAGAACACAGGCAGCAACCTCTTTGTCCTCAACCGCAGCAACTTCTTCCTAGGAACGTTGCCAAAGGCAAGGGAAGCAAGGGCAAAAATGAACTATTGGGACTTCATCAAGATCAAAAGCTTTTGCACAGCAAAGGAAACAGTTAACAAAACCAAAAGACAACTGACAGAATGGGAGAAGACATTTGCAAATGACATATCAGATGAAGGGCTAATATCCAACATCTATAAAGAGCTTAGCAACTCAACACCCAAAGAACAAATAATCCAATCAAGCAGAGGACATGAACAGACATTTCTGCAAAGAAGATATCCTGATGGCCAACAGACACTTGAAAAAGTGCTCCACATCACTTGACATCAGGGAAATACAAATCAAAACCACAATGAGATACCGCCTCACACCAGTCAGAATGGCTAAAATTAACAAGTCAGGAAATGACAGATGCTGGTGAGGATGTGGAGAATGGGGAACCCTCCTACACTGTAGGTGGGAGTGCAAGCTGGTGTAGCCACTCTGGAAAACAGCATGGAGGTTCCTCAAAAAGTTGAAAATAGAGCTACCCTATGACCCACCAATTGCACTACTGGGTATTTACCCTAAAGACACAAACGTAGTAATCTGAAGGGGCACGTGCACCCGAATGTTTATAGCAGCGATGTCCACAATAGCCAAACTATGGAAAGAACCTAAATGTCCATCAACAGATGAATGGATAAAGAAGAGGTGGTATATATATACAATGGAATACTATGCAGCCCTCAAAAGAGATGAAATCTTGCCATTTGCGACGACGTGGATGGAACTAGAGGGTATCATGCTTAGCGAAATAAGTCAATCGGAGAAAGACAACCATCATATGATCTCCCTCATATGAGGAAGTGGAGATCCAACCTGGGGGTTTGAGGATAGGAAAAGAATAAATGAAACAAGATGGGATTGGGAGGGAGACAAACCATAATCTCACAAAACAAACTGAGGGTTGCTGGGAGGGGGGTGGGAGAAGGGGGTGGGGTTATGGACATTGGGGAGGGTATGTGCTATGGTGAGTGCTTTGAAGTGTGTAAACTTGGAGATTCACAGACCTGTACCCCTGGGGGAAAAATATATGTTTATAAAAAATAAAATTTAAAAATATATATATATATATAAATAATAATAATAAAAATCAAGCAAAAAAAATTTAGAAAAATTAAAAAAGAAAAAAAAGAAACTTTTGTGAAGGATTCTTACTCAGTAAGCCTGGTTGAGGCTTGAAATCCCTCGTATGAAATAAGCTCTAGGGGAAGTGGTTGTTGCTGGTCTATGAATCAAATTTTGAGTACCAAGGACTTAGAATACTGGTGTAAATAATTAAATTTTCAAATATGCAATATTTCATCTAATCATATGGATGTGATCAAAGTCATTCCCCAATATAGTGAATATTAGGTATGCTCCAAGCATTTTCAAGAACTTTATACATTATATTGAAGTTACTCCTCTCCACAGTTCCTTCAGAAAAATATGTTTTCCCTTTTTAAATGAAGAAAATGAATCAGAGAAATGTCAGACAATTTCTCCAGAGTTAAGACAGTTAATATGGGGAGAATGGATATATCACAAAGGGGCATTGAGGAAGCAGTGAGAAATAGAGAAACATAAAACAACAATAAATGTCATTCCACATCACTGGTCACTAGTAGTATATCATTCTAGGGCAATGACTGACAAAGTTTTTCCATACAGGACCAAATGGTCAACATTTTAGAATTTGTGGGTGTTTGTTGCAACTATGTAACTGTTCCATGGTAGTGCAGAAGCTGTTACAATTTGTAAGCATATGGTCAAGGTTGTGTTTCAATAGAGTTTTATTTTCAAAACTGGGGGTTAATGGGCATGGACATAATTTACAGATCCTCTATGATTAATTGTAGTTTTTTTTTTTTTCCTGGAAGATATACAACAGTGATAGTATTAGTTGGGAAAATTAAATATATAACCATTTAAGTGTGTCATATATGTATATAGTTATATTCTATAGTGTTGTATAAACAATCCCATTGTTAAATGTAAACGCCAATAAAATACTGACTTCATTAGTGCTGAAAATACTGACTCCACCTGTGACCGTCCATCTTTATCAAGTCCTTTCTTGGGGTCTGTTCCAATGGAGCAGTGTTGGTTTTCTCCCAGCATTGATCCCTGAATGTGGAGTGAGGTGCTGCTTCTACCACTAGGATATAGGTTTTATCCCTTGGTTTCTCCTACACCCCAAATACCTGATGTTTACTTATAGGTATCACAGTTAGTAGATTCCTTCAAGATGGCCACAGGATGGCCACACATGAATGTTTCATTCACATGTGAAAGATCTTTCTACCTCTGAGAACTGCAGTGCCCATGAATAAAATTGGGAAGTAATAATAACAAAAAATATTTATGTAAAATGTATAGTCCTCTGTCATCTTCATTCTGAACCATTCCATTACTAGACATCACTGTCTCTGCAGTGAATTAAAAGGCAAATAGATTTTTCTCTGAACCAGCCACCCCATATTTTCAGACTTCCCAGACAGCTGAATTTAGTGGGAAGTAGTGTCAAACTGCTTTAATTCGTACAATTGCTGATATCATGTGTCACTCACTGTGTGAGCAGAATCTACAACAGATCTTCCTGCAGAGCTCAGGAGCTACAGCAGAGGGAGAGACTCAGGCTGGGCATCCAGCGGTGCAGCCTCTGTGGTTGCCCATACTGAGAAGGGTGTGGGTGGGTCAGACCTGAAGAGGGTTCTTGTGCAGGTTCTCTTGACAATGCTGATGCTGTGGATCTACTCCAGCAGGCACAATAGTACATGGACTTGTCTTCCTGCTTGGAGAAATTTATTTTCAAGTTTGAAGTGGAAGTTTGCTGTTCTTCCCACAGTGTGACCTTGAACAAGTTTGTCAAGACAAATGTGAGATATTTTATCCCTGATCTGGTTCCCGTCAGTACCAGTGAACGGCTCCTTTGTTAACATCCTCAGTGGACACCTTGCATAATATATGGACACACTCATCTCTTGCTCTGGAAATTGATATGTCAGGTTTCTCCATCTTCACCTGCCCGAGGCCAACTTCAAGCAAAGAAGAGAAATTCCCATAAACAAATGATATGGAAAAAGGCAACAATAAAGAATTTCTTGAGTCTCACCTGTAGACTGAAGTGCCTGGGGGACAACTCACAGGCCCAGAGACAGGAGAACATCTTCTTCCAGCAGTGGCATCCTGTTGGCCTGGCTGGCTCCTGGATGACGAGTAAGAAGTGAGGTCCCCGTTAGCAGGACATGTTAGGCCAGCAGCAGGAGGGTGGAGCTGCTTCAGGTTTTTCAGAAGTGGTGATGTAGTTTCCTGTAATTCTTTATGTTCTGCCACTGATCTGAACAGTTCTTGGGCTTCCTGTGCCCCATGAGTGCTGGGCAGATGGAGTAAAAGAGCTCCCAATCTGGAAGGAAATTCCTGGTATGTATGTCTGTCTGGGGAGAGGCAGGACGATTCTCACACCTACTTGGCTTTTCCTCCTGGGATCCCATACTGCAGAAACATTGCTCAGAAGCAAGAGGACAGGCCTGTTGAGTTCAGCCCCTGTGTCTGTCTGTCACTCTACTCAGATACAAAACCTGACCTTACTCTTCTGTAACTGCACAACAAAACAAAAATTAAATGTTGAGTTATCTCATTGATGTTACTGAATATACCATGTGCAAATGCACCAGAGTATTGTTGTGTTTTGTAAAATTAATTGAGATGTCACCAGCCAGAAGAGACTCAGCAAAATCAAATTTCAGTTATAATCTGGGTGCCTCCAAGAAGAGACCAGCCTGCACTTGTGTGGATACAGGGGTCCGAACAGTCTCTGGAAACCAACTTCTACTCACCCTGGGCCTCGCAACTGTCTCATGAACCTGAGGTGGCAAGCAGGATCATTTTCAAAGCAAAGTTATGTGTGATAGGCAATAATAAG
This sequence comes from Lontra canadensis, assembly GCF_010015895.1. NCBI lineage: Eukaryota > Metazoa > Chordata > Mammalia > Carnivora > Mustelidae > Lontra > Lontra canadensis. The sequence continues at coordinate 14,647,779 of NW_022631042.1, forward strand.
CTTTATAATTAATACACACCTAATGTCTCTTGGGGACTTGTTATTTGTCAGGCAATATTCTAAACATTTTCTGGCACTATTTTATTTCATCCTCTCCACAGACCCATGATATAGTTGTTGTTATTAATCTATATTTCACAGATGAGGACAGTGGCAGAAAGAAGTGACCTATGCAAACACAAAGAGCCTATAAACATGGGAAATTTTGTACGTAACAGTAGTTCCATAAGCAAAATCTAAGTAAAGTGAAAAATAAAAATGATACTATAAGGCACCCATCATTTACTGTTACTTTGTATTTCTCTTGTGTTTATGAATACAAATAGAATTGCTTGGTATTTTATATATAAATGTACTTTTTAAGTGACATTTGCATATTTGGTTTTATAGTCTCTGATTTTGGTTAACATTTTTGTGAGCAATATTTCAGGTTTTATATAATCTATGAGAATATTATTTTTATGTGCCAGAATTAATTAAACACCCTCTTTACCACTTGACCCATTTAGTTAAATTTGTAGTTTGAATAATTTTCAGGTCCTTAAAAAATTTTTGTGAATATCATTATTTATGACCTACAAAATTAGCATCCTCCTATGCTACTTCACCCTTTGGATGTGGACTGAGTTACTTAATCTCTTTGTCTCAGTTTCTACAACCATAATTGCCAAAATAAATATCTTTTCAAAATTTTAGAAAGTCACATATTAGAATGAACATAAAGTATAGGTATCTGACAAATGATAATAAACATAAAGTATATGCTGTGCATAGCAATAATATGTCCTTTCTGATGTTTTCAAATCATATCTTTACCATAATTGAAAAACAAGAAAAACTGACCTTGTGAAATAATATTTTCATTGTAAAAATTCTTGTATAATAAGGAAGAAAATAACCCATCCTCTTTGTCAGGGAAGAAGTCTTAAAACTCAAATGTTTCTTTTCATTTTGTTTCATTTCTTCTACCAAGAGAGACATTTACATACTTGAGATTTAAAGAATACTCATTTGAATTTTATATTGTTTTTTGATATTTGAATGGAAACATCTTCACTTTTATTAATAAATCTTAAAAATGTCATTTTTAATGGCTTCATATATTCCATCATTTGAATGCAACATAAATTATTTGCTTCTTTCCATTTGTTTATCATTAAATTTTTCACCAATTTTTCTAAGGCTCATATTGAAAAGCTGATATAACTTTAATCTTCTGAGGTCTGTTTCTCTGAAGATACTATACTATGACTCCACAGTGCTCTTCTGTGCGTGACATGAGATAACAGGTTTAGTGAAGATATTTTGAGAAGCAAAATAGTAATGCAGAAAAATTTCTTGAGAAGTGGAATCCACACTTTCCATGCATTCCTTTTGGAAATGGTTTGTCTTCCCCTGTTCAGTATGTTCCACTCAGATTCTAGCCTCCAATTTGCTTTTATAAAAATATAGCAACTTAAAATTTCTCTTCCTTCTCAAGAAGCCAGTGGTCTCCCCAGTGAGAAACTGTCATGGTCATAAATAGTGTGAGTTAAAATGAAAACCATAGAATATGAGTTCACATGAGGTGGGAGAAGGACTGAAGGATCATATATCTAATTCCATCTCTTGTGTCTGCCTGGCTGGCAAATTCCTCTTTCTCCCAATAGATCGCAATGTTGAACAATAGACTGAGAGGCCTTGAAATAAGGGGTGGAGCAAATGAATATGTTGATGTTCTTAGAGGAATTTATCATAAAGGTGAATAGTTCATATAAGATGCAAGGAGATATCTATATTCCCACAAGAAACCCACTCTAGATTGTACTTTAGAAATAGAAAATAAGGGTTTTTTCTCTGCTTCCTATTGAAAAGTCAATGGATAATTTACTGGCATTTCATTTATTCTCTGAAGACACCTAATCACTCTGGTCTTGCCCATGGACTCCAGCACATAATAATAATTTGTGTCAGTTAACATTCAATATCAGTCTGTCTCTGCTGCAGAGGACACTGTCTTGTGCCTTGTATTGTCCTGCAGTGAAGAAGTGGTTTAGTACAATAGTCAAAAAGAGCCAGCTGATCTGGGACCCTCCCCTACTCGGCCACCTCACCCTGTACCAGCTGTATGACCTGGACAAGTCACTGACCCTTTAGTACTATGCTTAACCTCAGGGATCAGCTATGCTTGGTGATAATAATGGAACAGAGCATTTAGGTGATGTGGGTTACAGGAGCTAACACGTGCTCAGATGTGAGGACACTGAGAGAGAACTTATACACACAGATACACATGTAGGCTAGCTCTTCTGGTTCAGGTTCTCTCTCTTTCACAAGGAGAATCAAAGTTTGCCCAGTATGATGGCCCATCTAACAGCTTCAATGAATTCAGAGCTCTATTTTCTGATGACATCATGCTGGCACTAACCCCCCCACACCTCCCAGCAAAAGGGCCTTGCTCCAATCCTAATTCATCATATCCCCTAGCATTCACTTAAGGAATTTCAATCTTAAACTTTCAGGGCCCATTAGTCCAGTTCAGAAAGCACAGACTTACTGTCTTTGGATGAACAGTAAGCCTAAATTCTTTGAGCTCTAGTTTCTTTAGTTGTAAAATGGACCAATACTAGTTGTATTATAAAGAGTTTCTGCTGCACTTACATATGTTTCTGTGGAGCCGATATGAACTCCTGCTTGGGTTGGGTCCTTCCTGAGGAGAAAAGAGAGGAAAAAGCCAGGATGGCTGGATTTTCCTCCTGAGGGAGCTTCCCTGTTTTCCCTCCTTTCCAGTAAATACCATCTGTGAAGTGTTCCACACAGGGCAGTAGAATGTTGAAGAGGTAGGGGCAATAGACAAGAAGGCCAATGGACTACAACTAAGAAGACTGACTATTGTTGTTTTACTGCATATCAAATGACTGTCAGTTTCTCTCAAGGCTTTGAAATGTAAAATTTGTTTTCTAGACTCAAGCAATAATATTTTCATTGGTTTTTGACAATTGTTTTTGTAGACTAGTCTTCAGGAAGCTTCATGGATTAAGTTTTTAAAAATCCTCTATTGTGTCTAGATAACTGTATATAGTTACTACCTCCTCAACAAGGTCTCTGTAGGGCAGAAGGCTTTTTTTTTTTTAAACTAATTAAAGCAGGGCACACGTCCAGCAGAATGATTAGAAAAAGGCACTTTTTCTCCAGCCTGAGGCAGCCCTGCTCCAGATATAGAAAGGAATGGGCATGGGATGGATTTTGGTCCCCACTGTGCCCTCTCACATAGGCACTTCCAGCAGGGCATGCTGGTTACAACAAACAGGCTGCAACTCCTGGTGTTTTGCAGGGGAGGGGAGTGTCATTATCGTTGATAACTTACAAGAGTCATCTCTTCCTCATTCTGATATTGTAGGAGGGCACTGAATTTACCAATTTGAAATAGTTTCCTCTAGTTTAGAACAGTCTCTTTCAGGTTCATTCAATCTCCTTTGGCACATTCCTCATCCCTTCTGTTTCTCTCCCTGCCTCCTGCTCATCCCAGGATGACACCACTACACACAGGAGGAGAGTTAGCTCTTATGGTCTTTCTGCCACCCTCTTCTAGCCCTTTGCTCTACTGGTCTCTGGAATTTGTCTTCATCCTCTGGATTGTCCTGTGCAACAACCAGCTGTGAACCCATAGCTACTGACTCACCCACACCTTAGGATGTAAAGTTTCCACCTGTCAGCTGCTCCTCCAAATGCCATCTGCTGCCTACTCTGGTCCCCTCAGCACCTTGACCCTCTTAGAGGCCCTGAGAGCCATCTGGGTCTCCTACATGTGCAGCCTGTGGGGAAACTCAGTGTTGGTTTGGATTGGTCTTTGCAGGTGCCTTCACCGTTGGTGTTGTTCCACTGTGGCCACATTATAGAAACTTGACGTCAGCGAGAAGTTTTCAGACTCTCCCTCCATGCGTTTTGATTTCTGATGAAGTATTTATCCTTTCTTGGATAAGACCCTCAGAGACAAGGGAACCAGAAAGCACCTTCACTTGCTCCCCACCATCCCACACCACACCCCAGGCATGAGTGCGAGTCTTTCTTCTCGGGGTGCGTGCACACTTTGCTGACTCCACATCACCCTTTTCTACATCAAGCACCTTTTGTGAAATTCTGTATTCCTAGTTTGCCAAGCATGCCTGACAAACTATGAACAGGAGGTTTGGAAATTCATAAAATCCCTTTCTTTTTCAATTAAATCTGAACTTTGAGCTCATTGTCTAATGATTAAGTAGAAAAATGAGCTTGTTCTGGGCACGGACACAATCTCTTTTCATGAGTGATATTTGTCATATTTGTCCAACCAGAGAAGGACTCCCGGTGACTTGACATGTGTGGAAGAATGAAACTATGCCAGCTATAGATTTTTAGAGCATCATCCTCACTACCGTTTTGATTATTTACTTAAAGCTTGTTGAGGGTTTTGGGTTTTCTTCATGTAGTTGACCTGATATTTTCTGCTAAAACAAACTCACAAAGTAGTGAAGAAATGTGATATTTCTTAGCCGGAAGGAACCTGGAGCAGACAGTCCAGAAAGGAAACTCTTCCAGGTGTGTGCCCACAGTGACCTTTTTGCCATGGCTTAAGTGACCACTCTTACTGTCCTGACCAGGCTCTGCTGGTCTGGGTGGCAGGTTTGGGACAACCCTTATTTGCCCACAAATACCAGAGTATATTCTTCTAGAGTTGACAAACACTAAGGAAATCCGAAGTGATCCAATAGTGCATTGAGACAATACAGCTTATTTGCTCGGGAACATTTCTATTCTTCTCTAAGCATCAGTTCTTTCTTCTGTGAAATGTGTTTATTTGCTGAATTTTTATGATGATTTCATGATTTCTTAGATAGACACAACATCTAGCATGTTATTTGGGAGCTGATGGAACTAAATGGATATGATTTTTTTTTTGTTCATTTCCAGCACGTTCAGCTTGAGCTTTTCATAATTACTTAATATCTCTGGGCACCTTGCTTTTCTCTGAGATAATCAGACCATCTCAACATATATAGTCTCTAAACAGGAAGTCAACAATAGGAAATTACGTCAAACCAGACATTCTGGACATGGTTGGAATGACATCTGTGTGGGTACAATTGATAGCCATCAGATTCCCTTTCTTCTTTCTTCTAATTCCAAGGCATTGAATAACAAGAAATACATAAAGTGCATAATACAGTACCTAGTACAGAAGGAGTTCTCATTAAAAATAGCTGTTATTATATACAGAACCTAGTACATAAGTAGTTTTCATTAAAAATAACTATTATATTCTTATCAAAATATTACATTATATTTATTTATTTCCTTTTTTAAAAAGATTTTATTTATTTATTTGACACACAGAGAGAGAGAGATCACAAGTAGGCAGAGAGGCAGGCAGAAAGAGAGGGGGAAGCAAGCTCCCCGCTGAGTAAAGAGCCTGATGTGGGGCTCGATTCCAAGACCCTGAGATCATGACTCTAGCAGAAGGCAGAAGCTTAACCCACTGAGCCACCCAGGTGGCCCTATTTATTTTCTAATTGAACTAAGCTCCTTGAAAGAATGACTATACTTTCAACTCTATCCATATAAACTAATGGATCCTTTTTCTTTGGCTGAGCAAAGAAAAACAACAAATCTGTGGACCCATGGACTGTAAATGCCAATTCTACCATTTCAGAATATAACTGCAGATTTTTGGTAATTACTCTGTAGCTTCAATTTAGGAATTAAAAAAAAAGACAACAGAACTACAGTAGATAGGAGTGATCAGTTTGTGATTGAAACAGTTAAGTGTTAACTCATAGGTCAGAAAGCAGGTTAAGGAAGGTCAGAAAAAAGATCAATTGTAACAAACATGAGAGGCTGAATTTTAGTTGACATGAATGTGGCAGGCATTTCTTTAGTATCTTTTAGTAAGATTTTGGATTGTGTCACTGCTGCGCACTTGTTTGTTGTATTAAAGAACATCAAGAACACAGAATTGTGTTAATCACAGTGTTGGTTCATAGAGTATTATAATTATTTATCTACACAGAGATCTCTTTATTTATTTTATTCTACTTAGGTGTCAGTGACTTACTTAAACAGGAGACAAATACCTGAGAAGCCCTGATTTAACTAAAGAACAAAACAGTATTACAAGTAAACTGCATGCTGCTCTCTACAAAGTTTATCAACTAGAAAAGCACAGAATTTAATGATAATCTCTCAACACTTGTCATGTTTCCCGTTTTGTTACTGAAGGAACAGGGCGCATCCTGTTCTGTTAGAGATGGGACCTTGGTGGCTTTGTGGAAGGTGAAATGAAAGGAACTAGATTTAATCTTCCCTCCACTCCCCAAATTATTTTACTAATTTGGTGTAAAACATAACACATTTATTTGACCATTTGGTTTCTTCCTTTTGATCCTGCAGATGAACTGTCCAACTCTCTTTACCTTGCCCCAGATGTTATGAGGCTGACCCCCATATCTGTGGTCTTCGTATCCTCTGGTGGCTGCTTGGGAGCAATCAATGGCAGCATTGGGAGGAGACTGGGAGTGGGAGCAGAATGAGCTCAGGGTTCCTGTCCTGACAGGTGGCCTTGGGCTGGCTGCATCCTCCCCCGGGGCCAACGCATGGTGCCATCTATTCCAGAGTCATGTTTATGTAACCAAGAGGTGCAGGTGGGAATGGCCATTTCCTTTCATACCAATTAACCCACTGGAGAAATTTGTTCCTTTCTCTCAGGACCCTGGATCTATAGGCTTAGAAATCTAGGGCCCAAGGAATGAATGGTTTTGTCAAGTGACAAGATTATGCTCCCTTGAACTTCAACTCTTACTGGCCGACATTCAGTGGAAATCAGAGCAAAGATGCCCAATACTGTAATCCATGAGTTAGCTCCTGGAGCCCAAAGCTGGGTAGAGAGATGTGGAGAGTTGATCCTGATGGGAAACAGAAGACATTCAGTAGATTCCACACTTTGTGCCCCCTCAACATCCATTCATTTCCTTTGAGTAGGGAGAAATCCATGCACCCAAAGAAGGGGACACAGAGTTCTAGTTGAAAGTCTATCTTCTTCTCAGTCTCCAGGTAAAGTCTGTGTGAGTCTGATTTTCCAGCAACCTTCCATAAAGGCTAGCAGATTATGTTTTCAGGTAATAAAAGTGCCAACAACCTTTCTCACAAACTGATCGCTTTTGTGCATCTGAATGTGGATAAAAAAGCGATAAGAAAGCAAGGAAGTTACAGTACAGTGTTAACAAGAAGACAGTATTTTTGCCACTCTGTATAGTACTTGGTATCTGTCCTACATAGAGAAAAAGACACATTCAGCCCAAGAAGTTACTCTGAGCTCTCCAGGATGAATTTGGCAGACACTCAGCGGAATTCAGGAGAGAAAACAAGGTTTGGTTTTGTAAAAGAAGAGAGTGTTTGAGAAGAGGGGAGAAAATTCACTAGGACAGATCCAGTTTTAGGCCTTTCTAACCATCAAATTTCATATGTTGTCTTTAAGTGCTCAATAATATGCAGTGATTTTTAATATTATGAAATGTGTGAATTGTATATAAAATAAATATAATTTGGCTAATTGAATTTAAATTATAAAAAGAAAACCAGGCAAAAACTAAGTAAATAAAATAAAATAAAATTCAAAAGCAATTTAAGGATTCTGAGATAATTTGGGGAATAAAGAAATGATCTAGAAAAAATTATCCTAATCCCAATGTTCAATGTTCAGACCTCTCCAAAGTTGTGCCTTTTCCTCTGCCCCAAGCTGTGTCCTTGAGTCTCTTTTGGGGGGCTTAACATAAAGAGCCCCTAACACAAAACAGTTAACATGGATTTCCAGGTGTGCAAGGCAATTTTTAGAATTATGATTTTCACAAGGTGACTTTGAGGTAAAACGTATCACTTTTCCCGCAGCATTAGTATGTGTGAGCAGCTGATAATGATAATGTAACTATGAAAATCATGATTCTGAAGATGTTCTTAGAATTTATTCAGCACTAATTTGATAACATGATGTTGTTGTAAGCTTATTGTGTCTCTCCCACACCAGATATGAAAGCACATGAACTGAGCCCAAATCATCAGGACATTTTGAGCACATATCTGTGCAAAATCTCATAGGCCTGAAGTCAAAATATCAGTCTCACATCAACAGACTTAACGGAGTCGCCACTATACTCGGTGCTATACATTCTAATAAGACCCTTCAGTGTTTTTATGGATCAGACATTTAAATAACCATTTGATTAGCAAATGTTTACTTAGGACAGGAGGACTGGCTGGCCTCTGGCTGGTTTGCCTTTGCTGTGTGTGGACAAAATGTCCTCAGTGAAACTCACCTCAGCCAGGATGAAAAGTGAAGGACTATAAAGTGGATTTACCCTCCCCTCCCCTGCCACCACTGCCATAGGGTTTTTGCTCCATGCACAAGGCCACTATCCTTCCAGCCATATCTCAAAAGCAGAATATATAGAACCATATTGAAAACTGAGATTTACATTGATGTGAGATGACTTCTTTGAGAATGCCCTCAATATTTAGCTATTTTCTCTCTAATTAAACTGTAATTGTCAGGTAATAAAGTCAGTCCTCGGTGGATTCAGGCACTGAAAGGTTATAACAAGAGGTAAGCATTCAACTGTATTAGGAATGGGGGAGACAAATGAAGGAATATCCCCAACACAGAACAAAGGTAGATTTCTTCTCCTTCCACCTCCACCCCCTCCCACACATGAGGGAGGTCTTAGCATTGAGTCAGCCCTCTACAGAGGGTGGAGCTGTTGGACTCCTTCACAGGCAGGCATATTTTAAACATAAATCTTCTAGGGTGCCTGGGTAGCTCAGTCAGTTAATCTTCAGACTCTTGATTTTGGCTCAAGTCACTGGATCGAGCCCCATGTTGGGCTCTGTGTCACGGGATTGAGCCCCGTGTTGGGCTCTGTGTTCAGTGCAGAGTCTGCTTGTCCCTCACTCTCTGCTCCTCTTGTCTCTCTCTCTCTTTTCTATTAAATAAATAAAATCTTTTAAAATATGTACACATTGGGGCGCCTGGGTGGATCAGTTGGTTAAGCGGCTGCCTTCAGCTCGGGTCATGATTCCGGGGTTCTGGAATGGAGCCCTGCATCAGGCTCCCTGCTTAGCAGAGAGGCTCCTTCTCTCTCTCCCTCTGCCTGCTGCTCTGTTTATTTATGCTCTCTCTCTATCTCTCTGTCAAATAAATAAATAAAATCTTTAAAATATATATATATATGTATATGTATATATGTATACACACACAAATCTTTTACCGCAAAAATAGGAGCTCAGGGATTCTGAAAAGACTAGGGGTTAATGAATCTGAGGGACCAATTTTCTTCAGATTATTAAGACTTTCCTTTCATTAGTTATTTTTTTTACCAATGTGATTAAGCTGTAATAGAACTTTGAATTTTCAGTTGAAAATAACTTTAATTCAGCTTCCTCCAGGAAGAGCTTCTTTTCTCCCATACATATAGGAGCAGAGGGTTTTCAAGAATTTGACTAAATTGATATGAAGGTAGTGAATATCGTGATTTGTTATTTGCATAATATTACCTTAATACAGAGATCAGTCCGATAATTTTGCTGGTCAAACCACCTCATTTTACAGATCAGACAACAGAGGTCCAGGGAATCTGGACCCCAAATTCCATAAGGGGCAGCATTCAGGGAGAAGCAGAAGGTGGAGCAACTCAGGTTTCATCAGCTTTCCTGAGGATCATGTCCCCCCACAGGCGTTGAGTCAGTGCATGAGGGTGCTGAGAAGTTAGTGAGGTTGTTTTCTGTGCCTCCGCTCACTGACTCTCCACTCATAACAAAGTAATTAAAAATTGTCAGGGCAGCAACTTAGAAACTGGAATCCGGAGATGACTTCCTGTCTCAGCTTATAACCCTTTTGTGGTAAATCTCCAGAGAACCCTTCACTTTTGAAATTATCTGCACAATATTCTATTTGTACATTCACCAAGGCAGATGGTCAGAATCTTAAATCATCAGTCTGTAACAGCACTATCCAGTAGAAATAAATATAAGCCAACAATTGAGACAAGTTAAAAATATGCCAACTGCTGCATAAAAGAAAGGTTAAAAAAAAAACAAATGAAACTATTTTTATTTATTCCAAGATATCCAAAATATTATTCTAATGTGCAATCAATATAGAAATTATTAAGGAGCTATTTAATCTTCTTTTTGTAGTCTTCAAAATAATGGTTTGTATGTTACACAAGCAGCCCATCTCAGCTTGGGCTAGTGGAACAGCTACCTTTCACATGCTCAGGAGCCACATGTGGCTAGTGGCTAGTGGCTACTGCATCAAACAGCACAGATTCTGCTCCATATGCTCCAGAAATGCTGTGCTACACAATCTTCAGAGCAGTCCCTCCAGACTGGACAGCTCCCTGGATCTGTGCCCTCCTGTGTGCATGGTGTTAGCCTTCAGGGTTCGGTGCAGTGGACCCACAGAAGGGGTGTTAACGAGAGTCAGGGTGATGAAAGCTGACCCCGGGGCACCCCAGGGCAACCCCAGGGACCCAGAGCCAGTGGAAATTGTCAGGCCTGGAACACCCAGAGAGAGAGAGCCCTTTTGTGCTGGGACCAGGAAAGCTTGCAGGTTTGTACAGTTCCCAGGCAGCACAGTAGTATATGTCCTTGTCGCTCTTCTCCAGCTTCAGTATCAACAGGGTACAGCTCTTGCCATCTGTGCCCCTCTTGGTCATGATTTTATCTCCTTTCAGGACTGAATCCATTTGCACATAAGACCCCAACATGACTCTAAGAGGAGCCTCTGGAGAGCCTTGCCCTTCTGGTGGTGGTACAAGTGGAGGTATTTGACTGTGATTCTCGCCCTGCAGAACAGGATGGCTGAGCTGCCCATGAGTCCCACAATCAAGGCTGGCTGCTCCAACCTGACTTCCAACAGGCTGCCTGGGAGGGAGACCATGATGAGACAGGGGCAGCTTAGAACCTCTGGGCACCTCCACACCTGACACAGGGGACAGAGTCCAGACTTACCTTGAAACAGGGCGCATAGGATAGTAAGGAGACCCAGCATGGCTCTGAGTCCAACCAGGTGGACAGAAGCCCAGGGTGACCTCAGGGCTGCACCTGCTGGGAGGAGACTGCCTGGGTGGGTGGCAGAGGACAATATAGGGTGTGAGCTGCTGCTTCCAGGTAGTGCCTGCAGATACTGGTGAGAGAAAGTGGAGAGGGTGGGGTCAAGACATTAGGGACAGTGAGGGGCAGGAGGCTGGACCAGGTCCAGCAGTTCCAGGGTCAGATACTCAGACAAGGCTTCAGGAAGGGTCAGCTGAGGAATGCATCTGAAATGAAGCTGTGAGAAGTAAAGGTAGCATTGAATTCCAACTGAAATGAAGGTTCTTTTTTGTTTGTTTGTTTTTCCAAGTAAACCAGGACCTCCTGGGTATAGTTATGGTAATTAGTTACACTAATGATAGCCTGTTGGCCTGGAGGGAAAAGACAGTGGGAAGACCAGGAAGGGGACTTGGCTGGGGCAGGGAGGTCTGGGTCCTTCACACCCACTACTAGACCCAGCTCCTGAGCTCCTCCTCTGGGTAAACACTGAAAGGCACACACGCTGAGCTCTAAGATTCAAGGGTCAAGTGTCCCAAAATGCAGGTTTTGAGGTTGTGCTGAGCTGGTGAGGTGTTGACTAGAATATTCTGCTAAAAGAATAATCCAGAGCCATCTTTCAGACCCTCAGCAGGTGTCTAGGGAAGTTGTGCTGAAATGTTAAGTGGAAAAGAGAGTGAGAATGGGGTGACATCTGCACAGGAAAACAACACGTAGAGCAGATGGCATTTGAATATAGAAGTGAACAATGTGGGTGGTGAGAAATTGGGTGAAATTGTCTCTTCTTGCCTTCTTTGTTTTTGAGATTTTCACCAATAAGAACATCTTACTTTGGGGGAGAAAGTCCACAGCCATCTATTCTTTTATGAAAATAAATTTTATTTCATATTATCACAATTCAACCTGTTTCAATTACTATTTGTCTTCAAACACTGCTGAAATTAAAGGTTCAACACACACTGGCCATGACCAGCCTTAGTGTTTAATGCAGTTTGTGCCAAACCTCTAGTCAAATACTCTCCTGGGTGATGTAGGAAGAATGTTAGGGTTAGAAATAATTCTTGAGACGTCTTTGGTGCAAGAAGATGATTTTATTTAAGCACGGGGACAGGACCCATGGGCAGAAAGAGCTGCACTGGGGTCATGAGGAGTTGCCCATTAATATACTTTCAAGTTGGGAGGGGGTTAGGGATAGCATAAGTCTCTAAGGAATTTTGGAAGCAAGGTTTCCAGGACCTGGAAGGGGTTAGCCATTGTTGGGAAATGGTCATTTATTACCATCTAATCAAACCTTAGTCACAAGACCCTTCAGATGTACATCTTTGGGCCATATGCTTGGGCGGTGATTACCAACACGCGTCTTGGCGGTTTAGAGATAAAGGAATTTTCCAAAGGAAAATTTATATGTTAAAGTAGATTTATAAGATCCCAGTTTTGGGGTGAGGGGGTTGGGCTAGGATTGCTTTTTTTTTTTTTAATTAACATATAATGTATTATTAGCCCCAGGGGTACAGGTCTGTGAATCATCAGGCTCACACACTTCACAGCACTCACCATAGTACATACCCTCCCTGATGTCCATCACCCAGCCACCCCATCCCTCCCCCCACTCCCACCCCAGCAACCCTCAGTTTGTTTCCTGAGATTAAGATTATCTTATGGTTTGTCTCCCTCCCGATCCCATCTTGTTTCATTTTTCTAGGATTGCCTTTTGCTCTTAGCAAAGTATTAACATCTAGGCAGTTGAGTCCCTAGAAGAATATCACTCTGTCTGTTTCAAGAACCTGTCAATGGGCTGTAATTAGTAAGGAAATTTAATAATTTTTCTTCTGCCTTTGCTTCCTACATCACTTCTGTCTTACAGAAATAACACAATTTAGTCTGTAGAGTGTGAGGTCCCTTAGTCAAAGGAGAACAATCCATGGATTGGGGAGTTCAGGGTCTCACAAGCAGGGGAGCACTCTGCCCCAGGGAATTTGGCCATGAGGAAGCTTTATAGAGGCTTAGAAGCAGCAAAGGGGGAATAGGCAGGGTCAGGTGGGAGGTCAGGGATTTCCTTACAAGGCTCGCAGGTCAGTCAGGAAATGAGGAGACACTATTTGGCTTAGGTCAGTTGGCTGGGGTTGCATAGTTGATCTTATTTAGAACAAGAAAACATGTCTGCATTTCAACGGGTGAAAATTGTATTCCTGACCTCATTCTCTTCCTGCTGTGGTGCATCTGTGCTCTTCTAAGTGGTGCTGAAAGGTCATATTTGTCTAAAAGAGACACATGTTTAAAAAAAAAAAAAGGAGGAAACTCTTGAACATCACAGAAAGAGTAGCACAGGCTTCCCCACCACCCTCATGTGGAGATTGGAGGGTCCTGAGCAAGACCCTATCATCTTCAGGAAGAGAGAAATCACGTGGCTCTTGAGGGAGCAGCACTTCTTGTTCCCCCAGGTCATGCCGCTGCTGCCATGATTGAAACTGCTCTGATGGCCCCAGACCTCAGCCCCAGGGGAGAGACAGGGGGTCAGAGCAGGTGTGGACTCAGGCAGACCCTGTGCAAAGAGCCAGGTGCTGAAGCTTGAACCTTTCACTGAAACTCTGAGAGGCTCCTGTGCTTCCTCTGGCCAGGGATAGCTCCCTTCTGACCCTGGGAGAATGTGAGACCTAATCCAGTTTGACTTCTTCACTATGTCACAGGGAATAAATTGGATGTTCATGCGATGTCAACTCTTAGTGAACTGGACAAGCCCAAAAAACTCAAAACAGGAAAGGTAGTCATATATTTTGATAACAAAACTATGGCTAAAGTATTTTTCTTTTAGCTTCAACTTATATCTTTATACAACACAGGGTGTGGATTAGAATTTAAGAAATCAGTTGTTTTTTCGTTAGATGAATGCTGCCAAGATGTAAGGGTCTCAAAATATGACAGGACCCTGAGCAGCTGAGGTGGGATTAGAACCCCCACCCCCTCCTCTCTACTCTGTGCACCTCTCATTGCATGGACCTGGCATTTCAAATTCAGTCACTACATGCAGAGCACCCACCACCTGTCAGGCACTGGCCCAGGCCCCCTTTGAAACATTAACCTCGGTTCTGTATCCCTGAAAAATGATAAAATTCTGTGAGGCACACACGTGTGTTCTCAGTCAACTGTCATACCAGTCGGGCTTCTTGGACTTTCCTCACATTGGATTCGTTTAAGTAGCTGAGAATCTGATAATCCTTGAACCAGCTTTATTAGAAGAAATTAAGATCTGTTATGTCAGTCTACATTTGACTCTCCAAAAAGGTAAATATGTGTGTGTTTGTGTGTGCATATGTGCATGCAAGCATAGCAAATTAATTTGAGAATTTCTGTGGTTCCTGAGACAAAAAAGTAGCCTCACCTAAGGTTGCCAGCTTTGATGGGAAAATACTGCAAAGTGCTGGGCAATATTTGGAAATAAACTACAAAATTATTTGAATCCGAAATTTGTGGAAATATAAATCAAATCCACAGTGAGTTATCATTCACACCTTTTACAATGGCTATTGTTAAAAAGAGTACAGATAACAAGTGTCATCACAGAAGATGGGAACTAAGGGCAGGGACTTGGGGTGACTGTCCTTTGCTCAGGGACCCCCTTGCCGGTGACAGGAGGCTGCCCCAGGAGCAGCTCTGAGAGCAGACTCTCCCAGGCAAGCTCAGTGTCTTGCAGTTCTGGAAATCCTGCTAGGACAGAGGACTCGGGGTTTCAAAGTTAAGAAATTATAAAACTGTCATCACACTGAAGCTGAAAGAGTATTCTTAAAACAAAAAAAGATAATAAGGGAAATCTTGGCCACCAGAAAGATAAACTCTAAATCAAAGCAATCAGAAGAATACAATATTGCCACTAGATTTTATTCAATCAGCACAATTTACCTAAGAGGTGCTGGGCAAGGGGAGAGACATCTTAATTTTCATCCTCTGGGCTTCGTATTATTAGTGGTAATTATAATTTGTTTATACATATATATTTATAAACTCATATAGATAGTGTTAAGCACCAAGATTTCAGCGTAAGAGAAAAATGCAAATACATGCTTTTTATGACTTAGTAAAAACCTTGTGATCTATAATTTGATTTCATTTCTCTAAAAATTACTCTTTTTTTAGCTACCCACTGAAAAAAGTGAAAGCAATAATAATCCAGATGTATGAGTACTCATAGAGTCTGTCTTTTGCTATCAAATCCATTTTTTTTTTTTACCACAAGTACCAGGGTTCAGATGAGAAATGACTGAAAACAGAAATAACACAATAGTAAAAGAATCAACCACTTCCATGCCCGCTTCCATACAGACCAGGTTTCAGGCTGCACAGAGCTTATGCATGACAGCTCTTCTCTATGGAATTCTTACCACCTGTAAGTGCAGGAGGAATCAGAGAGAATTTGAGAATTAGGAAATGGCCCCCATGCACCCCCTAATGAGACACTGTATCCAGACATGTGTCCCAGGGGACCCCCAGCTCCCTCACTGGCACTGGAGCTGCTCCCACAGACCTTCTGAGTCCCTGCCCCCACCGCTACCCCCTCCCTCACCTTCCTCTGTCCCCATGATTGTGTCCATGCTCTTTCTTTGTCTTCTGTCCCATCGCTGCCCATTCCTCTGCGTCTTTCTCTCTCCAACTCCTGTTCTAGCTGGGTGTCCTTCTGCTTTCTTTCTCTCCCCCTCCCTTCTGTCTCCCCCTGATCTCTCTCTCTCTCTCTTTCTCTCTGTGCCTCTCTATATGTCTCTCACCTGTCTCTGCACTTCTGTTTCCCAGTGTCTGTCTGCCCATCTCTACTCCCTAGCTACTTCATCTATTGACATCTCTCTTACCTATTTTGCAGCCTATCTTTATCTCTCTACCTCTCTCTGTGGTCACAGCAATTTTCAGTTCTATGTCTTTCCATCCATGTCATTTCTCTCCCTTCTGTTGACCACTGTCTGCTGCTCTCAGTGTTCTCTTCATATGAGCCTCTTCTGTCCATCATCCCTTTCTTCCCTCTGGTCCTCTTGTTGGGTCTCCTGGGGCCTATGGGTTGCAAGTCTGTGCTTGCTGTGGTGGCAGGATGGGTCCAGCTCACAAATTTATTCCCTTGCCTTCTCCTGATGATCGCATGTGCCACACACCAAGACATCAGAACAATGATGGCGATGATAGAAGAACTGACACCAGCATTGCTGCCCTGGGGACATGGTCATCCCATGCAGACTGTGCTTGTGTTTCTATCATAGCTGGCTGTGACGTGATACTTAGGAACAGTAGGAGAAATAGTTTATTTATCATGAATTATTAGAGTACCCTATGATGTCATAACTTGAATGGGTCTTTCTCTTTATGTTGTTTTGTGACCATAGTGACTTTCTGAACTCATCCATCACTCAGTCTTTCCTTTATTTGCTCCTTAACCTTGTACATACAGTGAATTCAGAACACAAACAAGTTCATATGTGGCTGTGGGTTGTGTGCATGTATGTGTGATGTAATTTGCTAA
This sequence comes from Lontra canadensis, assembly GCF_010015895.1. Classification (NCBI taxonomy): domain Eukaryota; kingdom Metazoa; phylum Chordata; class Mammalia; order Carnivora; family Mustelidae; genus Lontra; species Lontra canadensis. The sequence goes on from NW_022631042.1 coordinate 14,664,370, forward strand.
TATTGACTCTGAACTATGATAATAGGATAGAGCTTCATATCCGAGGTCCCCTGACTCCCAATCTGTCAGTCAGGCTACTGTTGGCATCATTCTGGGCAGTTGTCACATCACTGGGAATACTAGTTTGGGGATGGAGGGACAAGGCCCAGGTCCTGTGAGATGATCTTTGGACTCACCAGGGCTCCCTTGGGTGGGGAGACTGCATTTGCATGATGGATGTTGTGGGGGCAAAACTTAGTTTGCCAACTCACTAGCCTGCTAGACTCTGGGAGAAGGGAGAGCACCAGCAGCCAGGGAGGGATGGGGAACCACGGAGAAGCTGACCTTGGGCCAGTGCACGTTCAGGGGCTGGAAACAGAGTGATGTGGGCAGGAGCCGAGTCTGGCAGAGCTTTTCCAGGGATTAGGATCTTCTGGCTCACACAGGTGTCTTTTGGGAGCAGCTGCCTTCCCAACGTCAAATGTCTAATTTGAATGATACTGGATTATGTGTCTGTCAGCCGATGACAGCAGTGACCAGGGCTTTTTACTCCGCAAGTGATCCTGTCCCAGGTCTAGCTTCCCATGTGTTCTGTACCATCATTGTATATAATGGTGAAGCCTCGTTTTCCAATGTGAGCTCCTGGAAACTGCATTTCCCTCTCCTGGTCACAACTGTCCTTGCAGCATTTCTCTCAAGGGGCTTTCAGCTGTGTGCTCCCAATCATCCCATCCCTCCTTGCCTGGACTGAGACATGGTTCCTGGATCTCAATGTATCACCTCAAGAGGCAGAAGAGGAACCAGAAAGTGTCTCCCCAGGTTAGGCTCCTGAGAGAGGCTAGGGACTGAGCTAGAAGGAAGACCCTGGAAGTCCTGATTGGAACAGTGCTACACTTGGGTGACCATGGGGGTGAAGTGGATCTCAGGTCTCCATCCTTCAGTGGGCCCACCAGAAATCCAGAACAGGTGGAGAGCAGAATGGGGAGAGAATGTGGCTCCCCTCTCAACCTGTCAGGCCAGACTTCCCTAGAAGACAGTGTGAGCCCTGCAGAAAAGGACATTCCAACACCAGAAAGAGCCAGCACTTCTCTGTCCCTGTGATCCCAGTCCTAGGACACCAATTGCTCTGTGTTTCTAAACAGCCCTGTTCCTCAAGGACAGAGAGATGGAAACCAGGCAGGCTGAGCTGAGGCAATAACTGTAAGAGTCAGTGACCCTCCAGAGTCTCCCATGGCTTCCATAGAGCAGGTGGTGGCTTTGTGGAGCCACGATCAGCACAGGTGGTGCCTGGAGGGGATGAATGGTGGGTGAGGGAAGAACATGTGGGGTGGAGGAGGAAGACATCCAGCCAGACAAATGCTCAGTCACCTCAGGCTTCCCCCATCTTCTTGTGAGAAGCAGAGGGATTCCTAGTGCTGTGGGATCCTGAGCCCTGCCAGGCTGTTATCATCACCTGTGGGCTTGGAGACCCTTGGAAATGGACTAGGAAGCCCCATGATGGACTGAGCTGCATGGTTCATTACTGGGCTGGAATTCTTCTCTGCATGATGGCCTGAATGGAAGCCCAGGGGCCACCCCCGTGTTCTTGCTGGTGACATGATCAAGGCTCAATGCAGAGACCTATGCCATTTCCACACATGCTGTGGTTATGCTCTGTAAGCATCTGGCTCAGTTTGCCCTGCTTAATATGAAAAGACGGTCTCATGTCCTAAGGAAAGTTAAGCATCATTATAACCTCAAGGAACAGTGGAGATAAAATAACCTTGAAAATGGTTTTATTTTGGGTTATGTCATTTACAGAGAAGAAATCTACAAGAACAGAATTATTATTCAAGAGTAATTTTAAATCACCAGAATCGATTCAAGACAGGTCTTCTATTTTCTGCCCTCTGTTCTTCCATGAAAACTTTCCTGGAGCAGCAGCAGAGAGAACTAATGGAAGTTGCTTCTCTAATTGTGTCAACATTAACGTGAGCTTCGTTGAAACCGTATCATTTTTAATGTGAGTGAGGCTTGAATGCTTATGTGAGTCAGTAAAATTCAAAGACACTAGTGTAGCAGAAGTCAGGCTGAATGAAACACTGAGAGCACAAGTGTCCTCAGGGTCAGGAGCAGTGGGATGCACACCTGGCTCCTGGGATGAGGTTGCTGCTCCCTCCAACTTCTCCCAGTGTTACCTCCCCTGGGCCCCTGAGCCTCACTCTCATCATGAGTGAGTCTGCTGAGCTCCCACATCGGGCTTCCCATTTCTGTTCTCTTGTAATTCCCTCCTTTTGGGTGGGGATGGTTTTAGTGAATAAATATTTCTTCACCATCTTAATAACACTTTATACATTTATAAATGCTATCTATTTATTGTGCTTTACAACTGATATTTCTCTAACAAAATGTATACTGTAGGCCGTTTGTCTGACTTGACCAGGTTTTTTGATTTGTTCTGTGCTTTGGTTTTGATGGTGGTGTTAGTCTCTTCAGGGAAGAAGGTATTTCCCAGGGAAAGACGCCATAAACACTGAATAAACATGCCATAAACAAGGAATCATAAGAGTAATAGGCAATTCTATAAACTAGATGGAATCTGTCTTTATAATGCTGGTTCATAGTTTATTAACAAAACACTTTTTGGTTGAAAGATTTTCAAGGTACCTCTTTCTCCTGAGTTTATTTTGCTCCTGAATCTGAAGCTGGTAAAAAAAAAAAAAATGATTATCATTTGTGTTTTTGTTCATCATTCAAATGCTCAACTGTCCCTCCCTCTCCTTCCCTCCCTCTTTTCTCAGAAAAGTGAGCAGACATTGAACACAGCAAAAATCAAGGATATGAGAGTAAGTGAGGCGTGGTCTTGCTGTGGGAGTCGTGGTGAGACCCAGAGTGTAAAATAAATGTAACCGAGGGCCACAGACCCTGTGACGTGTGATCTGCATCTCAGAAGACAGAGCAGGGGAAGGGTCTTGACGCTCTCTTATTCCCTGTCATCCCCTCACCTGACCATCCTCCAGGACCCCCTGTGTGAGGAGGGAGCTCTGTCCTCCAGGTTGCCCATGACAGAGACCAGGGCCTACCTGGGAAGCTGCCCTTTCTCAGGGCCCCCATCCCATTTCTCCCTCTGCCATTTCCATCCTCTGTGTTCCTGCCTCCTGTGCCTCATGCTTTGTACCACTTCCTGTCTCCCCCACCTTCCATTCCTTCCATTTCTTCAGCTTCCTGCTGTGGTTCCTGCACCAGCTCCTGTCTCCCTGCCTCAGTCAGTGTCTCCCAGCCCCACCAGAGTGCCATGGGACATAGAACATTGCATTGTTTCACAAGTTCCTCAATCCACTCTAGGAGGTGAAAGTCTCATCAGCCTGTTTCTGAGATGAGCAGATTGAGGCACAGGGAAGGGAATAATTTGTGCAAGATCATACAAGAGTGCGAGGTGGAGCTAGGATTTGAACCCTGGCTCAGAGCTAAAGTCCAGGCTGACAGCTAATCCACATGTAGACTTTCAGTATTAATGGAAAGACTGTATTGATCACATCTTCTCCTGCCCAAAAGCCTTCAGTGGTGGAAAGAATTAAAGAAGTTTTGGGTCCTCAGCCTGGCAGCAAGCACCATTTTGACCTCACTTACTTATTGTTCAACTTCTCAGTATTTTCTCCGTGTGTTCCCTCTTGGCTTTGCTGAAGGCCTTGTACGCCTAAACCCTCAAGCATCGCTCAGCTTGCCTTCTCTATCCTTCACACTGTTGCTCTGCAATCCTACTCTCCACTCCCAGGAGAGGCTTCTTCCACCCCACCCCCATCCCCTGGCTGCTGGGAGGGTGTTCTCTGCGTTTCCTTAGGAACTCTCCCCAGGTGTGCGGGCTGCACTGCCCTCTGCGCTGACCTGGCCTGTTTCTACCACTGGGATAGAAACCTGAGTTAGAGACTGCGTTATGTTATTCCCAGCAGTGAGCCTAGTAAGTAATGAAACACACACACACACACACACACACACACACACACACACACGATAGCGCAGCAGGTTCCAGGCAGAAAGACTCCTGTGAGTGGATCAGAGGCACAGCTATGGGACAGCAAATCACGGAAACTCCATTTAACTTGATATTCTGGACCTTGGTATTGGCTATAAAAGCAGGGTAAAACACAAAAGCATACATGAAATACAGCTGTGAACTGACAGAAAAATCTTTCTCAGACAGCAGAAACTAAATGAATATTAAACTTTTGCATACCTCATTATGAGGGTTACTTCACGGAGGTTTTTTGTTTTTGTTTTATATGTCATGGAACCTGTTTTGAAAAAAAGGAAGTTTGGATCTTCTCAAGCTTTTGCATAGATTTTACTTTTCTGAGACTAATAAAAGTTTTCATTAGTAATGTATTTATATATTTAGAAGTTCAGCGAGCAGGATAGTAATAATAGGAGGACTGCCTCCTTAGACATTTCCAGTTCTGAATCCATCAGCTTTCTGTCTCCGACTTTTTGCGCCATCTAGTGGTCATTTCGAGCATTACCGCTTCATTGGATCATGGCGCTGAACAAAATAAACAATGTAAAAAACAAAACAGAAGAAACAAAGAGACAAAAAACAGACTCGTACAGACGGAGAACAACCAGATGGTTGCCAGAGGAGAGGTGGGTGAGAGGGATTGTAAAGGGGATTAAGAGAAGTCATTGTGATGAACACTGAGTAATTTACAGAATTGTTGAATTGTTATGGTGTGAATTTTAAACTAATGTAACAATGTATGCTAATTATACTTCAGTTTTTTAAAAAGAGCTTGTTTCTCCCTGTTTTTACTGAACCATGGTAGAGATTGTCTTTTTGATGACAGACATTCCAGCTGGTGTGAAGTGGTGTCTCCGGCCAACAGATTGAATGTTGAAAACATTTTCATGTGCTTAATAGTTGTTCATATGTCTCCTTTGGAGAAATGTGTATTTTAAACATTTTATTATTTTTTAAAATTATGTTGTTTGTCCTCTTATCCAGTTGTGGGTGTTCATTATATATTCTAGATAAAAGTCCTTTAACAGATAAAAGTCCCTTATATGTGTCACAAATATGTCTTTTCCAGGCTGTAGTCTTTCATTGTCTTCATGGAGCTTTTGAAGCACCTGTTTTGAATTTTGACAAAGTCAGGTTTATCGAATTTATTCTTTGATGGATAATGTGTTTGGGGTTGTATCCAAAAATTCCTTGCCTTAATGATGTATCACTAAGATTCTCTCTGTTTTCATCTAGGTGATCTTAGAGTGTTGGCTCTTGCACTGTTTATGGTCCATTATGAATTAATTTTCATGTATGGAGGAGGTAAGGATTAAGTTCATTCTCCTGCCTTCATATATCTGGTTATAGCTGAAGCATTTGTTGAAAAGACTATTCCATCTTGCACTGAATTAACTCTGCACAGTTATCAATATCCAGTTGACCATCAATACAAGGGTATATTTCTGGATTCTCCGTTGTTTCTCATTGACTGCTATGCTCTATTTGCAAAAGTGCACATTGGCTTAATTATGTAAGTTACTTTTTCTGTAAGCTTTGAAATCAGGTACTGTAAGGCTTACTTGAAAGGCCCTCCCTGCTCTCCCCAGGACCTCCATTGTCTCAGTAATAAAACTTCCCTCCCTGTGTGTGTAGTGTTATTGACTCATCTTCCAAATCAAATTTTGGGTGTACCTTCTCTCCAGACAGCTTTTGTGAGGTAACCATATCATTCCTCCAAGTTTATTCTTTTCCCAAATTATTTTCTAGGTCTTCCGTGTTTTCATGTCAATTTTCAGATGAGCTTGTTAATTTTTGCGAATAAAACCTGCTGCATTGGACTTTTTTAAAAGATTTTATTTATTTATTTCACAGAGAGAGAGACAGCAAGGGAGGGAACACAAGCAGGGGGATTGGGAGAGGGAGAAGCAGGCTCCCCGCTGAGTCGGGAACCTGATGCAGGGCTTGATCCCAGGACCCTGGGATCATGACCTGAGTAGAAGCCAGATGCTTAATGACTAAGCCACCAAGATGCCTCTGCCACATTGGATTTACAGATGAATTTTGGAATAATTGCCATCATAACAATATTGAAGCTTCTAATCCATGAAGATGGACCCTCTCTGCATTTATTTAGATATCCTTTAATTTTTCTCTACATTTTTTAGTAATTTTCACCATAGAAGTTTTGATCTTATTTTGTTAAATTAATTCATAAATGTTTTATTCTCTTTTGTTTAATTGTAAATGGAATTGTTTCCTTAATTTCAAGTTGTTCATGAATATTTTTCATGATATTTATTCATATTTATTTCTAGTACATAGGAACACAACTCCTATTTTGTACTTGGAATGTGTGCCTTATGATGATGCTAACCTTGTTTATGAGTTCTGGTTTTGTTTTTTTTTGTTCATGTAGACTTCATGGTATTATCTACATACAGGATCATGTCATCTGAGGATGAAAATATTTTTTCTTTTCCTTTTTGGTCTGCTAGAGATTTTTGCATTTCTTCTAGTTTCACTTTCTACCTTTAATACCATGTTGAATAGAAGTATAAAGAGCAGGAGGAAGGAGACAAGATGGCGGAGAACTAGTAGAAGGCGCCGTTTCAACCTGTACCCTAAAGTGAGCTGATTACCTAGCAAAGAACTCTGATCACCTGTGAAATCAGCCTGAGATCAGAATTGTACATGTCTGGATCTCTACGGGGCAGAAGACGCCAGTGGGCAGGTAAAGCAGAGTCAGAATGTCGGACTGATACTGGAAGATAAACAAAAGGGGGAGGGAGCCACCAGAAGTGACCCATTGGAAAGTAATACCCCAATACGAGAGTGCCCTGCACTGGGGACCAGCATTAACTTGGAGTCTGGTTGAAAGGACTCAAAAAGAGCAAAGGATCGTGGGGGGAAATTGTGGGAATCGGGGTGGTTAGGGACAGGGGCTTAAGTCCCTGGACTCAGGACAGCCACCCCTGACACTGAGCCAGAGAGAGTGTGGCAGAGAAACCAGGTCTTGGTCCCTGAGCCGTGAACAAATCTGAGAGCGCATGGGGTCCGCCTCCCCTGAGAGGCTAGGAACCTCACCAGCCGGCAGAAGCACAGCCTTTTTGCAGTCCCCACACGTGTGCTGTGCTGCGCTACCAGAGTCTGAGTCTCGCCCCACACCCTCCCCTGAGAGAGGTGTGCGCAGGCACCAGCCCCGCGCTCTCAGACCCAGAAAGACCAGGTGCTCCCAGCCTGGGCCAGTGGGAAAATCTCATTGTGCGATCGCTGCTTGGGACCTCTCTGGCAGTCTGGAGCTGCCCAGACAGTTGCCAATGTTGTGGTTTTGGGTACAAGCAGGAGTTCCTGTGTCCCCAGGGACCGCGACTTGGAACGTGCTCTGCCAGCGGCCGAGGGGGAACTTATGTGCTCTGCAGGATGTAAGTCCCCCCTGCCAAGGGGAACAGACTGAGGCTTCTGAGAGGGAGGTCTGGGTGCAGTTTGCTTTCCTCTAAACCTCCAAAAACCATCAAAAGCTGTCAAAGCGAGAGAAAACAAATGAACAAACAAAAAAACCCTCCAGAGAACAAAAACCTGAAAAACCGCTTGCCTCAGAGCCCACCCCCTTGAGGGGGGGCGGGAGAACTTAACTCAGGAAACACTGCCTGAAAACCCATGGGGAAGGCCCCTCCCCCAGAAAGCCAACGGGGGGGGGGGGGTGAAAGACGACAAGAGAACAACCACTACGACTTCATAGATACAACTTTTATTTTTAATTCGTTCCCACTATTCTGGTTCATTTTTTTATAGATAATTTTTTAACCTATTTACCATCACAGTGAGATGTCCAGTACATCAAATTCCATAATAACCTTTTAACCTGAACTTTTGGATACATATACCCATGTTTTTCGTTTGCTTTTCTATTTTTTAATTTTTTTAAATTTCATTTTAGTTTAGTTTATTCTTTTTTTTTTAATTTTTATTTTTTAATATTCATAAAGAGTTAAACTTCAAGGTAGTCCCCTTTCACCAATGAATGCTACCCCTATAGGTAAACCAATATTTAATCCCCCTTTATCTTAGGAAAGTTGAGTCCCTTAACAAAGATATCAAGATACATCCAGGAAGAATCAAAATAACCTTCCTCGCCCACACTGAGAATTTATAATCACTCTCCCATCTTTTTCTTCTGCCAGTGTTTTTGTGTATTTGTGTCTGTCCTGGTAGTATATAAATCTTATACATGGGGTTCTTTCTGACAAGTTTCTTTTTTTTTTTTTGTCTTGCTTTTATATATATATATAT
>NW_022631042.1:14672711-14934151 GCF_010015895.1 Lontra canadensis
TCAGTCTTTTTGTTTGTCTGTTTTTGTTTGTATACCTCATAAATCTTACCTTGGGGCCCATTTGGGCTGGGCCTTCTCTTTATTTTACCTTTTTGTAAATTTCCTGTCTCTCTCTCTCCCTCTCTTTTTTTTTTTTTTTTTTTTAATCTCTTTCTTTTTTCTTTCATTTGGGTGGGGACTCCTGATTGCTCAGAAGCGTTCCAGGGTGCACCTCGACTGCACCACAGTCCATACATCCAGCTACATCCGTTCTGCTGTCTCTCACCAAAATGACTAGGAGGAGGAATGCCTGACAGAAGAAAAATTTAGAGGATAGGCCTTCTGCAACAGAGCTAATGGCTATTGACATAGACAATATGTTGGAAAGGGAATTCAGGTTAACAATTATCCAGGCAATAGCTAGGTTGGAGAAAGCCATGGATGACAAAATGGAATTAATTAAGACAGAACTGAAAGCCACCAGGGATGATGTTCACAATGTTAGGGCAGAATTGAAAGCCAACAGGGATGATGTTCACAATGTTCTCAATGAGTTCCAATCTAATCTAAATTCTCTAAAAACTAGGGTAACTGAGACAGAAGATAGAATTAGTGATCTGGAGGACAAACAGATAGAGAGAAAGGACCAGGAGGAAGCCTGGAACAAATAGCTTAGAAACCACAAAAACAGAATTAGGGAAATACATGACGTCATGAAACATCCCAACGTCAGAATTATTGCAATCCCTGAAGGGGAGGAAAAAAGAAAGAAGTCTAGAAGATATAGTGGAACAAGTTCTCCATGAAAATTTTCCCAATCTCACGAATGGAACCAGTGTTCATGTACTAGAGGTAGAATGGTCTCCCCTCAAGATTATAGATTCTAAAAAAAAATCAAGGCACCTGATAGTAAAATTGAGAAAACATACTTGTAGATACAATCTATTGAAAGCTGCTAGGACAAAGAGGCTCCTTACGTACAGAGGAAAGTCTATCAGAATAACATCAGACTTGTCCACAGAAAACTGGCAAGCCAGAAAGGGCTGGCAAGATATATTCAGGGCACTAAATGAGAAGAACATGCAGCCAAGAATACTTTATTCAGCAAGACTGACATTCAAAATAGATGGAGAAATAAAGAGTTTCCAGGACCGGCAAGGCTTAAAAGAGTATGTGACCACCAAGCCGACACTGCAGGAAACATTAAGGGGGGTTCTATAAAGAGGAAAAATCCTAAGAACAGCATTGAACAGAAATATATGGAGACAATCTACAGAAAGGAAGACTTCAAAGGTAACATGATGTCAATAAAAACGTATCTCTCAATAATCGCTGTCAATGTGAATGGCCTAAATGCACCCATAAAATGACACAGGGTTGCAGATTGGATAAAACGACAGGACCCATCCATGTATTGTCTACAAGAGACCCATTTTGAACCTAAGGATACACCCGGACTGAAAGTGAAGGGATGGAGAAGCATCTTTCATGCCAGTGGGCCTCAAAAGAAGGCCAGGGTAGCGATTCTCTTATCAGATAAATTAGATTTTAAACTGAAGACTGTAGTCAGAGATACAGAAAGACACTACATCATTCTTAAAGGGACTATCCACCAAGATGTTCTAACAATTGTAATTATCTATGCCCCCAATATGGGAACAGCCAATTACATAAGAAAATTATTAATGAAGATAAAGAGTCATATTGATATGAATACATTAATAGTAGGAGATCTTAACACGCCTCTCTCAGAAATAGACCGATCATCGAAGCAGAAAATCAATAAAGAAACAAAGCATTGAATGGCACATTGGACCAGATGGACCTCATAGATATATACAGAGCATTCCACCCTAAAATAACAGAATACTCATTCTGCTCAAGTGCACATGGAACCTTCTCCAGAATAGACCACATACTGGGACACAAGTCAGGGCTCAACTGATACCAAAAGACTGAGATTATTCCCTGCATATTCTCAGATCACAGTGCTTTGAAACTGGAGCTCAATCACAAGGAAAAGTTCAGAAGGAACTCAAACACCTAGAAGCTAAAGACCACCTTCCTTAAGAATGCTTGGATCAACCAAGAGATCAAAGAAGAACTTAAACAATTCCTGGAAACCAATGAGAATGAAGACACATCAGTTCAAAACCTATGGGATACAGCAAAGGCGGTCCTAAGGGGGAAATACATAGTCATCCAAGGCTCCCTCAAAAAATATAGAAAAACCCAGAATACACCAGCTGTCTCTGCACCTTAAAGAACTGGAGAACCAACAACAAATTAAACCAACTCCACACACAAGAAGGGAAATAATCAAGATTAGAGCTGAGATCAATGAGATAGAAACTACAGATAACATAGAATGTATCAATGAAACTAGAAGCTGGTTATTTGAAAGAATCAATAAGATCAATAAACCATTGGCCACACTAATCCAAAAGAAAAGAGAGAAATCTCAAATTAATAACATTATGAATGAAAAGGGAGAGATCACAACTAACGCCAAGGAAATAGAAACAATCATCAGAAATTATTATCAATAGTTATATGCCAATAAGCTAAGCAACCTAGATGAAATGGAGGCATTCATGGAAAACTATAAACTCCCAAAATTGAACCAGGAAGAAAGTGACAACCTGAATAGACCGATATCTAGTAACGAGATTGAAGCAGTGATCAAAAACCTCCCAAAAAATAAGAGCCCAGGACCTGATGGATTCCCTGGGGAATTCTACCAGACTTTCAAAGAAGAAATAATGCCTATTCTCCTGAAGCTGTTTCAAAAAATTGAAGCAGAAGGAAAACTTCCAGACTCTTTCTATGAAGCCAGCATTACCCTGATCCCCAAACCAGGCAAAGACCCTACCAAAAAGGAGAATTTCAGACCAATATCACTGATGAATATGGATGCTAAGATTCTCAACAAGATCCTAGCAAACAGGATCCAACAGCACATTAAAAAGATTATCCACCATGACCAGGTGGGATTCACCCCTGGGTTACAGGTTGGTTCAACATTCGCAAATCAATCAATGTGATAGAACAAATCCATAAGAGAAGAGAGAAGTACCACATGGTCCTCTCAATTGATGCAGAAAAAGTATTTGACAAAATCCAGCATCCATTCCTGATTAAAACGCTTCAAAGTGTAGGGATAGAGAGAACATTCCTGAACTTCATCAAATCTATCTATGAAAAACACACGGCAAATATCATCCTCAATAGGAAAAAGCTCACAGCCTTCCCGTTGAGATCAAGAACACGACAAGGATGCCCACTCTCACCACACTTGTTCAACATAGTATTAGAAGTCCTAGCAACAGCAATCAGACAACAAAGAGAAATAAAAGGTATCCAAATTGGCAATGAAGAAGTCAAACTCTCTCTCTTCACAGATGACATGATACTTTATATGGAAAACCCAAAAGACTCCACCCCCAAACTACTAGAACTCATACAGCAATTCAGTAATGTGACAGAATACAAAGTCAATGAACAGAAATCAGTGGCTTTCTTAAACACTAACAGTGAAAATACAGAAAGGGATATTAGAGAATTGATTCCATTTACTATGGTACCAAGAACCATAAGATGCCTAGAAATAAACCTAACCAAAGAGGTAAAGGATCTGTACTCAAGGAACTACAGAACACTCATGAAAGAAATTGAAGAAGACACAAAAAGATGGAAGACTATTCCATGCTCTAGGATCGGAAGAATAAACATTGTTAAAATGTCTATACTGCCTAGAGCAATCTATACTTTTAATGCCATTCAGATCACAATTCCACCAGTATTTTTCAAAGAGCTGGAGCAAATAATCCTAAAATTTGTATGGAATCAGAAGAGACCCTGAATTGCTAAGGAAATGTTGAGAAAGAAAAACAAAACTGGGGGCATCTCATTACCTGATTTCAAGCTTTACTACAAGCTGTGATCACCAAGACAGCATGGTATTGGCATAAAAAGAGACACATAGACCAGTGGAACAGAGTAGAGAACCCAGATATGGACCCTCAATTCTATGGTCAAATCATCTTCGACAAAGCAGGAAAAAGTATACAGTGGAAAAAAGTCAGTATCTTCAATAAATGGTGCTGGGAAAATTGAACAACTATATGCGGAAGAATAAAGCTTGACCATTCTCTTATACCATACACAAAGATAAACTCGAAATGGATAAAAGACCTCAACATGAGACAGGAATCCCTCAGAATCCTAGAGGAGAACATAGGCAGTAACCTCTTCGATATCAACCACAGCAAGTTCTTTCAAGATATATCTCCAAAGTCAAAGGAAGCAAAAACAAAAATGAACTTTTGAGGGGCGCCTGGGTGGCTCAGTGGGTTAAGCCGCTGCCTTCGGCTCGGGTCGTGGTCTCAGGGTCCTGGGATCGAGTCCCGCATCGGGCTCTCTGCTCGGCAGGAAGCCTGCTTGCTTCCCTCTCTCTCTCTGCCTGACTCTCCGTCTACTTGTGATCTCTGTCTGTCAAATAAATAAAAATAAAATCTTTAAAAAAAAAAATGAACTTTTGGGACTTCATCAAGATCAAAAGCTTCTGCAGAGCAAAGGAAACAGTCAACAAAACAAAGAGGCAACCCACGGAATGGGAGAAGATATTCACAAATGACAGTATAGACAAAAGGTTGATATCCAGGATCTACAAAGAACTTCTTAAAGTCAATACACACAAAACAGATAATCATGTCAAAAAATGGGCAGAATACATGAACAGACACTTCTCCAATGAAGACATACAAATGGCTATCAGACACATGAAAAAATGTTCATCACCACTAGCCATCAGGGAAATTCAAATTAAAACAACATTGAGATACCACCTTACATCAGTTAGAATGGCCAAAATTAGCAAGACAGGAATCAACGTGTGTTGGAGAGGATGTGGAGCAAAGGGAACCCTCTTACACTGTTGGTGGGAATGTAAGTTGGTGGAGCCACTTTGGAAAACAGTGTGGAGATTCCTTAAGAAATTAAAAACAGAGCTTCCCTATGACCCTGCAACTACACTACTGGGTATTTACCCCAAAGATACAGATGTAGTGAAAAGAAGGACCGTCTGTACCCCAATGTTTATAGCATCAATGGCCATGGTCGCCAAACTCTGGAAAGAACCAAGATTCCCTTCAACGGACGAATGGATAAGGAAGATGTGGTCCATATACACTATGGAGTATTATGCCTCCATCAGAAAGAATGAATACCCAACATTTTTATCAACATGGATGGGACTGGAAGAGATTATGCTGAGTGAAATAAGTCAAGCAGAGAGAGTCAATTATCATATCGTTTCACTTATTTGTGGAGCATAACAAATAACATGGAGGACATGGGGAGATGGAGAGGAGAAGGGAGTTGAGGGAAATTGGGAGGGGAGGTGAACCACGAGAGACTATGGACTCTGAAAAACAATCTGAGGGTTTTGAAGGGGGCAGGGGTTGGGAGGTTGGGGGAGCCAGGTGGTGGGTATTATGGAAGGCACGTATTGCCTGGAGCACTGGGTGTGGTGCATAAACAATGAATTCTGTTACACTGAGAAGAAATAAATAATAAATAAATAAATTATATTTTAAAAAAAGAAGTATAGAGAGCAGACATCCCTGTCTTTTTCCTGGTCTTTGAGGAAAAGCATTCAGTCTTTCAACTTAAGGATGATGTCAGCTATGGATTTTCAGATGCCCTTTATCAGGTTGAAGAAGATCCTTTGTATTGAAATTGTTTCTTCTGCCAACTGGAATATTCTCTTGAAGCCTGCTTGTGACTATTTCACTTCAGGTTAAAGCTTTTCTATTCTGGATTTTATTTTTTTTAATATACATTCTGTTATAATATATTGAGTTGTGGGAGCTTTTCCCCATAAAAATAGGCACACTTTTCTGATTCTTTGCCTGTCATATCATTTTTTTAATTGAAAAATATTTTGTTGAAAACATATGTAGCAACTCTGGATTGTGAATTTTCTCCAAAAGTTTCAATTCACTGTTGTTTGTATGCTGAGGAAGTTGCTTGACCTAAATGTGTGATATGCTATCTCCTGCAATATGTTACTGCTAATGACTCTCCTGTTTTCTTTTTGAATTATTTTATTTTTCAGCCTAGCTTACTTGGGATCACCCTATGTCTACACAGTTTAACAGTACCCAAGACTAGGTAGGGATTGGGTTCAAGCACCTTTATTAAGAATTTAATCCTCTGCCAAAAGGTTTTGTTGTATGTGTTGGGAAGCACATTAATATTTTAAGCAATTATCACATAGACTGTATGTGCTAACTATTAAGTCTTCCCAGCTTATACTTCTTCTGAGTCTTTTCATGACCCCTCTGCATATGATGATCACCTCCAGGTCAACCAGGACTCTTCAGCTGGCTTGAATTCTTTTGAGTCTCTGTAAGCATGTGCACAGCTTTAGCCAAGCATATGCTTGCTGCAGCCATGACCACAACCTCAACTAGCAGAAGCCTGGCCTTCCTGAAAGCACACCACTGAGTTTGTCGATCAACCTCACTTCACTCTGTACTCTAAATTAACTGAGCTCCTTTACATTGTGTAATTTTCCTGTCATTCCTTGTGGCCTGACTTATCTTGGAAGAAGCTGAGTGTGGGGAGGTGTGGTGGGAATGAGGATTACTGTAGGCAAGAGCACCACTGCTGTTCCCTGAACTGCAGCTTTTCAAGCAGAAACACTTCCTAAATGACTGTCTGAATTTGACATTTCCCAACCACTGAAATGGTTAGTCTTGTTTGTTTGTTTGTTTGTTTTGTTTTATTTGCTTGTTTTGGTAGTCCAGCTTTATAAGTGGTTTTCCAGAAGAGGATTTATTGACCATGGCCAGAAGACCTTGCTGACATTCACTCGTAAATTGTGCAAGGCACACATATTATGTTTTAACTAAATGTTTGACTTTATTTAGGATTTCAAGTAATTTCAAGGCATGTCAGCTCCTTGTTGCTCAAATGCTATTAGCTTTACAGGTGGACAGTGAGCCCAGAAACAGGAAGACGTGGTATGACCATCTCCTCAGACTCGTTTCCAAGTGAGAAGGCATGTAATTTGCCCCAGTGTCTCTACAGCATTTAACAGGCTGGAAAGTGAAGGATCCTAACTGATGCTTTTGTCTATCTATTTTACCACAAACTTCTCCTTAACTATGTGACACTTATGAGGTTAAGATGTGGGACACAGTCTTTTCTTTAACTCTCAATTATTCATTCTCCTGTATCATATTTGTTCTTGGCTAGAATGTAGCATACATTTCCAGGAGAAGAAAATGTCCTATTTGAGGTATATTATCTAACAAGAGGAAAGCAATTTTGAGGCAGGCTGCTTCCTTTGTGTATGAGTTGGCTCTGTCCCTTACCTGCTCCTTGGTCTTCCCATAGCTGCTTTTTTATTTCTCTTTCCTGATTCTGAGAGTAATACATATTTTTTTGTAAAAATGTGCATAGAACAATAATCAGTGAACCTGTCCTTCAAAATCTGTGACTAAAAAAAAAAAAAAAATCTGTGACTACATCACTGCTGACAGTTTAATGTGTTTCTTCCTCGTTTTGTGTTTGTAATTTCACATTATTATAGCCATAATTGTCAATATTACTTACACTGTGTTTTAAAAATTATAAAGTCAATTTGCTGTAGAAATTTTGAAATATCCAGAAATGATTGAAATCACCTGTTCAGTATCTTCTTGTCTTTCTGATTGGCACATTTGTATTTATATTTTTATTTTTATACATACGGTCTTATGGGATATACAATTTTTTTCTGTTACTTGTTTGCTTTTGTTTTATAAATATGCATTTTCTGTGCTGTTGTAAACTATATAAATATAATTGTAAGTCAATGCAAAATATTACATGGAACTATAATAATTACTGAACTTTTCATCTACTCTCAAACATTTAGTTTTTTTTTTTCTTATTTATAGAGAGAAAATGAACATAGTGGAAAACAAGTATTATTTTGTCACAGATATTTCCTGAAGAGATAACTACAGAATGTAATGACAGGGTCAAATGTACAATTCTGTCGGTCAGATCAGCTCTATCTGTGCTCTTCTGAGATTGGACCAAATGACAGAAATGTCATTTGGAAGTTTGTGGGAGGCTGAAGCTTAAATTCTTTCCTTAAGAAATAATTTCTTAGGGTGGAGAAAGGGGTGAGATGGTCTGCAGATTCAGGCCTTTGGACCCAAATCTCAAGAACTCAGGTCACATTAGAATATCTTGTCTCAGGAATAAAGTTGCAAATACGCCAAACCCATGGATGATGCCTAAGAAGGATGGTGCTGTATAATTTACCTCTTTCCCACAAATGATGGGTTGAACCAAAAGCATGCCGTCCATTTTTTAATGGAAGCCTAGGCTGACCCAGAAGATGGCTCTCAAGCAGATCAAGGGGCATTAAGTCTATGGTGTGAATGTGTTGTGCAGTCAAACTGGGAAAGGCTTAACGATGATCTCAGCAATAGTTCTGTTTCCTCAAGGACTGGAAGGATTGGGTCTTGAGACTGGGCACTTCTTTGTACTGTACTTGGGTGGGGTGGGGGACACTTGTTCTTATGATCACATTGCTGAACAACCCTCCTCCTGGACCCCTATCACACTTAACTGATGTGCATGTCTTTTATTAGACATTGTTCTAATTGAACTTGACTTTGCAGGCACTTGTCCCTTTAAGGGACTGAGACGACTCAGTCTATGACATTCAGTGATACAGTTGAACTCAGGGCCTCTGTATGTCTGTTCTTGTGAGGAAAGAAAAACCTGCTGTTGTGATGTCTACAGTCTACCTGTGCTAGTAGGTTCACGGGCAAGGATCTCGTGTCACCCTGCCTATACTGACAAAATGAGACCAAAAGTCTGAGTCTCAATAAATCACCTGCCATGGAAAAGCACAGATCCTGGTGGAATGTCAGGGATCACCTAGTGCTACAAGCAATCTCTGCTATTTCCTTCAGGACAGTGTCATCGGAGTGGACTGAAGGAACATCATCTCAACAGTCCTGGTCATTGGATCCCAACTCATGTAGCAGCTACTGGAATGAACTTGGTATAAAATAAAGGGATCCTCACCCACAGCCTAGGAGTATGTTTGACAGCAGGAGCATGCGTGTGCAGATGGATATGTTCTTTCCATTGACCGTGGCCCTTAGGAAGGGGGTAAAGTTGGTTGTGGTTTGACTGTCCTTATTTTATCTTTTAACAACCCAGCCACCTTTCTTGCACGGCCCCACCCAGCAGGAGCCAGTTTGATTTCAAGCATTTTTCAAGAATCAACAACACTTGACAGGGCATAAAGGAAAAAAAAAAAAAAGTCTGAGAAATAAGCACCATCACCACACCAGCACCCTCCTGCCACCCATAGGCTCTCCTGCACCACCTCCCCCTCTCTGCACCTCCCAGTCCAGGGCAGCCCAGGGCCAGCCGAGGAAGGAAGGTGCTAAGGAGTTGGAAGCCACAGGAGATACTGGCCAGCAGTGATATCAGCTTCACACAGCTTTCCGTCATTTGCGGATTCCTCTCTGTGCCTCTGTGTTTTCCATATGTAGAAACAGTTCTAGATCTCTAAGTAGAGACCCACATATTTATCCTAAAGACATCTGATCAAACTCCTGAGAGTCAAGGAATAGCTCAAAATTGAATCTCCTCCTTCTTATATCTGGTGTTTTTTTTACATTGTTACCACATGGGAACCTCTACTTGGTTTCCAACAGAACCTGTTTCATGGAAACTGAAGCTGATTGTAAATAAAGAAAAAAATATTTCCCCAAATTAAATGAAAAGTTGTTAATTCTAATATCTAAAAGTATTAATTTAACTGTATTCATTACCAAAAATAGAAAAATATACAATCACTTGTATTTTCACCCACCTACCACACACTAACATTTTATTTTACATCCGTGTTTGTGGAAACACACAAACATATAAATGAGTGTCATACTTCTTAGTGTGTTTGTGTGTGTTTATACTGTCACCACCGGAGCACCTTCAACCGACGGAGTGTTCAACTGCTGAACTTTGAAGGAGAAACAACCTGAGCACCTTGACTGGCTGTGGCTCTCCCGGGCCCAGTGCCCCAAAGAAGGCATTGTAAGGACTATCTCAGGGCAAGAATTAGAAATGTGGAGTTGACCGTTATTACAACCACCACTGAATTGGAAGGCGCAGTTGCCATGCTGTCCCTCACCTTGGACTCTCAGATTGCACCAAATGAAAGAACATAGAGGCAAAAGGAGACTTTTGTTTTTAATGTGTCTATTATGAAAAACAGCACAAAATTCAGATAGCAAAGATCACAGCTTCCAGATGTGTAGAATAAAAGGTTTCCTGGCAGTTACCTGGGGAAAGAGGCTGGGGGACACGACTAGAAGCTGCATGCTGGCTGTGCTCAAAGGCACAGGGACTGGGTATCTGAGGAGCTGGTGGACATTAAGGAGAGAGTGGTGCTGAAGCCCCTGTGGATGCCCCATGGCCCCGCCCCTGACTCATGGCAGAATTTGTTCTAGTTGCAGAGTGAAAGCTTCTGTTTGCCCAGTGGTTTATAAAGCCATTCTGCAACAATGACACAGTACAAAAAGATACATGTGAACTGAAATAACCCAATTTCCAAAAGAAAGCTCCATTAGATCTTCAGCAGACATTTTCAGGGACAATAGCCAATGGTGCCACCATGTATTAGGAGCTCTTCCCATTGACATTGAGTGTTTATTAATGGGAGACGGGTGACTGTATACATTTCTGATGACTTAGGTTGAAGTGACACACTCACACCAGCACAACTGGAGAGTAAACACCTATATCACCATCACTACCACCACCATCCCCAAGACAACTCAGAACCCAGTTTGCAGGTCAAGTCACTCAAACACCTGTGAAATTCACCTAGAATCTTCCAAAGTATTAAAAGTAACATTGTGTTTAAAATGAATGAATCCAATGGGGAAAAAAGCATTGGTGCTAAATAGCTTTTAGTATTTCTTCATCTCCACCATGTATCTCTATGTAAGAATAAAAGGCAATATCCATTAACTACAAACTAAATGTTACTTATTTTGACAACTTTGTTTGCAAAGCTAAAATCTTATTTAATTCTTCAGTAACCTATGAGATTATAATTTGCATTCCCATTTTACAAATAAACTGAGGAGAGAGAGAGAAAAGCCATTTGCCTGATTTAATGCAACTAGTAGGTACTAGAATCTAGATTTCAATCCTAGAAACACGCTATTAAAGAATACTTTCTCAGCTGCTCTTTAATTCTGGATCTCCACAATAATAAATACCCAAGACATCAAAATGATTAAACAACAATATAAAGTTGGATTATGATGATATTGAAGATGATGATGATAATGGTTAGAGTCCAGAAGTCCCTTGAATTTGGACATAGTGGATGGATCAGCAAGGCTAGAACCAATGCTCCTAGTCATTTCCTTTCTGCATATGTGGGGAGAAAGAGCCAGGAGCTAGTACTTATCGTGTAGCTGTTTCGTGAGATTCCTAGGCTAGTTTTCACCTATGTCACAGTATATGTTAGATGTTATTGTTAGGTGCGATTTGTGTCATTTTTGATGGGTTCAGAAAATGTAAATATTCATGCAACTGACAAAAGAGTAGAGTTTAAGTCCACTCTGTGGCACCTGAAACCCTGCACACACATCCCCTCCTCATCTGTGCACCTGTCTCAGGGCCTTGGCTTTGGGAGTTAGAGGAAGAATATAAACTGAGTAAGTATATGAACTTTTGGTTCAGAAGGCCTGGGTTGGAGCCCCAGGTCACTGTGTGGCATGGTGTAAGGGACTGAATTAATTTTAGGTCATTGTCCTCCTGTGTAAAATGGGGATAAAATCCTTCACAGTGAGTTTTAAGAGAATTAAGCAAAATACACTCACAGTGCAGCCCGCCTTCTGTACAATAACCTCTCAGTGTCAGTTCATGTTATTAACCACCAGCAAGAACAAAGACTTAAAAATATTCAGAAGCAACTTGATATCCTATTTTCCTCAGTCAGTAGAAACAAAGGCCACAGAAGTGAATGGAGTCCACTGTTGAAAGAATTCAGAGCACATAACTGCACCCTAATTTATAGTACTCTCACACCCAAACCAGCATTTACTGTGTGAAGATGACTCCTGATAAATGAGAGATTGATTTAAAATATCATTTAGTCTCTTTTGCAAGATCCATTTTGAGGTTTCTCCCTGAAACCAGGGGAGTTCAAAAGTTAAGTTGATCAGGAGGAAAAAATGCTACAGCAGAACATAAAGGCAAACATAGAGAAAAACTTACCATTTTCATCATTCAGAGAAGCTTTTGTAGAGTTAATAGCAGTGAGCTCTAAAAGAAATTACAGCAAGTATTATTCAATTGTTCAAACCCATTATTTAATGTGTGTCTCTGTTGTAGGTAGAAGGATGGATACACAGAATTTATAAACAGAGAGAAGAAAGCCATTACTTATATGCCCCCAAATTCCAGAAATGATTGTTCTGAGTCTGTATAATTCAGTAGATCAACTCATATACTTATTTCTGCACATGAAGATATTGAAGTTCATGAATGATGCACTTTTTTTTTTTCACACCTGGAGGATAAATGTCTAAGATTATCTTGTTTCCTTCTGTGGTCATAGCTCCCTGTACAGAGCCTGCTGCACAGTAGGTGTTCTATAAATACTGGCTGAATGGAAAATAACAAAACATGGTGCTGTGCAGTCCCCAGCATCCACTGCTGACATGATGGATTGCTACCAAAATAAATTTGTCCATCCCTAGAATCCACAGCAGAATCTTACATGTTCAAAGAAGTTTGGTTTAGGTAAATTTCTCATCTAAGCAAAAGGAAGCAGCACTTCATTTCAAATCATGCATACCTCAGTATTCTCAACTCCTGCACATGATTTTCTGGAGTAGCAGGTGGTATTTGCAGTCATGACAATAATACTAATGAAAGCCAGTACCTATTGATTGATTATTACTGTACAATGCTCTATGTGAAAGTTCACAGGCATAATCTCAACTGATTTCCCTGTTACACTGATAGGAGCTAAATTCAGAGGATTCCATGTACATAGAAGGAAGTAACATTTAAGAGTCTAAGTACTTTACTGAGTATTGTACTGGTAGTTATTAGAGCCAAGCACTCAGAGGGTGGTTGTGGGGGTTTAGAAGAGCAAGACCATAGAAATCCAACAAACTCCCCATGTGGGCTCTCAGACATCATCTCTTCCAGATATCCTAATTAGTCTTAGCAAATGACCCTTTTATTACAGAAGCTCAGCATTTGAAAGCAGGGATAGGATGACAGGCCAAGTCACACTGATAGCCATCTGAATACATAAAATCTGAGGTGAGAGTTGTCTTTATCTACAGTGTAGAAACACGAAACAAAAAGCCACCCAACAAAGACAAAAATCCTTAAAATGATCATTGGCCATTGGAAACAGGAAGAGAGAGTGGTAAGGTTGATTTGGCTTATCCTTTTTCTGGTCCATGTGTCCTTGTCCATGCAGACATGGTTCTGGTGTGCAATTTTATGTGTTCCACACAATCTTATTTTGGTGTTCTCTTGAAGAAATGCGTTTGAGGTATGAGCTTTGGAGTAAATCCCAAGAAGGAAAATGTTAATATAATTATGTTAAATGTTAAATTATCCTAAAGAGCTGACTTTAAAGTGCTTTAAAAGTCTGTTTCTCGGGGACGCCTGGGTGGCTCAGTGGGTTAAAGCCTCTGCCTTCGGCTCAGGTCATGATCCCGGGGACTTGGGATCGAGCCCTGCATGGGGCTCTCTGCTCAGCAGGGAGCCTGCTTCCTCCTCTCTCTCTCTGCCTGCCTCTCTGCCTACTTGTGATCTGTCAAATAAATAAAATCTTTAAAAAAAAAAGTCTGTTTCTCTTTCATACAGTGATTTTACTCATCATATTGTACACCTGAACTAATATAACACCATATGTTAAGTAACTGGAATTAAAATATAAATCCCCAAAAAAGATTAAAAAAATACCTTATTATCATTCATTGATTCACTTAAAGACAGTAAGGTAACAATGTTCTAGTTGCCATTTCTCTATCAAGGTTGGTCAAGAATGGAGACAAGATGAATTTTATCTCTTTTCAGAATTACTTCATTGTTCTGTGCATATATATATGCACACATAAGCTTTTATCAGAAACAAAAACAACACAAATTTCCATGAACCAGCACTGGGGATCTACTGTAGAATTGCACTAATAGAAATGTCCTCACTAGCTTTGTTGCTATGAGAAGACCTTGGGAGACATTCCTTTCAGAAATAAATTCCAAGTAAAACACATAATAAACAAGAATTTTTATCATACCATAATAATCACCATGGAACTTACTATACTTTTTACTTTTCTCTGATCAGTAGAAAAATCAAAATCTAACAGGATACTTCAGCCCAGGGGTTACATTAAATTTATGCTTTGCTCGTTGGCTTTCCTCTCTGTTAGCTATAGAACAAGGAAGCCATTGTTTTAGTCAGTCAGTCAGTAAACTTCCTAGAGCTGACGAGGAAACTCCCATGTCTGTTGGTTAAAGGTTACAGTTCTGGTGTTGAAACTGCAGTTGGGTAGGTGTGAAGACCTTAATGACTTGTGGCCTTAAGCTAAGTGAGTACATTTTGAGCCTTGGTTTTCCTTTTTCAACAACCCTGCCTTTTTTCATCAGACTCTCAGCTGGGATCAAAATTAAAGGCATTAACACCACTTTCAGCAACTGCTCTGAAGTTCTCATAGTTTCTCATGTTCCTCAGTACAGCATTTACACTTCCTGACCTTTTTGCTTAACCCTTGTGATAGTCACAGGTTACCACTTCAGGTTTACAATTTTTGAGTTGGTCATTCTCTTCATTCTTTTGTGATGTTCCAGTCTTAGAAAGATCACTAGGTTGGAGGTTACTGGCTTTAAATTTTCATGTCAAACTTTTGAGGGAACATGATACAAGAGCCAGATTGTTAATGTGCCTGTAAACATGATAATTCCCCATGTTTGAAGAGCTATTTGATGCCATAGTTCCCAAGACGCAAAGCAATTAAAAATCAAATAAGTAAGAAAGACCCTGCTGAAGGAGTCACTCTGTTAAGCCACATGGTTTACACAATGATCTGATGTTTTTGGGTTTTGACTTTCCCAATAGTGTTTATCTGGGTAATAGTGTTGCCTACAGCACAGATCCAGTCTTGCTCAGCTAAGTCATAATCAAGGGCTATCTTACTTTCAAGAACTGCTTTGGCCAGAGTCTAAGGATTTTTCTTGGGGAGCCATTGCTTTAGAAGGGATTCTGCAACAATTTCAAGAATGAAAGAGAAGGTCTTGATCATTCCTCATTTAGATTTATCCCTAACCAGGGAAGTAGGGCCAGCCACAGGAGTGAATCCTGGTGGCTTCTTGGTAATCCCTATTAACTCTGGATGTAAATTTAGGGGAGTCAACCAATGAGATGCCTTATTTGCCCTGAGAAAATTTAGGAGTAGTGTTAGATTTCCTGCTACCTTGAAATAAAAGTTTGCTTTAAATTCCAGAGGTTATCCCCATGTCAATGACCTGACAGATACAGGGCATTACCAGAGAAAATGAAAAGGAAAGAGGGAGAAATGATTCCATATTTAGTTAAAGAATGAAATTTTGAACCCCTGTTTAGGGGAAATCACTCTATTTGAATATCAGCTACTTCTGATGAAGTTCTAGAATATAGGGGAGATTCAGTGAGGTGAGATCCAGGCCGATGACCAAGAAAGAATTCTTGAGACATCTTTGGTGCAAAATGGTGGTTTATTAAAGCATAGGGACAGGACCTGTGGGCAGAAAGACCTGCTGCTGCCTCGGGGTTGTGAGGGATGGCAGGTTATGTACCATGGGGGTGGGGGAAATAAGGAAAAGGGAGGTTTCAATAGAACTTTCATATGCTAAAGAGGACCTACAAGATACTGGACACCAGAGGCCTTGCCATTGCCAAAGTTGTTTTGCCCTCTAGCAAGGTATTAACAATAAGATGGGTGGGAGATTCCTAAAGAATGTCACATATGTCTCACCCAGGAGTGGGGGTGGGGGTGAGGTTGCAAGGTGTCAGCCTTTTGCTTTGTCCTCTGCCAGCCTTCTGTTCCCTCATCACTTCTCTTTCTCTCAATCTGATTCAGAAACTTCAGTGTCTGGTCAGGACCAGGCGTCAGGTGGAGACTTCCTTAGCTTTGTGATGTGTACAAGTTTCAACCTTTAATTTTACAGCAGGAGCACTAGGTAATGCCTGTCTTCTACTGCAAGGTTTCAGGGCTATCTTCCTCTGATGTTGTGTCTAAAATACCTAATCAGCAGGCTATAACCTGTGACTGAGAGGACCCTTTAATTGTGATCTAAGAAGGTTTCTGTAGCCTGGTGTTGACAGACTTGAGCATCAGACATTGGAGACTCACACATGAAAGATCATCAGAAATTAGTACATTGAGACAATTCCAGGAAGTTTGCATGATTTCTTAAAGGTTGCTATGATTTGTCCAGTGAAGTAGGTGCCTTGGGTCACTGGAGATCACAGAAGGTATGTCCCAAGGGGGAAACCCATTTTTAACAGCATCTTTGTCACAGTGAGGGCATGAGCCTCATAGCAGAGAAAGGTTTTAACCCAGCCAGAAAATATATGAACAGTGACAAAGGCATAGTCACAGTCCATACTAAGTGTCAGTGGAATGAAATCCATCTGCAGGTGTTCAAAGGATCCAGAAGGAGGAAGCAGGAAGCCTTTGGAGAAATAACAATTTTCCAGGATTATGGACATTGATGGAAAACCATTTTATACTATTACAGAAGTCACCCCACTGACATCAATTTATAATTTGAGTCATCTCAAATGCCCTATGGTGGGTGAAGGGATGAAAAATACAAAAACTGAGAGAAATGGGATTTGTCAGGGAGCCTGGAAGAATCAAGTGCCTGTCCTGGTTTTTCCCATAGTTATGACCTTTTGTTTAATACACTGCCATGTTTACTTTCCTTAATTTCTCTGATTCAGAGCAGATTGGAACCATGTTACAAGGACATCAGGATAGCCTAAATTTGGCAAGGAGGGACCATTCTTTGTAGAACCAGAAGGGACTTTATCTAGATGTGCCACAATTTTATAAACACAATATCAAGAAAACTTAGTATGACGTTTTCTTTGACAATGCTTCCCATGAAACTTGACGTACAAAAAAAGCTGAACTAATTTAACAAAACCTTTAGAAAATTCTAGAGACTTAAGCAGACAAAACCCTAAAGAATACAAACAAACAAACAAAAACCACAAACTATTTGTCCTTTTAGCAGAGAGAAGACCAAAATCTAATGCTATACCAGGTTACTTTTGATATGAAAATTCTTTATTCCAATCTCAGTCAGTCCTGACTCTTTTGCCCCAATAATGGGTCCGTGATTAAAGGAGCGAGACTGATATAAAGCGAAGGTCAAGCAAAGCTTTATTTCGCACCAAGCATCAAGAATCTAACTGAACGTTCGGGGACGCACCTCTTACAAGAGAGGGCGACCCTTCTCTGTTTCACAGACTAGCTTTTAAGAGCAAAGGCCATGCGGTTGGGCCTGGCCACACACAGGTGGCCAATGAGATTGTAACACACACAGGAAACTCCAGAGTGATGCTAGGTGACCAACTGAGTTACAATTTACCCTAGTAGACATTTGAACCAGCCTATTACACCTTGATTGGGATTGGCGCCCAAAAGGCTCCCAAAGGGCGGAACCCATACTCCTTGGTAACTAGGGAGACAGTATGCATCCCCCCATTGATCGGATGTCTCCACCTGGCCTGACCCACCTTTGTATCTGGGCTTTGTTACCTGAAGCTTGTTTCTGGGACTTGTCTCCAAGTAAATCCCCTGGGGGAAGGGGAGCAGGGACAGTTTCTAAATAGGTCCTTACACTGGCCACACATGACATTACTTTCTTAAGATCTCCTTTGTACAAACCTCTACAACTTAATTTTTATTTATTTATTTTTTAAGATTTTATTTATTTATTTGACAGCCAGAGATCACAAGTAGGTGGAAAGGCAGGCAGAGAGAGAGGAGGAAGCAGGGTCCCTGCTGAGTGGAGAGCCCGATGCGGGGCTCAATCCCAGGACCCTGAGATCACGACCTGAGCTGAAGGCAGAGGCTTTAACCCACTGAGCCACCCAGGCGCCCCTACAACTTTATTTTTTACACTCAGATTTTGTCCTGAGTTAAGCCTCTTTTTTTTTTAATATTTTATTTATTTATTTGAGACAGATAGTACAGAGACAGATAGTACAGAGAGAGGGAGAACAGACTCTCCACCAAGCAGGGAGCATGATGCAGGGCTTGATCCCAAAACCCAGAGATCAGGACCCGAGCTGAAGGCAGACACTTAATGATTGAACAACCCTGACACCTGAGTTTACCCTCTTTGGATGACCAGTCTCCCTTAGGACAAAATCCCATTTTTCCCATCAAAAATATATTTTCATTCCTCATATATTTTCTTACTAAAAACACACATCTTGGGCACCTGGGTGGCTCAGTGGGTTAAGCCTCTGCCTTCAGCTCAGGTCATGGTCCCAGGGTCCTGGGATCAAGTCCCACATCAGGCTCTCTGCTCAGCAGGAATCCTGCTTCCCCCACCCTCTGTCTGTCTCTCTGCTTACTTGTGCTCTCTGTCTCTCTGTCAAATAAATAAATAAAATCTTAAAATAAATAAAACAAAACACACATCTTACTTTCCTTACATTCTGGGTTGTTTGCCATATTATTTCCAGAAGTCTGCTTAATGTATACTAGAATTCTTACCCCTTAGAAACCTTCACTTCTTTGTTTTGTCTTGTCTTTTTTTTAGAAACCTTCATTTTTAAAGAAAGCTAGCAAGCAAGCAATTGTGAACTAGTAGTCAACATTGATTAGATTGGAAAACTTATGAATACATTTCATAATTTCTGGAAATGTGTGCTTCTTCCTGAAACAATCTTTCAGTAAAGCACAAAATGCATTTATGACCAGGACCATATTTATCTTCAGTTTCTTTGCAATAAGGAAACCAAAAGTAGATAAACCTATGGTTATTCATTAATACTTTAGTATTTTATGTTGCTTGAAAATGATCTAAATATTTTTTTAATACAACTTACTTCAGCAGGTGATTTATCTCAGCAAAACCTTAAGGTTTTAAGTTCCCGAAAACATTTGGGGAAACTATTTAAAACTTTAGCTAAAATTTTGTATTTTTTTATGTTGCTTCAATGTACTTGTTCCTAATGATTTAGCTGAGATTGCCCATAAAACTGAATGAGACATGGGGAAGCTTGAGTGAAATAGGTGATGGGGATTAAGGACGGTACTTGTCCTGATGTGCACAGGTGATGTATGGAAGTGTTGAATTACTATACTGTGTGCATGAAACTTATATAATACAGTGTGTTAATTACTGGAATTAAAATAATTTTTAAGAACCTTATGACACATCAAGGTCCATCATTCTCCCAAGCTCTTTCCTGTAACATTTTATAACAGAGATCACATCTATTTACTTGACTTTTTAGTAAACCCAGGCACCTGAAATTTCTAATTTTAGGTAAATAATAAATGATAAAGCAATAGGATATGCCTATTTTACTTAAACTCATAACCAAATATTTGATCAGATCATGTGAAGATGAAATACATGTGGGTCAGTTTCAATCTTTCTGGGAGTTTTAGAATGCCCAGTCCTCATAAGTGTTTATGTTCAAACCAAGGAAAAAGAGCTCTTTACAAATTAATTTTGGCAAAACCATCCAGAGAGAAAAATATCACACATTGACAATGTATATTCATGGACATAGAGACTGGTACAAAGACCCCAGAGCCACTAGTATTTATGGAGACAATGTTAAGATTTGTATTTGTCTCTGGAATTATTAAGGGCACTGTGCTAGAGTTTAGGGACAAGAGCCCTTTAGCAGTTTGTGTTTTAAGAAAGCCTTTTTGCCCTTGTTTCCCTCAGTCTCAGGCACTTGTGGCCTGTGTTTATATTTCAAAGACATGGTAAGATGTGTAACTTTGAGGACAGAGAAAGAAAGCAAGTTCTTCCAAGAAGGACTTTGCTTTCCTAAAGCCAATGATTTATAAGCCCTTTTCTATAAATTGGAGAAGCTTGGAGAAAGGTAAAGGAGTAGGAGAACTTTGAATTGCCTCAAGACCTGCATTTCTAGTTCTGTTAAGATTTGTCAGGACAGTTGCTCTCAGTTTCTCAGACTTGGGTTTACAAGAAATGACATCATAGGTTAATCCAACTACATGAGCCTCAATTTGCTTCCCTCTCTTTGGGTGCATAGTTTAAACTTTAAGGATTTATGGCATATAGAATAATACCCCTTCTGTGCTCCCAGAGTCCTTAAAGAAGATTCAACTGATACTACCTCCCAAGATCCAGAGTCACTCACAGGGAGAGCCAAAGGAAGGAAACAACCAGACTCACAACCCAGGCAGGCAAAAGCTGAGAGCAGTTATGCAGGATGCCACCAGCAAGAAGGCAATAGCTATCTCTGTGAGAGAAAGGATCGATAGCAATGGGTCTGGATTTGAAAAGGATGAGACAGTGTTAAATTTTATCATCCTCTCTGGAACAAGCACTGTGGACAGAGATTCAGAAGGTGCTGATTCTGCTAAGGGTTTCCACCCATTCCTGGATTCTACCAGTTTATTTCAGGACTGCTTCTGCAGGTCCTGGAATTTACCAGAATTTCCACTTGGTTGTTTAAGGGAATAATGTGCCAGTTTGCCAGAAACCAGCCAGTTTCATCAACTCTGGGAGGGGGTCATTTGGGAGCCATCCTGTGGAGGTATGAGGGTGTTAGTAATGCCATGAATTTGGTAGTCTTCTGTTTATGGCTGTTGTCTTTTCAGAGTGGAAAATCAATTCAGGCTACAATGAGTGCTCAAAGGAGCAAAGAGTCTTATAGTCTTTTGTTTAGTACCTCTTCCATCTTTAACTTTTTTATTAGTCTTTTACAAGGAGGCTTTCAATGAAACAATCTTGGAATATTTAATCTTTTTTTTTTAAGATTTTATTTATTTGACAGAGATCACAAGTAGGCAGAGAAGCAGGCAGAGAGAGAGGAGGAAGCAGCCTCCCTCTGAGCAGAGAGCCCAATGCGGGGCTCGATCCCAGGACTCTGGGATCATGACCTGAGCCGAAGGTAGAGGCTTTAACCCACTGAGCCACCCAGGCGCCCCGGAATGTTTAATCTTTTGGAGGATTCTGTTCAACCGGAGAACCCTTGCATTTACGTGCACTTCTTACTGATCTTTTTGAACTGGGAATTTCCCTGTTGTAGCTATTGTATTTCTAGGTGGTCATTGCCCTGAGGTTTTGCAGGAGTTTGGTAGGACATTAGCCTCAAATCGAGTTAACCCACACCCAGTCCACCCATATCTGCCTGTAAGTGGGTTAGACCCCACATTTCTCTCTGACATTATTTTAGGATTTCTAACCTGATAGTCATACCAAGCTGGTTCCTCAGGACACATAACAAGTTTTAAGAATTTATAATTTTGCTAGATATCTGTAATCTGGGAAAATAGCTCTTAGATGAAAAGTAAACAGGTTTATCAGAAAGTGGTGTACTTGACTGTTTAGAATTTAAAGATCCTGTTTGCTAAGGCTTTGGGCTTCTCAGAGCCAAACTTTCACCTAAAAGGGAGGTCCCCAGGAATTGGGGATTGTGCGTTTTACAGTATAGCTCCTTGCACAGATGTTTTATTGAGGTTGAGCGGTAACCTAGTTCTGATGCAACCCATTTTCTGACCAACTCACACCATCAAGGGAGTATTCTTAAAGTAGTGAATGCTTTAACAGCCTCTAAATACTTGACTCATGCCCACCAATCTTTGTGGCTTTTTCTACCTCTCTCTGTTAGCAGTAGATTTATGTACACTGAAGACTAACAATTATGTGCACATTAGTGTTTGGACAGTAAGAGATGTTACAGACAGTAAGAGATGATTCTGGCCACAGGAAGATTCTATGTACCACCAACAGTTCTCCTGGAAACTTGCTGAGATTTCCATCTGAGGAACTTGGTCTGAAAGTTTAGGGGGTTGGCTCTGGGCTGACCCTTCTGCCAGTTCAGCTGGACTCTGGGCAAATACACCAACTCAACAGGGTTCCAGACAAACCTGTTTGTTGAACTTAACACTGGCATAAGACTCTGCCAGCCTCAGCTGACCTGCCCTGTAAAGCAAAGCCAATTAGATTAGGAGTTCAAACATAAAAAAGTATGGAGCTTAGCATCAAGAAGAATTCACCCACATCTCTTGAAACAGGTGAGAAAGATAGTGAACTCAAAGAGCTAACAGTTACCACCTTATTTATGTTTTGCCTTATCTTTGAATGCCCCTGGATGTCCACTTTCAATTCCAGTGCTGCCATTAAAACTGTTAAAGAACAAAAATTCAACCAGGTAAATGTTAAATGATCTAATAGCTCTATTAATGGATCAGTTTATGACTTAGGCAGCATCCCACCTAGCATGTAGAGGGGAGGTCCAAAGGACTATAGGAATGGAAAAGACCATTAAATAGAAAGTGAGTGGAAAAAAAAGGAAATTCTTAACAAAGAATCCATTGTTTTAGGCAAGATCACCCTCCCAAGAGGGACAGAGGGGTCAATCAGGAAACTTTCTGGTGATGACCAGGAAATTCCCAAGGTTACTCCTCTTCCATAGGGGTTGAAATTGCACTTGGGTTAAGTATTAGGTCTGGGATCATGACCTGAGCCAAAGGCAGTTGCTTAACTGAGCCACCCAGAGGTTATATTCATGTTTATATGAATATACCTTAGTTTATTGAAGGAAAAAGAATCTCTGACACATTGGTCAGAATTTTGTTTTGCTTCAGGAAATGTTCACTAGAGGCACATTTTGTATTGGAATTTCATTTGAATTTGAAGCATGACTAAGAGGACACCATTTTTTGACTCTTAACATCTCCATCCAAATCTGCCCACAAAGACAGCTGAATTTTTGTAGCACTCCACAATTTTCTATGATTACATGCTGTAATCACAGGTATATCACTGCTATATCACTGTTATAATGTTTAAGCAATGGTTCCAGAGTTTCTTGCGGACATAAGATAAAAATATATAACAAACATCATGGTTTTCCACTTGAATGCTGGAATCGTACTTAACCCTATATTTAATGTTAATTTAATGATTGAAATTATAACTACTAGAGCTCTTTACCATTTGATTTACAACTGAAACATAAATGTTTTTTTCATTTCCTGTTGGGCTAGTCTGGAGTAAGTATAATAATTTCTTGGGCAATTTCTTAAGAGAAGAACTGGATTTCTCCTTTGAAAGGAAAAAGGAAAACATATTTGAGAATTTCTTCAAGTGCTACAAAGCTCCTGATTTTTTTTTAAAGATTTTATTTATTTATTTGAGAGAGAGAATAAGGGAGGAAGAGAGAGAGCATGAAAGCGGAAAGGGTCAGAGGGAGAAGCAGACTCCCTGCTGAAGAGGGAGCCCCATGAGGGACTCTATCCTGGGACTCCAGGATCTTGACCTGAATGGAAGGCAGCTGCTTAACCAACTGAGCCACCCAGGTGCCCCTCAAAGCTCCTGATTTTTATTCTAAATTAGTAAGCAAACAATGATGAGTTTTTTAATTCATACTGTAAATAGAATTAGATCACAATGTGGCATTGTAACTCTGTACATCTTTTTTATACTGCAAGTAGCATTTTATTGATTTTATTAATAAGACACTGTATATTTCTCAAACCATATACTTTGTTTTTAATTTAAAAAATGCATTATATAAAGCAGGACTTATTTTTCAAAGTATATGATATTTACACAATTTTTTCCTCTAGTCAATACAGTGAAAAGTCTAATTTTCATTTCAGGAAGTTTGGCTTTCTTATAGGAATACTACTGGTTCATCATTGTAAAGAATTTGAAAATCAAATCTTGAACTTGGAAAATTTCTGAATGGTAAAATGCTATGCTTACCTCCTGTGTCTTTTCCTTAGCTAGATTCCTGAAGTTTCATTCGTTTCATTCTTTTCAACTTCCATAACTTTCTCAATGTGATAGTTAACTGAGCATCAAATCATGTACTTGATTATGTATGGTTAGTGCCTATATTTTGGGTAGTCATATTACATTTTTTTTCTTTCAACATTCTTTTCTAAACTACTAACAGAGTTTTTTTTTTTTGCCCCAAATCATTTTCTTGATGCATAAAATAGAAACCAGTTTACAAAATAAGTTTGTCCAATACATTTATATAATAATAATAATAATAATAATAATAATAAAATGAGGTAAATTGCCTGAGTTGCATATATTTTATCAAGATGAAGCAGTATGAATTATCTTTTTTAAGATTTTATTTGTTTTTTTGTTTGTTTGTTTGTTTGTTTTTTAAAGAGACAGAGGAAACAAGAGAGAGGAGGAGTGGAAGGGGGCAGGCAGAGGGAGAGGGAGAAGCAGACTCCACTGAGCAGGGAGTCCAGCATGGGGTTCCATCCCAGGGCCTTGGGATGATGACTTGAGCTGAGAGCTGATGCTTTACCGACTAAGCCACCCAGGCACCCCTGAAGCAGTATGAATTCTATATAAATTAACCAAATGCAACCATATTTTCAATTAAGTGTGATATTTCTAATCTTCGTATTAATATTGATTCAAAATTTCTCTATTTTATTCTTCTCAGTTTCTTTTATTAAATAAATAATTATAGCTATTTCATATATCAACATTAATTTTAAATTTGTGATTTTTCTAAGTATTTTTAAAGTATGAATTATATGTCTAACTATATTCCTAAATACTTTCTGAGTCCAAAGGCCAGACTCTGTGAAGACATCCTTTCACCATCAGAAAAGGAAATATGTCAACTCACAAAATTAACCTGTCATGATCAACTATGTTCTTTGGCCTGACACTTTCAGGACAATTACACATGTTGTACATGCACACTTCATGAAAGTCCACATGGACACCAGGGCAGATCCTATTAGTGTTTGCTCACGTTGTCTATGCTGACCTTTACTGGAAGATACGGTATAAAAATCTTTCCTGAGATTTCCACATCTAAACATGCTATGAAAATGAGAGGTTATAATTATCATTACCATTATTATTATCAATTTGTTTGGAATGATTATGTGCCCATTTTAATCTCATGGGACCAAAGCTTCCCTTACTAATGATATTTGGGGGTAACAATTAGATCTATGTCAATCAAGCATGGAGACTCATTCCTTCATTTGCACTCCATGTTACTCATTTTACTATCTGGAACTCTCTGAACCACAATCACTGAAAATGTGTCTTTCACATACCAATTAAGACAATCACTTATCTTATCCGCTGCATTTCCAGTGTTTACAAAATCAAAGGGAAACTAGTAAAGACTAGTAATATGTGCTCAATTCATGGAAATGCTTCATCTGTGTTGTCCAAGCAAATAGCACTTTTCCTACCAACAGCACAATCTATAAGCATTCCAAGCTTTCAACAGAAATTTCTACCTCAAACTGACTTCCTTCCAGCTGATGCCAAATGTTTGGCTTGAAACTGCTACAGTGGGCCTTCATGGTGGAATGACTAGAGCAATGGCTGGTTCCTAGTCCTCCATGCCTCCTATTGCCACATTAGATCACTTCACCATCACCTGCCTGACCAGGTCTGCTGAAAATCATCATCTAGGAATGATATTAAATGTCATGGTGCCATAGTAATGATGCAGTGGGAGCATGGAATGCATTTGGTAAAGACCATTTCTTCCATTTTGTAAAGTGAATGTGGAAGGCAATGCTCACTCTTTCATTTTACATTCCTCCTAATGCATTGAAGTCCTTTTCTCATTTTATGGTGAGAAAAACAACATATTTGAAAACTTGGTGTGCTTCATTTATGAATTAATAATAAGTATGTACTCCACCACATTTTCCTCCTACTTTTGAACATAGAATTTTACTTCGTGTTCCTTGTTAGATAATCACAGGTCATTGTTCTTCTGCTTTCCTTAGTGCTTTTGATCTTCTATTTTTAGTTCATGGCCTAACTTACTTGCATATTTTATTTTAGGGGTTCTCAAATAGATTTTGGAAATAGGCAGCATAAATAGATGAGAAATAGCTTATGCATTAGGGCTTGTTTCTTTTTCTGAACCAGAACTTGAGAGTTTAGTAAGGTCTACCTCGAAAATGACATGGAAAATGGGAGAATGCTTCCAAATCCTGATTTGTGACTTAGATGCAAAACATGTAGAATTCAAACACAATGAAATGCCAGACCATTAAGGTGAAGCTTTTGTTCTCAACAGTATCCCTCATGAAACATGGGTCGCCTTATGTTCAGTCCTTTGGCAAACTGTCATTGTATAAAATGCTCTTTTAATGCTCTAATTTGATCAAACAATACTACTTGAACAAAATATCAACCTAAAATAAACTCAGTTAATGCCAGTTTTAGAGGTAATAATGGTAAAAACTAATAAAAATGTTTAATATGAATTTGGTAAATATTATTTGGGATTAAAGTCTCTATACTTTATGCTTATATTGCACAAATATAGAGTGATTGAAAACACAAAATAAAGGTTTTCTTTTACTTTGTAAATGCATAATTGTCTTTTCCAATAAAATATACAGTGACATCATTATAAGAGGATCCCAAAACAGACACTCAGAGCCTGATATGACTTAGAAATTTGCTCTAAAAGTAGATGTTTTAGATGCATGTGAAGAGTCTGGACAAAATTTTTAATGAAATCTAACAGCAAAAAGCAGTATTTCTCAACCTATATTTGTAAAGAAGTAACTTTTAATTTATAGGTATAATCCAATAAATACATAAGTATTATAAATGAATATTTCACTTTATATCTATATCATTATGTTTACCTATTCAAGGTGCAAATAAAATATCTAGATATTTCTATTGAAAAATGAGAGATCACTTTTATTCAGGCTAACAATATTTGAGATAATACTATTACATTTGAATAATTTTTAGAAACATGTAACAATAAGTCTTAGAAATTCAAACTACTTTGCAAATCTTGTCAATTGTTCTAAAGGTACCTTAGATAAGATCATAATTAATACATTTTTCTGTATTCCTGATTCATAAAGAACTCCAGGGGGTAGTAACTTGAATTCTAGGCAATTGATTTTTTTTTTTTTATAACTGACCATATCCCAAACTATATGGTAGGTATTTCCACATTTAATTTCATTTGGTCCTCAAAATATCCACCTGAGGTTTTTGTTACATTGACAGAAATATATCAAATGTTAACAGTAATAAGTGTCACTATAAAATTTTAATTTTTTCTTAATTTACTCTCTTTTCCAAATTTTCCTATAATGGGCATGTATTATTTTTACAATTTTAGGAAAGCAAAAACTAGTGAATCAAAATTTATTTGCTAAAGGATGATTATATAGAAAGTGATAGATTCAGATTCAAAGTCATATCTTTCTCTGTACTACACTCTCCTAAAATGCATTTTTCAGGACCTCATGAATTATATCTCTGTCACCATTATTTAATTGGATGGAATTTGCATTGAGTATGTAGTCAGTTGGAAAAAGAGGACCAGAAAGTTAGTTTTCAAATTATGAATTCATTTGTGCTGATGATCACACCCTCTAAGGAAACCAAAATATATTTCTTTCACTTTTCCAGTGTTTCATCAGCATTGTGAAATTTCTCTGAAAACATTTATTTTACTAGATCCTGTAAGGCTAGAAACATCCCTATGAGATGTTCTCACTCATCCAGGAAACATTTCATCTCTAAAGCTAGGAAAAAAATGAACACATTCACTAGACTTAATTTAGAAATAAACAAACCCATCTTATGACATTCTTGGATGCATTTGCAAAGTTAAATATGTCCACACAGGATATGAATTATCTTCTGACAAAACACAATTTTATCTATTTTTGGTCCATTTTTCCCCCATTGGTTATATATGGAATCAAATAAATAAAATACACAAATTTCTTTATGAATCTTTCCACACAAAAATCCCAAGTGGACCTAACATCTCCACCCCTTAGGGGCCCCCATTTGCTCCAGCTAGTTAGCTCCTGGTTGATCTCCTCCATGCTGGATCAGGCAGCAACTACCCCTAAGAACTAGGACAGAGTCAACTGCCTCTCTAAGAATCCCATTGCTACTTGTGACAAAATTGGGAAATATCCTAGAATTCTGAGCCAGCACCAGCACCTAGGCTGCAGCCTCTGCATTACCTGCCTCCCCTCCCTATCTAATATAGGAGAATTAAAAAATATATATTTACCTGTAACCCTGAGCTGTGTGCCAGGACCAAATACTTTGATGTATGTCCAGTCTCTCTGACTGTATCATGTCAACTGTCTGAAAAGCTTCTATAAAAATCTCCTTTGTGCCTCTTTTAAAATTGTGCCCATATTTTTTCAATATTTATATAAGCATATAAAAATGGACTCTGCTAACATTAAGCAAAGATGAAGCTTCAGCAAAATCACATTAGCTATGATTATAGTCAGGTATTGATGACTTGACCCCTCTCTGCCTGGGCTGCTTGGTTCTGTCTTTCCCAACTCACTCACAAGGTTGGAGAGTATACCTTTTCTCAACATATTCTTGAACCTTCTAATTCTCTTTTCTTAAAAAAGATTTTCATGTATCATAACAGTTATTTTCCTAGAGTGTAATTTAGAATTACTATTTCAATAATTTTCAAAGAGGAAAATATAAATAATATATTTGAGTATTTATTTAATAAATGAATGTTCAATATGTTTACAGGTATTATTTTTCTATGTATTGAGGGGTAGATATCTGGTTTGATTAGAAAGTAAGTTCTTTCCAGAATCAAATTCCCACTGATAACATACCAAAGGAGTTGCTACAGACTCTAAACCTTTGGTGATGATCTCTTAACCTATTTATTTCTGAAAGATGGCTCCTTTGGACTTGAAAATACCTAATATTTTCTAGGGTATCAATTTATAAATAATTCTGAGTTTCTCATCAAAGGATCCTGGTCTCTCTCAGCTGTCCTAGCAGGAGTGCAGAGGCAGCTCTGTGTTCCACAGCTGAGTCCTGCATGTAGGACAACTGTTCCTGTTCTTCTGCCAGCTTTCGCATTCCCAGGAAATTTGATGCCAATACAGGAAGATTGAATGGAATGGTGTTAGAAAGACTTGTCATTTTTCAGAAATACCCTAAGAATCACATTGTGAGAATTTAATAAATACATATTCAACATGACTTACTTGATCTTGTGTGGGAAAGAGAGACAATTTCAATGCATGATAGAAGCAGAAGCATTGTTCTTGGCATGAATTGTAATACATTATAAATTCTTACTAGTTTAGCCATTCAAATTTGAAAGGTCAGGCTACAGAAGAATAAACATTCAGAACTTAAAAAATGGCTTAATGTTTCTAATAGGGCAAATTGTTTAAGCTATGCCCTTTGGAATGGACAAATCTCTACTGGGTCCTAAACTTTGCCATAGCAACTATCCATGTGATTTTAAGCAAATAACTGAACTTCTCTAAGCCTCAGGTTCTTTACCTGTGAAACTGGAATAAGAAGATCTCCTGTCTAGGGCTGTTGAAGATTGAGATAAGGCATTGAAACTATTCAAGATGTTTCCTGGCCCTCAATAATTATTAGTTAATATTATTTATTATAGTTAGTTAATATTATTATTATCCTTTGGGATGGGTTTGGGTCCTTTTATCAAGTAGTCCACTAAACAAAATATATGAATTTTATAAGCAATAAGCATTATATAGAATAAGAAAGGAAAGGAGCTCACAAATCCAAGACATTTCAGTCATAGGCCAAAACACTTGGGGCCCAGTCAAGCCATAAACCAGAATATTTATCCACTAGACTACAAGCTTTGAGTGTTGAGACCGTGTCTTGTGCATCCTTTTACCTCTAATGTCCAGCATAGAAACTGACATCAGTAACTGTTTTCTGAGATAATAAATGAAAAAGCAAGAATATAAAATCATGCAGACTCCTTTTGTGGACTCTGGAGCTGAAGCTTTGCTGAGCTCACAAATTCCATTAAACTGGACCACCTCTATGTGATATCACAAGACTCAGAACAGCACAGATTTTGACTAGTTCAGCCTACCCTTTAAGAAACTAAAAAATGAGTGGGATTTATTGATGTTCTATAGTCATTTACTATAAGAGATACATTTTTTGCACTGCTGTTAAAGATGAGATCAAAGGCAAAGAAAAAAAAGATGAGATAAAAAGCAATCATATAGGTTATGTAGGTTGTTAGAGGAAGGAACACTATCCATTAAGAAAATATCACTATTAATACTATAGGTACTTAAAGTGTTTCACACTTAAAAGGCCGTCAATAAGAAATAAATCATGAGCCAATAACTTATACCTATGGTTTACGGACATGGTCCGCAAGTATTTTAATTTGAAGCCTGAATCTATCTGTGTGTGTGTGTGTGTGTGTGTGTGTGTTTTCTAAAAGGATATTTTCAATCTGCTTGTAAGAAAGGAAGTAAATAAACCATTTACAAAGTAGTTTTTTTCCATATATAGTGAACAGTAGTTGTGAAATTGCTGG
Organism: Lontra canadensis; assembly: GCF_010015895.1. Lineage (NCBI taxonomy): Eukaryota > Metazoa > Chordata > Mammalia > Carnivora > Mustelidae > Lontra > Lontra canadensis. Next base: position 14,703,343 of record NW_022631042.1, read on the forward strand.
CCATATGCTGAGATTATCCTACATTGTTTTTTTTTTCTAAAAAGCATCTATCAATCTTTCATTCACAAGATCAAAAGAACAAAGTTACTTACTAGGGGGAGTTACTATAAGATTTATTTCTCCTGTAAATAACCTTCATCCAGCCTGAGTTTTCACACTGGTGAAAAAATGTCAACCTTCTCCTGAGCTTCATGGCATGACCAACAGGTAGAAACTTTGTACCAGCAATTTGATCCTCTGCATTCCCTTGGAAATCCTTGAAAATAGGCTTCACAGTATCAGATATTTTATAAATTTCTCTCCATTAATTGACTCAAATGTCTGTTTTCCATGAAGACAGTAATCACAAAAAAAGTGCTGATAGAAACAATATATGGAAACAAAAGGAAAGAAGGAAGGAAAAGAAAGAAGGAAAAAAGGAATGAAGGAAGGGGAAAAAAAGAAAAGAAATAAAAGGAACAGTGTTCAGAGGATTCAGAGGTTTTGATTTCCAGGTGTTCAAGTGTGTCAAACTGCTCACAGATGCATCAAAGGAAAAGCACTTCTGTTCTCACAAACACCAGGCTTAGTCCATTAGCAATTTGGGAATGTATTTCTGAAAAAGGATACGCTTCAGTGACTTAAAACATAAACATGTCAACAGATTATACTTGAGAAATGCAAAGAATGTTCACTATTTTTTAGTAAGCCACTTTTACCATTTTGCAACATGAAAACTATACCAGGCAATGCAAAATGAGAAAATAATTTCCATGATGACAATATTTTCCTGGAATAAAAGGAGAAATTTGTAGAATTCTATCTCCCATTTAAAAATAGATTTCTTTTTTTTAAATTAACATATAATATATTATTAGCTCCAGGGGTACAGGTCTGTGAATCACCAGGTTTACACACTTCACAGCACTCACCATAGCACATACCCTCCCCAATGTCAATAACCCCACCACCCTCTCCCTCCCTCCTCCCCGCTGGCAACCCTCAGTTTGTTTTATGAGATTAAGAGTCTCTTATGGTTTGTCTCCCTCCTGATCCCATCTTATTTCACTTATTCTTTTCCTATCCCCCAAACTCCCCACATTGCATCTCCACTTCCTCATATCAGGGAGATCATATGATAGTTGTCTCTCTCTGATTGACTTATTTTGCTAAGCATAATACCCTCTAATTCCAAACACATCCTTGCAAATGACAAGATTTCATTTATTTTGATGGCTGCATAGTATTCCATTGTGTATATATACCACCTCTTCTTTATCCATTCATCTCTTGATGGACATCTAGGTTCTTTCCATAGTTTGGCTATTGTGGATATTGCTGCTATAAACATTCGGGTGCATGTGCCCCTTCGGATCACTACATTTGTATCTTTAGGGTAAATGCCCAGTAGTGCAGTTGCTGGGTTGTAGGGTAGCTCTATTTTCAACTTTTTGAGGAACCTCCATGCTGTTTTCCAGAGTGGCTGCACCAGCTTACATTCCCACCAACAGTGTAGGAGGGTTCCCCTTTCTCCGCATCCTGCCAGCATCTGTCATTTCCTGACTTGTTAATTTTAGCCATTCTGACTGGTGTGAGGTGATATCTCATTGTGGTTTTGATTTGTGTTTCCCTGATTCCGAGGGATGTGGAGCACTTTTTCATGTATCTGTTGGCCATCTGGATGTCTTCTTTGCAGAAATATCTGTTCACGTCCTCTGCCCATTTCTTGATTGGATTATTTGTTCTTTGGGTGTTGAGTTTGCTAAGCTCTTTATAGATGGTGGATACTAGACCTTTATCTGATATGTTGTTTGCAAATATCCTCTCCCATTCTGTCAGTTGTCTTTTGGTTTTGTTAACTGTTTCCTTTGCTGTGCAAAAGCTTTTGATCTTGATGAAATCCCGACAGTTCATTTTTTCCCTTGCTTCTGTTGCCTTTGGTGATGTTCCTAGGAAGTTGCTGCGGCTGAGGTCGAAGAGGTTGTTGCCTATGTTCCCCTCAAGGATTTTGATGGAATTCTTTCTCACATTGAGGTTCTTCATCCATTTTGAGTCTATTTTCATGTGTGGTGTAAGGAAATGGTACAGTTTCCTTTTTCTGCACGTGGCTGTCCAATTTTCCCAACACCATTTATTGAAGAGGCTGTCTTTTTTCCATTGGACATTCTTTCCCGCTTTGTCGAAGATTAGGTGACCATAGAGTTGAGGGTCTATTTCTGGGCTCTCTATTCTGTTCCATTGATCTATGTGTCTGTTTTTTTGCCAGTACCATGCTGTCTTGATGATGACAGCTTTGTAATAGAGCTTGAAATCTGGAATTGTGATGCCACCAACTTTGGCATTCTTTTTCAATATTCCTTTGGCTATTTGAGGTCTTTTCTGGTTCCATACAAATTTTAGGATTATTTGTTCCATTTCTTTGAAAAAAATGAGTGGGATTTTGATAGGGATTGTATTATTTATTTTTATTATTTGTTGTAATTTATTTTCAGCGTAACAGTATTCATTGTTTTTGCACCACACCCAGTGCTCCATGCAATCCGTGCCCTCTCCAGTACCCACCACCTGGTTCCCCCAACCTCCCACCCCCCGCCCCTTCAAAACTCTCAGATTGTTTTTCAGAGTCCATAGTCTCTCATGGTTCACCTCCCCTTCCAATTTCCCTCAACTCCCTTCCCCTCTCTAACTCCCATTGTCCTCCATGCTATTTGTTATGCTCCACAAATAAGTGAAACCATATGATAATTGACTCTCTCTACTTGACTTATTTCACTCAGCATAATCTCTTCCAGTCCCGCCCATGTTGCTACAAAAGTTGGGTATTCATCCTTTCTGATGGAGGCATAATACTCCATAGTGTATATGGACCACATCTTCCTTATCCATTCGTCCGTTGAAGGGCATCTTGGTTCTTTCCACAGTTTGGCGACCGTGGCCATTGCTGCTATAAACATTGAGTACAGAGGGCCCTTCTTTTCACTACATCTGTATCTTTGGGGTAAATACCCAGTAGTGTAATTGCAGGGTCATAGGGAAGCTCTATTTTTAATTTCTTGAGGAATCTCCACACTGTTCTCCAAAGTGGCTGCACCAACTTGCTTTCCCACCAACAGTGTAAGAGGGTTCCCCTTTCTCCACATCCCCTCCAACACATGTTTCCTGTCTTGCTAATTTTGGCCATTCTAACTGGTGGAAGATGATATCTCAATGTGGTTTTAATTTGAATCTCCCTGATGTATAGTGATGATGAACATTTTTTCATGTGTCTTATAGCCATTTGTATGTCTTTATTGGAGAAGTGTCTGTTCATATCTTCTGCCCATTTTTTGATATGATTGTCTGTTTTGTGTGTGTTGAGTTTGAGGAGTTCTTTATAGATCCTGGATATCAACCTTTTGTCTGTACTGTCATTTGCAAATATCTTCTCCCATTCCATGGGTTGCCTCTTTGTTTTGTTGACTATTTCCTTTGCTGTGCAGAAGCTTTTGATTTTGATGAAAGGGATTGCATTAAATGGGTAGATTGCTTTAGGTAGCATAGACATTTTCACCATATTTGTTCTTCCAATCCAGGAGCATGGAACATTTTTCCATTTCTTTGTGTCTTCCTCAATTTCTTTCATGAGTACTTTATAGTTTTCTGAGTCTAGATTCTTTGTTTCTTTGGTTAGGTTTATTCCTAGGTATCTTATAGTTTTGGGTGCAATTGTAAATGGGATTGACTCCTTAATTTCTCTTTCTTCTGTCTTGTTGGTGTAAAGAAATGCAACTGATTTCTCTGCATTGTCTTTATATCCTGACACTTTACCAAATTCCTGTACAAAATCTAGCAGTTTTGGAGTGGAGTCTTTTGGGTTTTCCACATATAATATCATATCATCTGCAAAGAGTGATAGTTTGTCTTCTTTGCCGATTTGGATGCCTTTAATTTCCTTTTGTTGCCTGATTGCTGAGGCTAGGACTTTTAGTACTATGTTGAATAGCAGTGGTGATAATGGACATCCCTGCTGTGTTCCTGACCTTAGTGGAAAAGTTTTCAGTTTTTCTCCATTGAGAATGATATTTGTGGTGGGTTTTTCATAGATGGCTTTGATGATATTGAGGTATGTACACTCTATCCCTATACTTTGCAGAGTTTTGATCAGGAAGGGATGCTGTACTTTGTCAAATGCTTTTTCAGCATCTATTGAGAGTATCATATGGTTCTTGTTCTTTCTTTTATTAATGTATTGTATCACATTGATTGATTTGCAGATGTTTAACCAACGTTGCAGCCCTGGAATAAATCCCACTTGGTTGTGGTGAATAATCCTTTTTATGTACTGTTGGATCCTATTGGCTAGCATTTTGGTGAGAATTTTCGCATCTGTGTTCATCAAGGATATTGGTCTGTAATTCTTTTTTTTTGATGGGATCTTTGTCTGGTTTTGGGATCAAGGTGATGCTGGCCTCATAAAATGAGTTTGGAAGTTTTCCTTCCATTTTTATTTTTTGGAACAGTTTCAGGAGAATAGGAATTAATTCTTCTTTATATGTTTGGTAAAATTCCCCTGGGAAGCCCTCTGGCCCTGGGCTCTTGTTTGTTTGGAGATTTTTGATGACTGTTTCAATCTCCTTACTGATTATGGGTCTGTTCAGGTTTTCTATTTCTTTCTGGTTCAGTTGTGGTAGTTTATATTTCTTTAGAAATGCATCCATTTCTTCCAGATTGTCAAATTTGCTGATGTATAGTTGTTCACAACACGTTTTTATGATTGTTTGTGTTTCTTTGGTGTTGGTTTTGATCTCTCCTCTTTCATTAATGATTTTATTTATTTGGGTCCTTTCTCTTTTCTTTTTGATAAGTCTGGCCAGGGGTTTATCAATCTTATTAATTCTTTCAAAGAACCAGCTCCTACTTTCGCTGATTTGTTCTATTGTGTTTTTTTGTTTGTTTGTTTTGTTTATGTTGTTTGTTTCTATTTCATTGACTTCTGCTCTGGTCTTTATTATTTCACTTCTCCTGCTGGGTTTAGGCTTTCTGTGTTGTTCTTTCTCCAGCTCCTTTAAGTGTAGGGTTAGGTTGTATATTTGAGACCTTTCTTGTTTTTGAGAAAGGCTTGTACCGGTATATATTTTCCTCTCAGGACTGCCTTTGCTGTGTCCCACAGATTTTGAACCATGTGTTTTCATTATCATTTGTTTCCATGAATATTTTCAATTCTTTGAATTTCCTGGTTGACCCATTCATTCCTTAGAAGGAAGCTCTTTATTCTTCATGTACTTGGATTCTTTCCAAATTTCCTCTTGTGATTGAGTTCTAGCTTCAGAGTATTGTGGTCTGAAAATATGCAGGGAATGATCTCAGTCTTTTGATACTGTTTGAAACCTGATTTATGACCCAGGAAGTGATCTATTCTGGAGAATGTTCCATGGGCACTAGAGAAGAATGTGTATTCTGTTATTTTGGGATGGAATGTTCTGAATATACCTGTGATGTCCATCTGGTCCAGTGTATCATTTAAGGCCTTTATTTCCTTGTTGATCTTTTGCTTGGATGATCTGTCCATTTCAGTGAGGGAGTGTTAAAGTCCCCTACTATTATTGTATTATTGTCGATATGTTTCTTTGATTTTGTTACTAATTGGTTTGTATAATTGGCTGCTCCCATGTTAGGGGCATAAATATTCAAAATTGTTAGATCTTCTTGTTGGATAGACCCTTTGAGTGTGATACAGTGTCCTTCCTCATCTCTTATTATAGTCTTTGGCTTAAAATCTAATTGGTCTGATATAAGGATTGCCACTCCTGCTTTTTTCTGATGTCCATTAGCATGGTGAATTGTTTTCCACCCCCTCACTTTAAATCTGGAGGTGTCTTTGTGTCTAAAATGAGATTCTTGTAGACAGCACATTGATGGTTTTTTTTTTTTTTTTTCTTAATCCATTCTGATACCCTGCGTCTTTTGATTGGTGCATTTAGCCCATTTACATTCAGGGTAACTATTGAGAGATATGAATTTAGTGCCATTGTATTGCCTGTAAGGTGACTGTTACTGTATATTGTCTATTCCTGTCTGATCTACTACTTTTAGGCTCTCTCTTTGCTTAGAGAAACACTTTCAACATTTCCTGTAGAGCTGGTTTGGTGTTTACAAATTCTTTGTTTTTGTTTGTCCTGGAAACTTTTTATCTCTCCTTCTATTTTCAATGATAGCCTAGATGGATATAGTATTCTTGGCTGCATGTTTTTCTCATTTACTGCTCTGAATATATCATGCCAGCTCTTTCTGGCCTGCCAGATCTTTGTGGATAAGTCCACTGCCAATCTAATATTTTTACCATTGTATGTTACAGACTTCTTGTCCCAGACTTCTTTCAGGATTTTCTCTTTGTTGCTAAGACTTGCAATTTTACTATTAGATGATGGGGCATGAACTTATTCTTATTGATTTTTGAGGGGGTTCTCTGTGCCTCCTGGAATTTGATGCTTTGCCATATTAGGGAAATTCTCTACAATAATTCTCTCCAATATACCTTCTGCTCCCCTCTCTCTTTCTTCTTCTGGAATCCCAATTATTCTCATGTTGTTTCATCTTATGGTATCACTTATCTCTCAAATTCTCCCCTTGTGGTCCAGTAGTTGTTTGTCTCTTTTGCTCAGCTTCTTTATTCTCTGTCATTTGGTCTTCTATATCACTAATTCTCTCTTCTGCCTCATTTATCCCAGAAGTAAGAGCCTCCATTTTTGACTGCACCTCATTAATAGCTTTTTTTGATTTCAAGATGGTTAGATTTTAGTTCTTTTATTTCTCCAGAAAGGGCTTTTTATCTCTCTGGAGAGGGTTTCTCTAATATCTTCCATGCCTTTTTTGAGCCTGGCTAGCACTTTGAGAATCATCATTCTGAACTCTAGATCTGACATATTACTAATGTCCATATTGATTAGGTCCCTGGCCTTTGGTACTGCCTCTTGTTCTTTTTTTTTTTTTTTTTTTTTTTTTTTGTGGTGAGTTTTTCTGCCTTGTCATTTTATCCAGATAAGAATATATGAAGGACCAAATAAAATACTAAAATGGTGGCAAAGATCCCAGCAACATGTGCTTTAACCAAATCAGAAGAGACCCCCAATCATGGGGGGGGGGGGAAAGGGGGTAAAATGAAATTCAGAAGAAAAAAATTTAAAACAAATATAGAAAAAAAAATAAAAAAGAAACAGGGTCACCCACTTAATTTGGGGAGTATTTTGGTCTCTTAGAAGAAACTACCTCCCAAAATTTTAAAGAATGAAAAACATATATAAGGTTAAACACGATGAAGGGTTGAAATATGACTATAAAGATGAAACTTTTTTTTTTAAATTTCTAAAAAGGAGTTGATAAGATAAGTTGGTTGGGAGACTAAAGAAAAAGAAAGTAGAGAGAATTTGCTCAGGTTGGAGACTAGAACAAAGCCCCGTGCTAGATTTAGGGTATATTTTGATCTATTAGAAGAAGTTGTATCCCAAATTTTTTTAGAAGAAAAAACCCTATGTGTATACAAAAAATAAAGTTAGATACAATGAAGGATAAAATATGACTATAATAATGAAGGTTCAAGAAAGATTTTTTTTGAGAGGTATTGTTAAGATAAACTAGTTAAAAAATGTTGAAAGGGGAAAGGGTAAAAGTTAAAAAAAAATTAGCAGAAGAGAAAAATAAAATTAAAAAAATTAATTAACTTTGAAAGACTAAAGAATCATGGGGAGAAAGCCATGAATTTCATGCTTTGCTTTCTTCTCCTCTGGAATCCCGCTGTTCTCCTTGGTAAGTTACCTTGGTCATGGCTGGATTTCTTGCTGATCTTCTTGGGGAAGGGCCTGTTGTAGTGATTCTCAAGTGTCTTTGCCCAAGGCAGAATTGTACCACACTTACCAGGGACCAGGCTAAGTAATCCACCCAGGTTCGCTTTCTGGAGCTTTTGTTCCCTGAATGCTTTCCATTGAGTTCCAGAGGATGGGAATGAAAATGGTGGCCTCCCAATATGTGGCCCAAAGGAGCCAAGAGCTCGGGGCCCCGTTCCTCAGCGCCCTCAGAGAAAAGCGCTCAATCACTCCTGTCTCCCCGGCCTCTGGCTCTGCTCCAAGTTCACCCAGCCTGTGATCAGGCATCTCCATCTCTAGCACACAGGCCTGCCTGGAGTCTCCAAACCCCGCAGACCCCTGAGCTCTTTCAGTGGAGTCTTCCTGGATCTTGTAGTGTCCCCGCTCACAGATCAGTGGCCTGTGCCATGGACCACAGTTTAAGGTAACCCCGAGTTGAGAGCTCACTCCTCGACTCTGTCTCTGTAGCCAGCTTCCCTGCTGTAATACCTGTGAGCTCTGCAACACTCAGACACCCCTGATCCTTCTGTGACCCCATGGGACCTGAGACCACATTGTCCCTGCGTGGGCTTCACCCCAGTTTAGCCTCTGGAGAGATGTCCCTCAGTGGAGCAGACTTTAAAAGTCCTGATTTTGTGCCCCGTTGTTCTGTTGCTTGCTGGGAGCCGGCCCTTCCCCCTGCGGTCTATGTTCCCGTCACTTTGGATTCACTTCTCTGCCGGTCCTCCCTTTCAGAAAGTGGTCGATTTTCTGTTTCTAGAATTGTTGCTCTTCTTCTCTTCGATCTCCTGTTGGATTTGTAGGTGTTTGCAATGGCTTGATAAGCTATCTAGCTGACCTCCTGCTACCAAATGTTGTCTCAGCCTGCTACTTCCCCGCCAACTTGACTCCTCCCCCAAAAATAGATTTCTCATTAAAACGAAAATTTGAAAACAAAACCAATTATCTGATATGTTGAAAAAAGTAGTCTCTTGGAAGTTATTCTGTGATCTTTGGAAATACAAGTATAGCCCTAACTCTGTGGTTAACTAGTTTTGGACACAGAATTTGCCATCCCTGGTCCCCACATCCCATTTGATGTGTGGGTATTGGTCTATGTGTGTCCAAAGAGTCCTTCCTGTTCCAACAGCTTATGAACCTGTGTTGAAGAGCAGGAAAGGGTCTGCTGAAAAGAGGCTTTCTTTTCTCACTCGAGAGAAGAGTTGTAGGTTAGTAATGGAGAAGGTTTCCTTACAGGGTTTTTGTTTGTTTGTTTATTTTTTGATTTTGTGACATTGTGAGATCCTAGCAGGCACAATAGTAGATGGTTTAAAATAGACTTGATGACATTACTGATTATCAGGTAAGTTTCTATTGTCTTTCTTATCTGTGTCCAAGCTGGAATTGGGCTAGTCTCACAGGTAATATTGGTTGAGCCAAGCAGGATTCTTTCCAGGGGTGCCCTTCTTTTTGTTGGTACCAGTGGAGAATGATCTTCTTGAGGGAAATCTCAGTCTATTTGCAATATATGTGGATTATTCTCCCCGGTGTTCAGGTAAAGGAAACTTGATCCTGAGAGATTCTCATATTGTAATCTTCACTTGAAGAGAAAAGGAGAGAAATCAGAGGTACTTGAACAAGTTGACTGGACCTACAAACCAAGCCAAAACACATATAAGTCCATGGGATTGGCATTGCCAGTGACTATTCCCCTCCAGGAAGGTGCATGAATCTGGATTGGGAAGGCAGTGGTAGCCCTTTTCCTCAGAGGAAAGGATGGGGGAGGAAAGCTTGCTTTAGAACCAAGGAAAGATCTTCTCAGTAAGATCTGCCTCCATTATTTTATGTTTCTGGTATAAAGAACCTTCATAGCCCAAAGACCACACCAAAACACCCATGTTATTGTAATTCATTATTATCTTCCTTTTGAGGTCAACACCTTCACAGTTTTCCTTTAGGTTTTGCTTCAGTAACATCTGTCCTTGAGCTCTTTTTTACTCTAAGCTATAGATTTTTCACCATATTTTGCAAGAATGTGGGAAGGTATATGGTTATCATGAGAATAGAAAGAAAAGTAATATTCTGTATAATAAAATGAGACAGTAATCTCACAACTTTATACTGAAGTAATTTGTAGAAAGTTGACAAAGCTTGGGAAATATTAACAATGACTATAGTTATTTCTTTACATGCTATGATGTTACTATACTCTGCTATGGATGAAGAAAGATCTTGGAAGAAATAGATATTTTGGTTTATTACCCTCAACTCTTTTCATATTCAGAATTCTTAGTTTTTCAGAATTAAAACAATATTTTACTATTGTTTGGGGGACAAGTAAGACATGTGACTTTTAAAGAGTCCCTGAATTCCTGTGTTAGCTGAGATGGCTCAGTGAAGTAGTTCAGTTATAATGGGAAAGGACACTGTGATGTGTTGACCCTGTGCGAGACCTGTCCTGTATGCAACCTTCTTCAGTCCCCAGCAACCCTAGGAGAAAGATGTGTTAACTTTCCTGGATCATCCTGTCAGTTAAGTGGCTGAACGTGAATCCAAAACTAGGTTTACAGCAATCCAAAGGCATTGTAGTTTCCATCATTCATTCATTCATTCATTGAAAGTCAGCTCACCATTGTACACACTAGTCATAATTTCCTTCCCAGAAAGCTTCTCTTGGATGGAGAAGCAGAAAAAATTTATACTTCCGAAAGCCAGCTTAGGCCTCAAAGAAGCAATTATAGATGATAAGTGACCTAATAAAGAAACATCACGGATTTTGTCCTTGGGTTCCTAGCTCAGACCTTGCTGAGGACACAGACGCCGGAGAAAAGTCCTGTGAGACAGTAGCCAGGTCCCTGTGGAAGGTAGAAAGGTCATGGTAGAATTTATCAGTCTTATTTGATTGACCATGTCATGGTCTCCCACCCAAATTGACTTGATGGTCTGTGCAATCTATCACCTTTCTTCACTGAGTGAAATCTCCCATGGGTAGAGCCACTTACAGCTCCACAGATTGGCCACCAGGATGACCTGTGGCTGGAGCAGCATCCTGCCAACTCTTGTCAGGAGAGGTGGTTGAATATTAGGCTGATCACAGAGCAAATCTGAGGGTTGATGTACTAAGAAGTGGTGCTCTGAACACACAGCTAAGACGCATAGACTGTGGAGAAAGGGAGCCACAGTATTTACACCAAAACATCCTGCAAAATAGGGCTGCAAACTATATCAGCAGATTCCTCTCATTACTCTGTGATTGTTACCATCCAGTGATAACAATGTAAAGAAACTATTTTCTTCTTAAAGGACTAATCTCGGTCACTGGTTCAAATCAGAGAGTGGGAGAGGGTGAGAGATGGGGGAGGAATTTTACAGTTCTCTTCTATGAGTTAAGATTATCTCTTTCCTCTCGCTGTATCATCCTCTCTCTCTCTCTCTTTCTCATGTCCTTCCACTGCATTTTAGGTAACTTCTAGTGGCCTATCTTTATGTTAAGTAATTCTTTCCTTATATCTCTTAAATCCACTGGTGAGCATTTCAGGGTTCTCTATTCTATTACTGTGTATTTTTTATTCTTGAATTTTCTTTGGTTCTCTCCCATAATTATCATTTGGGTCTTTCTATAATTTTTGCTGAATTCTCCTGTCTGATCTTGCATGTTGTCCATCTTTTCTACAGATTAGAGCCTTTAACATATTAATCATATTTATTTTAAATTCCTGATATTTCCAGTACCTGTGTCATGTCTTTGTCTGGTTCTGGGTATTGTTTTGTGTCCTCAGACTGTGCTTCTTGTTGACCTATTGCATACATCTAAATTTTGGTCTAGAAGCTGGACATGTTTATGGTATAGTAGATACTGATGTAAATATATTTTGTGTTTGAAAATGATCACATCTTTCTTGGTAGACCTTTAGTGTAGAGTTTTGGGTTAACTATTTAGGAGTTAGACTGGATTTGGAAATTTGTTGTTGCTAAGTTAACAGGGTTGAAATATTGTCAAAGTTTAGACACTTAAGAATCCTCTGGTTCTACTTTGTCTTTTCTCTTCACTTGTCTTTGAGTCCTCTCCTTGTTCTGCTCCCCAGAGAGAGTCTGTCTCTTGCAGCTCTCTGAGCTCTATTCCACTCTTTTACTCAAGGTTTGCTAGCATGGGGGTGAAAGGTCAGCAATGGGGACATACTCTGATATTTTTATTAAGTATCAATTTTAAGAAGATGCAGTGAAAGGGGGTGTTAAGGACATGGACTTCACAAGTCTTTCTGCCTCTTTTCCAGAGGTAGAACATTTTAAATCCTTGTCTCCCCCCCACCCCAAGCAGCAAGAGTTACCCACCTACTTCAGGTTGTGATTTGATACCCATCCTTCTGCAGATGAAAACTTGTTACTGGGGCACCTGTGTGGCTCAGTGGGTTAAGCCTCTGCCTTCAGCTGAGGTCATGGTCTCAAGGGTACTGGGATGGAGCTGCTTTCCCCCCTCTCTCTGCATGCCTCTCTGCCTACTTGTGATCTCTCTGTCTTTCAAAAAAAATAAATAAAATCTTTTTTAAAATGTTACTTTTGGACATAGAGGAGATGTTTCTAGGGAACATTTTTGTGGTCCTCTCCTTTGCCTTTCCTTAACTGTAGTGGGATTCCACCAGTGCCTTCCCCCGCAGATGAAGTCACTTGTTTCCTACAGTGGTGATGGGGGTAGATTAGGTCTGGGTGGATTTAGTAGTAGCTGTTGTTCCCCACCTGCAGCACTAAGGGAAGCTTTCTCTGGATTGTCCTTGATCTTTTCTGAGATAATTTTGTGGAGTTTTTAGAGAAAAAGCTTGAAAGGTGCTGGCAAATACTCTATTTATGGTCCTATACTCAGTATTTATTATTTAATTAATAGAATCAACTTTAATCTCATGACCAGCTGAATGTATTTGACAACATTTGCCCAATGTGAACAAATTCTCACATTCTTTTTCTCCCTGAAAATGCTTCTCTGTAATCAGTGTTTGATTAAGTCAAATACTCTGCAACCTCAGCTCTCTAATGAGTTCAGTCATTAAATTTCAATTTGTTTTGCATTCTTGGATATTATTATAAGATAGCAGCACTACTGTTTTCTGTAATCTATATGTTTGAGAACATGTAGGCCCTCTTTCCCATTTTTAAAAAATTAAAAAAAAAATTCTTTACATTAAAATTCTATCAAAAACAGAAGAAAAGTAAATTTTAGGTTACTTCTACCCAAATTCTACTATTTCTCTTTCTCATTTTTAATAGGATTTTTAAAATATTATTATTGTGTTATAATATTTCTCTGTTATGGATACAATCTCCTCTTTGATATATATTTTGAAAATATTTCCTCCTACTCTATGGCTTTTCCTTCCATTGTCCTGAAATTTCCCATTTTCCTTCTTTTATTAGTTTTGCAAAGAGCAAAAATGCTAATTTTTTTAATTTTTATTTTTATTATTTTTTTTATAAACATATAATGTATTTTTATCCCCAGGGGTACAGGTGTGTGATTTGCCAGGTTTACACACTTCACAGTACTCACCATAGCACATACCCTCCCCAATGTCCCTAACCCCACCCCCCTCTCCCAAGCCCCCTCCCCCCAGCAACCCTCAGTTTGTTTTGTGAGATTAAGAGTCACTTATGGTTTGTATCCCTCCCAATCCCATCTTGTTTCATTTATTCTTCTCCTACCCCCTTAACCCCCCAATTTTGCATCTCCACTTCCTCATATCAGGGAGATCATATGATAGTTGTCTTTCTCCAATTGACTTATTTCACTAAGCATGATACCCTCTAGTTCCATCCACGTCATCGCAAATGGCAAGATTTCATTTCTTTTGATGTCTGCATAGTATTCCATTGTGTATATATACCACCTCTTCTTTATCCATTCATTTCTTGATGGACATCTAGGTTCTTTCCATAGTTTGGCTATTGTAGACATTGTTGCTATAAACATTCGGGTGCATGTGCCCCTTCGGATCACTACGTTTGTATCTTTAGGGTAAATATCCAGTAGTGCAATTGTTGGGTCATAGGGTAGTTCTATTTTCAACATTTTGAGGAACCTCCATGCTGTTTTCCAGAGTGGTTGCATTAGCTTGCATTCCCACCAACCGTGTAGGAGGGTTCCCCTTTCTCCGCATCCTCGCCAGCATCTGTCATTTCCTGACTTGTTAATTTTAGCCATTATGACTGGTGTGAGGTGATATCTCTTGTGGCTTTGATTTGTGTTTCCCTGATTCCGAGGGATGTGGAGCAATTTTTCATGTGTCTGCTGGAGATCTGGATGTCTTCTTTGCAGAATTGTCTGTTCATGTCTTCTGCCCATTTCTTGATTGGATTATTTGTTCTTTGGGTGTTGAGTTTGCTAAGTTCTTTATAGATTTTGGACACTAGCCCTTTATCTGATATGTTGTTTGCAAATATGTTCTCCCATTCTGTCAGTTGCCTTTTGGTTTTGTTAACTGTTTCCTTTGCTGTGCAAAAGCTTTTGATTTTGATGAAATCCCGACAGTTCATTTTTGCCCTTGCTTCCCTTGCCTTTGGCGATGTTCCTAGGAAGACGTTGCTGCAGCTGAGGTCAAAGAGGTTGTTGCCTATGTTCCCCTCAAGGATTTTGATGGAATCCTTTCTCACATTGAGGTTCTTCATCCATTTTGAGTCTATTTTCGCGTGTGGTGTAAGGAAAGGGTCCAATTTCATTTTTTCTGCATGTGGCTGTCAATTTTCCCGACACCATTTGTTGAAGAGGCTGTCTTTTATCCATTGGACATTCTTTCCTGCTTTGTCGAAGATTAGGTGACCATAGAGTTGAGGGTCTATTTCTGGGCTCTCTATTCTGTTTCATTGAAATATGTGTCAGTTTTTGTGCCAGTACGATGCTGTCTTGATGATGACAGCTTTGTAATAGAGCTTGAAGTCCGGAATTGTGATGTCACCGACTTTGGCTTTCTTTTTCAATATTCCTTTGGCTATTCGAGGTCATTTCTGGTTCCATATAAATTTTAGGATTATTTGTTCCATTTCTTTGAAAAAAATGGATGGCATTTTGATAGGAATTGCATTAAATGTGTAGATTGCTTTAGGGGGCATAGACATTTTCACAATATTTGTTCTTCCAATCCAGGAGCATGGAACATTTTTCCATTTCTTTGTGTCTTCCTCAATTTCTTTCAGGAGTACTTTATAGTTTTCTGAGTCTAGATTTTTCGCTTCTTTGGTTAGGCTTATTCCTAGGTATCTTAGGGTTTTGGGTGCAATTGTAAATGGGATTGACTCCTTAATTTCTCTTTCTTCTGTCTTGTTGTTGGTGTAAAGAAATGCAACTGATTTCTGTGCATTGATTTTATATCCTGACACTTTACTGAATTCCTGTACAAGTTCTAGCAGTTTTGGAGTGGAGACTTTTGGGTTTTCCACATATAGTATCATATCATCTATGAAGAGTGATAGTTTGACTTCTTCTTTGCTGATTTGGATGCCTTTAATTTCCTTTTGTTGCCTGATTGCTGAGGCTAGGACTTCTAGTACTATGTTGAATAGCAGTGGTGATAATGGACATCCCTACTGTGTTCCTAACCTTAGCACAAAAGCTTTCAGTTTTTCTCCATTGAGAATGATATTTGCAGTGGGTTTTTCATAGATGGCTTTGATGATACTGAGGTATGTGCCCTCTATCCCTACATTTTGAAGAGTTTTGATCAGGAAGGGAAGCTATACTTTGTCAAATGCTTTTTCAGCATCTGTTGAGAGTAACATATGGTTCTTGTTCTTTCTTTTATTAATGTGTTGTATCACATTTATTGATTTCCGGATGTTGAACCAACGTTGCAGCCCTGGAATAAATCCCACATGGTCATGGTGTATAATCCTTTTAATGTACTGTTGAATACTATTGGCTAGCATTTTGGTGAGAATTTTCGCATCTGTGTTCATCAAGGATATTGGTCTGTAATTCTATTTTTTAATGGGATCCTTGTCTGGTTTTGGGATCAAGGTGATGCTGACCTCATAAAATGAATTTGGAAGTTTTCCTTCCATTTCTATTTTTTGGAACAGTTTCAGGAGAATAGGAATTAGTTCTTCTCTAAATGTTTGGTAAAATTCCCCTGGGAAGCCGTCTGGCCCTGGGCTCTTGTTTGTTTGGAGATTTTTGATGACTGTTTCAATCTCCTTACTGGTTATGGGTCTGTTCAGGTTTTCTATTTCTTCCTGCTTCAGTTGTGGTAGTTTATATGACTCTAGGAATGCATCCATTTCTTCCAGATTGTCGAATTTGTTGGCATAGAGTTGCTCATAGTATGTTTTTATAATTGTCTGTATTTCTTTGGTGTTAGTTGTGATCTCTCCTCTTTCATTCATGATTTTATGTATTTGGGTCCTTTTTCTTTTCTTTTTATAAGTCTAGCCAGGGGTTTATCAATCTTATTAATTCTTTCAAAGAACCAACTCCTAGTTTAATTGATGTGTTCTATTGTTTTTTTTTTTGGTTTCGATTTCATTGATTTCTGCTCTGATCTTTATGACTTCTCTTCTCCTGCTGGGTTTAGGGTTTCTTTCTTGTTCTTTCTCCAGCTCCTTTAGGTGTAGGGTTAGGTTGTATATTTGAGACCTTTCTTGTTTCTTGAGAAAGGCTTGTACCGCTATATATTTTCCTCGCAGATCTGCCTTTGTTGTGTCCCAGAGATTTTGAACCGTTGTGTTTTCATTATCATTTGTTTCCATGATTTTTTTCAATTCTTCTTTAATTTCCTGGTTGACCCATTCGTTCTTTGGAAGGATGCTGTTTAGTCTCCATGTATTTGGGTTCTTTCCAAATTTCCTCTTGTGATTGAGTTCTAGCTTCAGAGCATTGTGGTCTGAAAATATGCAGGGAATGATCTCAATCTTTTGATATAGGTTGAGACCTGATTTAAAACCCAGGATGTGGCCTATTCTCGAGAATGTTCCATGTGCACTAAAGAAGAATGTGTATTCTGTTGCTTTGGGATGATATGTTCTGAATATATCTGTGATGTCCATCTGGTCCAGTGTGTCTTTTAAGTACTTTAATTCCTCGTTGACCTTTTGCTTAGATGATCTGTCCATTTCAGTGAGGGGAGTGTTAAAGTCCCCTGCTATTATTGTATTATTGTCAATGTGAATCTTTGATTTTGTTATTAATTGGTTTATATAGTTGGCTGCTCCCACATTAGGGGCATAGATATTTAAAAATGTTAGATCTTCTTGTTGGATAGACCCTTTGAGTATGATACAGTGTCCTTCCTCATCTCTTATTATAGTCTTTGGCTTAAAATCTAATTGGTCTGATATAAGGATTGCCACTCCTGCTTTTTTCTGATGTCCATTAGCATGGTGAATTGTTTTCCACCTCCTCACTTTAAATCTGGAGGTGTCTTTGGGTCTCAAATGAGTTTCTTGTAGGCAACATATAGATGGGTTTTGTTGTTTTATCCATTCTGATACCCTGTGTCTTTTGATTGGTGCATTTAGCCCTTTAACATTCAGGGTAACTATTGAGAGATATGAATTTAGTGCCATTGTATTGCCTGTAAGGTGATTGTTACTGTATATTGTCTCTGTTCCTTTCTGATCTACTACTTTTAGGCTCTCTCTTTGCTTAGAGAACCCCTTTCAATATTTCCTATAGAGCTGGTTTGGTGTTTGTAAATTCTTTCAGTTTTTGTTTGTCCTGGAAGCTTTTAATCTCTCCTTCTATTTTCAATGATAGCCTAGCTGGATATAGTATTCTTGGCTGCATGTTTTTCTCGTTTAGTGCTCTGAATATATCATGCCAGCTCTTTCTGGCCTGCCAGGTCTCTGTGGATAAGTCCACTGCCAATCTAATATTTTTACCATTGTATGTTACAGACTTCTTGTCCCAGACTTCTTTCAGGATTTTCTCTTTGTCACTAAAACTTGTAAATTTTACTATTAGGTGACGGGGTGTGGACCTATTCTTGTTGATTTTGAGGGGGGTTTTCTGCACCTCCTGGATTTTGATGCTTGTTCCCTTTGCCATATTGGGGAAATTCTCTCCAATAATTCTCTCCAATATATCTTCTCCTCCCCTCTTTCTTTATTTGTCTTCTGGAATCCCAATTATTCTAATGTTGTTTCTTCTTATGGTGTCACTTATCTCTCGAATTCTCCTCTCATGGTCCAGTAGCTGTTTGTCCCTCTTTTGCTCAGCTTCTTTATTCTCTGTCATTTGGTCTTCTATATCACTAATTCTTTCTTCTGCCTCATTTATCCTAGCTGTCAGAGCCTCCGTTTTTTATTGCACCTCATTAATAGCTTTTTTGATTTCAACTTGGTTAGATTTTTGTTCTTTTATTTCTCCAGAAAGGGCTTTTATATCTCCCGAGAGGGTTTCTCTAATATCTTCCATGCATTTTTCGGGCCCGGCTAGAACCTTGAGAATCGTCATTCTGAACTCTAGATCTGACATATTACCAATGTCTGTATTCGTTAGGTCCTTAGTCTTTGGTACTGCCTCTTGTTCTTTTTTTTTTTTTTTTTGGGTGAACTTTTCTGCCTTGTCATTTTGTCCAGATAAGAGCATATGAAGGAGGAATAAAATACTAGAAGGGTGGCAAAGACCCCAGGAAAATACGCTTTAACCAAATCAGAAGAGACCCCAAATCATGGGGGAGGAGAAAGGGGATAAAAAGAGGTTCAGAAAAAAAAAAAGAAACAATTAAAAAAAGAAAAGAAATAAAGAAAAAAATATAAAAATGAAAAAAATATATATATTAGATAAACTAGTTAAAAAAAGTTAAAAAACAAAAGGGTAAAAGTTAAAAAAATTAGCAGAAGAAGAAAAAAAATTGAAAAAAAATTAAATTAACTGCAAGACTAAAGAATCATGAGGACAAAGCCATGAGTTCCGTGCTTTGCTTTCTCCTCCTCTGGAATTCCACTGCTCTCCTTGGTATTGAACCTGCACTCCTTGGTATGTGAACTTGGTCCTGGCTAGATTTCTTCTTGATCTTCTGGGGGAGGGGCCTGTTGTAGTGATTCTCAATTGTCTTTGCCCCAGGCGGAATTGCACTGCCCTTACCAGGGGCCGGGCTGATTAATCCACTCAGGTTGCGTTCCCTATCTTGAATGGATTATGGTTCCTTGTAGTTTTGTAACAGAGGTCTAAGAATTAAAGTTCTGTCGGAGTTTCAGGACAAAGGAAGGCTAGAATTTTGTCAGGAAGTTGCATGTATTTTGGTTAACTCTGAGAAGGATCGTGACAGCATAGGGTGCCAGCCATTGCCACACTACAGGGAATGAGCTGGAGCTCATCTGTTTTCAGCTACATTTTTCATAACTTTATAGTCTTAGCCATCACAACTAAATTAAGCCACAATTTGTTACCTAAGGCCTCCAACTGAAATTTATTTATTTTTATAAATGAATTTTAAGGGAAAAAATTGTCTAGTTCTTTTAAAATTACAAGAAAATTAACCTGCTGATAAGACTTTTTGGATGCTTTTTTGCACAAGTTTTCCTTGTAAACGACTGGAGGGAGTAGGGCGGGTTTTGATGGTGGTAGGTTGGAGGGTAGCATTCACTGTATACATGAACTATCTCAGCTTGTTTGTCTCATGCTAGGAGCTGTACTTTATTATTTTAGTAAGCTTAGAAACTACCAACCTGTCAAATTGCCATTGGCATTTGGGAAATCAGTTAATGCACATGCACAAGAATTTCCTAAAAGCTGTAGGACCCATCTGTAGTCAGCACAGCAACAGCACCATTGAATAAAAGGCATGGCAGTCACATTTCACTCCACATCAAAGTATAGTAACATTTCTACATTAGATTAACAGTAATACCTCAAAACTGCTCTGGTAGTAGTTTTTAATGGGTTGAAATTTACAATTTAGTAAATGGCTTAAAATTACTTATACTTATGAAATAAACTTTACCAGTTGACTAAAAACAAAAACCAAAAACCAAAAAACAAAAAAAGAGCTTTTGTTCCCTGAACGCTTTCTGTAGAGTTCCGGAGGACGGGAATGAAAATGGCGACCTCCCAGTCTCCGGCTTGGAGGAGCGGAGAGCTCAGGGCCCCACTCCTCAGTGCGCCCTCAGAAAATAGCGCCCAATCACTCCCGTCTCCCTGGCCTCCGGCCGTGCTTCGAGCTCACCCAGCCTGTGACCGGTTCAAGGTAACCCTGAGCTGAGAGCTCACTCCTTGGCTCTGTCTCTGTAGCTGGCTTTCCTGCTCTAATACCTGCAAGCTCTGCAATACTCAGACACCCCCAATCCTTCTGTGACCCTGTGGGACCTGGTGCCACGCTGACCCCACATGGGCTTCACTCTGGTTTAGCCTCTGGAGTGATGTCCCTCAGCGGAACAGACTTTTAAAAGTCCCAATTTTGTGCTCCGTTGCTCCACCGCTTGCCAGGAGCCGGCCTCTCCCCCCACAGTCTATTTCCTGTCACTTTGGATTCACTTCTCTGCCAGTCCTCCCTTTCAGAAAGTGGTTGATGTTCTGTTTCTAGAATTGCTGTTCTTCTCTTCGATCTCACGTTGGATTTATAGGTGTTTGCACTGTTTAGATAAGCTATTTAGCTGATCTCCTGCTACCTGATGTAGTCTCAGCCTGCTACTTCTCCGCCATCTTGACTCCTCCCCCCAGAAATGCTAATTTTGAGGAAGTTTGGTTTATTGAATATTTCTTCTATGACCTTGCTTTTGGTGTCATATATGAGCAATCTTTGCCTAACTCAAAATTACAAAGATTTTTCTTATATTTCATCTAGAAGTTTTTTTTTTTTTTTTAGGTTATACTTTTACACCTAGAATCCATTTTTATTTAGTTTGTATACACAGTGTTTGGCATTGATTGAGATTTTTTTTCACGTAGATGAACTGTGGAGGCCAAGAAAAACAAGGCTATACCCACCTCGAGTCTAGCCCAATTTCCAGTTCCTTAAGCCCTAATATCACCCTCCCCTCCATAAATAAAACTGAAGGAGGCTGAGGTAGAAGGAAAAGTAAATAAAATTAAATTTCTTCTAAACCCAAATCTCAATAAAAAGGACACTTGATAGCAAGAATGTGACATTCCACCAGGAAACTCCCAATTGTCTTCATGCTAGTGCCTCATTAAAGGGAAAAATGGCCTTGGCTTGATAGTAACCAGGCCTTCAATATCCTGACAGTCTTCTTTACCCTGATAGCCCTTCTGAATACCCCCTTTGTCCTCACCCACCGCTGAGTCCACCCCTACTCTGTTTTTAAAAACTCTGACTGTAATCTGGCTTGGGGTCCAAGTCCCTACTCTGCTGCATTGGGTACACTTGGGTCCAAGCTTAAGCTTGCCAAATAAACCCTCGTGTGATTGCATCGGTGCTTGGCTCCTTGGTGGTCTCTCAGACGCGAAAACTCCGGCACAACAGAACAATTGTTCCAATGTCATTTGTTGAATTATCTATTCTTTGTTCATTGGATTTCCTTGTCATCAGGCTAGAATTTAGTTAACCACTTATGTGTTGTCCTGTTTCTGGATTCTGTTCCTCTTATCTATGCATTTACGTATTCACGAGTACCCAAATGTCTTGATCATTGACTCTCAATAGTAAGTCTTAAAATTCTTTTTTTCTTTTTTGTAATTTTGTTTACTCCTTCAGAGAAAGAGAGAGAGGTTGCACCGCAGAGTGAGGCGCAGATGGAGAAGCAGATTCCGCACTGAACAGGGAGCCTGATATAGGGCTCGATTCTGGGATCCTGGGATCATTACCTGAGCCAAAGACAGATGCTCAACTGACTGAGCTACCCAGGTGCCCTCCTGAAGGCATTCTTATGGGTCAGGCATTGTGCTATAAACACTTTGGTTCCATTATCTCATTTAGTCTTCACAAAGCCTACTAAGTGGGTGCTTTTATTATTGTCCCAATCCTTCTGATGAGAAAATGGAAGCTTTGACATCCTAAGCATTTTATCAAAGGTCTGAGGTGAGTAAGTGGCAGAACAGTAATTTATACTAGCTCTGGATCCCACATTCTTAAACCAGACACTTCATTTCTTCCATATGTACTTATTATAACATATTATATAATACACTACAATGTAATAATAATATGTATATATACATATGTATGTATGTATGTATGTATGTATGTATATACATATATATCTGTTTGTATATTTCTCCCAAGGCTCTAGCATGCATGTTTCAGGATTCATTAAGGGAATACTCTAAATTTGTTTCCTCAATAATGCTTACTCAGATTCATTGATTCACCCATCAGTTCAGCAAATGTGTGTGGAGGCTGCCCTAGAGACAAGGTGTGTGCAGACCCTGGCAAGGTCACAGACACCAGAGACACCTACTTTGGGGCACTTTTATTCCAGAGGCACTAGCATTCATCTTCCTCATTTGACATGGCACTTGGACCTGGAGTCACATTTATGATTGTAATCACATCCCTTCCCTCCATTATCTCAAGCTCCTTGTTATGCAGCTGGAACCATAAATTTTCCCCAGAAATCTCAGGACAAAGGACCTGACTCATGCAGGCTGTTCTCAACAACCCCAGACAGAAGCTCTCCACAGGAGGCAATCAGGTCAATAGGAAGTTGCAGCAGGAAGCCTGGCATCCTGAAGGCACAGCTGGTGACTCTCTGCTTCTTTTCCCCTTGATTCTAGGACTGAGATACCTGTCTGGGAGCACAGGGTGGGGGCTGAGGTTGAGACTGGGACTGGGGCTGAGGTTGTCCTGTGGAAAGGGTGAGAGTCCAGGACTGAAGAGAGGTTCCTGGGGCTGACTGCTGGTTCCTCTAATACTTTGTACGCATTTGTATGTGGCTTCAACTATTGTGTTCTATGGACTTAATGAAAAGAATCATAGTGGAGGATAGAGGTCCTCTCAGTGCTGCCAACTTATTGATTTCCTTTAACTATCTCTGAGCAGATTTTATAAGAGACAAGTATTTACTAGATGCTCCAGAGCCTGATTCATTGTTGTTGGTACTGATATATGGCTAAGTTAGCAGATGGAATGTTGAGTACTGTACATAAGTGAATTTATCCTTTTCTCCTACTATGGTGTAGATAATTCTGGTTGTGTCATTTTGGCTACTAACCAGAAAGAGAAACAGAGACAGACAGAGATGGAAAGAGAGAGAAAGGGAGAGAGAGAGAGAATGAAACAGAGCTTTCCCCAGAAATATCAGAGAAACCATTAAATAATTTCTTAATGTTCTCACATAATATAAACAGAGAGTGAATGAACTTATTAGTCTAGAGAAAATGACAGATGGTTGCTTGTAACTGGCCACCTTGTCTCTCCAGGATATGCCTCCAAGGTCAAAGTGGAGACCTGCCAACTTTGATGGCAACAGATCAGATCAGTGTTAAGTGTGTTTGACTCTTCCTGTCACAAAAGGAAATAGATATTTAAATAACTTTACATTATTTACACTTTAAATAACTTTACAAGTCTGGTATTTGTGGGCAAATATGGGTTGTCCCAGACCTGCCACCTAGCCCAGGAGAGTCTGGTCAGGACAGAATGATTGGTTACTCAAGAAGCCATGGATAAATGGAGTTCCCTTTCTGTAAAGTCTACCCCAGGACCCTTCCTGCTAGTGGAGTGAAAAAGGCTACAAAAGAAATAAAAAATCTTCTCTGTTTTGTGATCTTGCTTTAGCAGGAAGTATCATAGATCAACATAAAGACCCCTTAGCTGGACTTAACTAAAAGATCAAAATATGCAATGAGGATGATGCCTTGGAAATTTGTAACTGGTATAGTGTTATTTTCCCACATTTTTAGAACTGTGATTTTTATAAGGGGAATCTGAGGTAACAGCCATCAATTTTTCCAAAACACTAGTATGTGTGGGCAGTTGATAATGGATAATACATCTATGAAAGTTGTGATATTTAAGAAGTTCTTAGACTTAATCAGCCTTAATTTGATAATATAATGTTGATGATATCATTCAAGGTCATTTTGTTTTACCCACCTTAGGAATGAAATAAATGAGTTGACCCCAAATCATCAGGATATTTCAAGCATCCATCTATGCAAAATCTCCCACCTATGAGGTAATACGAACCCCTCTCTAATAGTCAAAACGTCAGTCTCACATCAACAGACATTAATGGAGTCACCACTGTATTCGAATAAGATGCTTTCAGTTTTTCTATGAATTAGCCATTTAAACAACCTTTTAATTAGCAAACATTTACTTAGGACAGGAGAGCTGGTTGGCCTCTGGGTGGTTTTCATTTGGTATGTTTGGCCAAGTGTCTTGGTGAAGCTCACCTAATCCACAAGGAGAAGGGCAGGTAGAGGAAGGGACTCCAAATATGGACTTTTTGTTCCCTCCACACAGGCGTTGTTTGCTCCATGCACAAGGCCACTGTCCTCTCAGTCTGTAACACAAGGCACAATATAACCGTGTTGAAAACAGAGATTTTCATTGACTTGAGCTGACTTCTCATTACAGTGTCTTCATACTAGCTAATTTCTTCACATTAGCTAACTTTTCTCTAACCAAACTGTAATAGTCAGGCCTCAGAGTCACTCCTCTGTGGAGTCAGGGACTGAGAGGGTGCAACAAGAGGGTTCAGTCATATCAGGACAGTGGGGGAGACAAATGAAGGAATATCCCCCAAACAGGGAAGATAAGTTTCTGCCCCTCATCCCCCAACACTTCCTGCACATGCTGGAGGTCTTAGCCTTGACCCAGCATTCAACAGAGGTTGGAAGTGTTAGTTGAATTCTGTCAAAAGAAGGCATGTCTAAATTATAAATCTCTCACTGAAAAAACAGAAGCTCAAGGAGATAGAGGAGGAGTTTGAGAGCCTGAGGGACCAATTCCCTTCAGATCATTTAGACTTACCTTTCATTAATCATGTTTATCAATGTGACTAAGCTGTATATAGAACTTGAAATTTCAATTGAAAATGGGTTTAATTCAGCTTAGACCTCCTCAGAGAGCTTTTTCTTCTTCCCTACATACAACACCAGGGGTTTTTCTGTCTGGGCCTAGAGTATCAGTAGCACAGATTTTCTTTTCTTTTTTTATTTCTTCTCAAGAAGTTGACTAGCTTTATAAGAAAGCAGTGAGCATAGTGCTATCTTATTT
The DNA here is from genome assembly GCF_010015895.1 of Lontra canadensis. Classification (NCBI taxonomy): domain Eukaryota; kingdom Metazoa; phylum Chordata; class Mammalia; order Carnivora; family Mustelidae; genus Lontra; species Lontra canadensis. The sequence continues at coordinate 14,728,241 of NW_022631042.1, forward strand.
CTATATATATTCTATATATATTGGACAGGAATTCCAAGCTAGTGCAAAAACTAATAGATGTACATACTAGGAAGAATTAAACAAATAAATAAAAAATAAAACCAAATCATAGGTAGTACCCTGCACTTTCACACTTCACTGTATCAAAGAAGCTTAGGCACTTAAGATGAAAAGGAAAGTCCCCATTCCAGAAGCCTCGTTAATCCTCCCAACTGCAGGTGACTCATTCAATACAACAGGACAGTGAGCAGCTGAAGCGGGATTAGAACTCCTACCCCCTCCTCTTTTCTGTGTGCACCTCTCCTTGAGTGGACCTGCCTTTGAAACTCAGTCACTATGTGCAGAACACCCACCACCTAACCTTATTTATTTAACCCCTGAAAATAATACAATTTTGTGAGGCACATTAGTACTCTCAATCAACAGATGATGACAGGCTCATTGGACATTCCTCACAATGGACTCCTTTAAATAGCTCAGCAATCTCTTAATGATTGAATGGGCTTTATTATAAGAAATTAGGATTGCTTATGTTGGTCTGCATTTCTCCTCTAAAGTAAATGGATGCATGTTTTTGTGTGTGTGGGCATACACACATTGCGAATCAGTTCAAGAGAGGCAACACTAGTTCTTAAATTAGTATAGCAAATTAGTTTGGCAGTTTGTTCCTCTTCAAGGAAAAAGGCAGCCTCACACAGAGTTGACAGATTTAATGGGAAAAAGAAAGTGCAAAGTACAATGCAATATTTGGACATAAACTACAAAATTATTTTTTATTTATCTGAAATACAGAGAAAATGTAAATCAGATTCATGATGAGAAATCATATCAGACCTGTTAGAATGACTGTAGGAAAAGTACATATAACAAGTGTCATCACAGAAGCTGGGAGCTGAGAAAGGGCAGGAATTCAGGGTGATAGTCCTTTGCTCAAGGACCCCATGAGTTGGGGACAGGAAGCTGCCCTAGGAAGAGTTCTGAGAGCAGACTCTCCCAGGCAAGCTCAATGTCCCGCAGTTCTGGAAATCCTTGCTGGGACAGAAGACTCATGGTTTCAAAGTTAAAAAAGTATGAAACTGTCATCAAACTAGATCAGAAGGATAATTCTTAAAACAAACAAATAACAAAAGAAATCTCCACCAGAATGGTAAAGAAACCATAAAGCTCCAGCACGGGACAGGAGGACAACTGTTGGCACCAGATGTTGTTCACGCAGCACAGGGGACCCGAGAGACCATGTGGGGGGAGAGAAAGAGAAAATGAAAAAATATTAAATTTCCCCTGGGCCTCGTGTTGTTTGTGATGACTTTGATGTTGTATATATTTGTATTTTTATAAATTTATGTTGATAGTGTTAGGCACCGAGATTTCAGGGCAAGGCAGATTGCAAATACACAAATTTTAAGGCTTAGTAAAATACAGTAATCTAGAACTTGAATCCATTTTCTCTAAAAATTACTCCTTTATCAGATATCTACTGAAAAAAAGAGAAAGCAATAACAATCCAGAAGTGAGCACTCCCAGTGTCTATGTTGTGGCATCAAATACCATTTCTTACTCCAAGTACCAGGGCCCAGTTGAGAAATGACTGAAAACAGAAATAACACAATAGTAAAAGAATCAACCACTTATCTGTCCGCTTCCATACAGACTATGTTTCAGGCTGCACAGAGCTTATGCATGACAGCTCTTCTCTATGGAATTATTACCACCACGAAGTGTAGGAAGAATCAGAGAGAATTTAGAATTAAGAAATCGCCCCCATGCATCCCCTAATGAGACACTGGATCCAGACATGTGTCCCAGGGGTCCCCAGCTCCCTCACTGGCACTGGTGCTGCTCCCACTGCCCTTCTGTGTCCCTCCCCCCAACACTACCTCCTTTCTCACCTCCCTCTGTCCCCATGGCTGTGTCCATGCTCTTTCTTTGTCTCCTGTCCTGTTGCTATCTGTCCGTCTGTGCCATTCTCTCTCTGTCTGCCATTCTAGCTGGGTCTCCTTCTCCTGCTTTCTTTCTCTCGCCCTCTCCTCTGTCCCCTCCTGATCTCTCTCTCTCTCTCTGTGCCTCTCTATATGTCTCTCATCTGTCTCCCAGCATCTGTCTGCCCATCTCTACTCCCTAGTTCCTTCATCTATTGGCTGTCTCTATCTCTCTACCTCTCTGTCTGTGGTCACAGTAGCTACTTTAAATTCTATGTCATTCCATCTGTGTAATTTCTATGTCTTCTGATGACCATTGCTGCTCTCAGTGCTTTCTTCGTATAAGCTTTTACTATCCATAGTCCTTTTCTTCTCTCAGGTCCTCTTGTGGGGTCTCCTGTGGCCTGTGGGACTAGGCCTGTGGGTATGTGCTCATTATGGTGGCAGGATGGGTCTAAGCCTACAAATATACATTCCTTCCTCACCTTCTCCTGACAATCGCATCTGCCACACCAAGACATCAGAATGACGATGGCAATGATAGAAGAATTGTCACCAGCATTGCTGCCCTAGGGGACAAGGTCATCATATACACACTAGTCCTTATATTTTTATTTCAGCTGGCCATGAGGTGCTACCAAGTAGTGGAATGAGAAACAGTCTATTTATCATAAATTAATAGAATATCCTATGATTTCATGACCTCTAAATGGGTCTCTTTCTGTGTTTTTTTTCTGAACACTGTGAGACAGGTCAATAATATTCTAAATGACCTTTGTGAGGGCACATACCTCTGTATGGTGAGCACTAGAAGAACAGCCTGGAAGATGCTAGATGTTTAATATATATTCATGAGCTATTACATAATGTGTATGTTTTAGATGCTTCTTTAAAGGATGTCAATAAAACAGAATAATAGTGTGTGTTTCTTGCATAGAAGATTAGGAACTGTCAGTGAACACAATTTTCATGCAGTCAGTCTAGGCTGAGACGGAAACATGACTTTATGCAAATCATGACTCAACACACTGGACTGAAATAGGGGTTGACAGTGGAGTAGAGAGGAAGCCAGACCAGGGCCCAGTTCCTGCTCCCGGGACCTGTGTTCCTCGGTGCCATCCCCCAGCTTCCCAGAAAGCAGCCACATCTCCTGCTAGTGCTATGGCAGGGCTGTGCCAGCACAATTTCCAGAGGAGTCCAGGGGACCCCAGAGCCCTCAGCCTTTGGCTTCCCAAATTCCTGCTTTTCCCACAGACTCTGGGTCTGCCATGTGCTCACGGTCTGCAAGGAACAGTGGGTTCAGACTGACTCCATGTACCTGCCAGCCTTCCAGACCTGCTGGCCTTGGGAGTGGTCCAGTCATGGGGCCCAGCCTGGGAGCCAAGGTCTCTCCACAGTCAACGATGTCATCTGATCAATGGTGCACTGAGAAGAGATGTCCTTCCCAGTTTGGAGCTGTGAAATGGGACTCTTGGGGGAGTCTGAATGATACCTCCTAACTCTGGGAGAATTTATTGCACTGAGAAGGACATAATGACAACTCCAGTCCAAACCCTGTCACTTGGAGAATGTGTGTCCTTGGGAAAGTCCCTGTAAATGGGAATAATAATACTCACTCTGCAGACACCATCCAACATGGGCCTGTGATTGGGCCAAGCTGGTTGCTTTGTAAATAAATACAATCAGTCAGTGTGAAGTACAATGTGATTCTTATAACAATTTGTTCTTTATAAAAACATGTCAAGATAGTTATAACAACCACATTTCACAGATCAACTAATTGGAATCTTAAAATGTTTCACCTGCTCAGACTCAGGTAAGTAATGGAGACTGGGTTCAAACCCAAGTCTAACAAAGTCCAAAACCTGTGACATCATCCATTCCATATATATAGAATTCAATGCGAGTGTGTGTATGTAGAAACAGGAGCAGGGAAGAATTTCTTTCAAGCTTTAAGAGTAAGGGGTCATGAGGAAAATTTCAGCAAGTTTGCAGAACTCAAGAATCTCTCTCACATGCCAAGGAGCAAGGAGTTTAAGCTGTTCTTGAAGAGCAGTCATTTAGGGAACAGTGCTGGACCTCAGAAAGTAGTAGCGATTCTTCTAGCACTGGCAAATTTATAGTTGCTTGCCTTTTGTGACAGACTAAATTTGTATAGGTTATAACAGAAATTATCCATTAAATAATCACAAATACACTTTATCGAATGTCAAACATTATATGTATTGATTCCTTCCCTGAAAGCATAAAGTAGGTGTTATTCATCCCATTCTGCAGATGAGACTGAGGCTTAGGGAGGTTGAGTAACTTACTTGAGATTGCCCAGCTAAGACAAAGCACACCAAGAACTTCAGGTCAGCCAGACTCTGTCTAGCAGGTTGTGGCCTATATAACCTGTGGGGATGTTTCTGATTCAAGGATTAATTTCTGTCTTCACTGAGCTGTTGCTTTGAATGCACGTTGTGATCTTGTTCCACTTTCCACTTCTTTTCAAGAATAAGCTTCCTGCATAAAAACTTTGGTATTTTGCTTTTTACACTGACTTCTCCCTCCCCCTGCTGGCTATTGAAAGTACGACATATACCTTATAGTTCTCTGTATTGGAGCCCAGACAAGCAAAGTCTATTATAGCAAGGATCAGCTTAGTGAATGGAGAAGCCCAGAAATACTAGACAGGAAACCAGTTTTTCCGGTTGTATACTCAGTGTGCTTGTTAGTTGTAGGTCAGTGGCTCATCCTTGCAAGGATCCAATTTCCCCAGCCTCAAATGAGAGGATTGACTGATATGCTTGGTGTCGTATGTACCTGTGAAAACTATAGGGATTTGCTTGTGAGTGTGCATATTTACGTTTATATAAATGGCATAGCATTCCTGTCAATCCATGTCTGTCCATCTGTCTGTCCCCCAGTTCACTGGTCCTCGGTGCTGCTCCTGGTACCACTGGCTGCAGTCACTGCAGTCATTCATCCACTGACAGTGACAGACACTCGTGTTTCTGCCCAAACTGTCACCAGAAAAGCTCTCTCTGACAGCTCAGGGGCTCTGCATGCTGGGAGTAAGCATTTCCCCAGGAATCTGACCCCAGGGTGGCTGGTCCCGGGAAATACACAAACACGTTCTCCATGAACGCAGCCCATGCTGTGTTATCCGATAGCAAAGTTTTTACCGACCTGATGGCTCCCACAGAGCATCCCATTGTTTGACGAGGTTATGGGCTCCTGTCTGATGATGAGGAAGCTGAGGGTCTCTGTTTATACCTGGTGTCCATGAAGTGTCTCCCTCAGAGTTGAGGTTCTCTGTGTGCTTTACGTGCAGCAAAGGGGAGGCTGGCTTGCAGAGGCTACAGCGTTCAGCAGAGCCAGGCTGCCTGTACTGCAGCCGGACCCCCCATGCCCTGCCTGTGAGCCCTGGAGTCAGTGCTCTTCCTGTGGTTTCTCAGCTCCTCATCTGCACAGAGGAAAATTAACAAAAGGGAGGCTGGTACTATATTGCACTTAGTTTCACTCATAAACTTAATGAGTATCAGAATGTAAAATGCCTCCTCTTCCTTGAAGTTCACTCTGGTTGCGGACTGTGTGTGTGTGTGTGTGTATGTGTATGTGTATGTGTGGGGGGACGCATGCCCTAGGATTTGCTAAGAAATATTGACTCTGCAGCTCAGTTAATACTTACAAAACCTGACAACTTATGTCCCCTGATTCCATGCTGTCAGTCAGGTTATTGTTGGCATCACTCTGGGCAGGTGTCATGTTGCTGGAAACCTAGTTGGGAGATGAGTGACAAGGCCCAGGCCCTGTGGGATGATCTCTGGGCTCCCCAACCACTAGAGGGAGCCCGGCCTCTACATTTCAGGGGTCCCTTCTGTGGGGAGACTGCCTTTGCCTGTTGCACCTTGTGGGGGACAAAACTTAGTTTGCCAACACACTAGCCTGCTGGACCCTGGGAAAATGGACAGCACCAGTAGCCAGGGAGGAATGGGATGCCAAGTAGAAGCTGACGGCCCAGTGCACAATCAGGGGCTGGAGACAGAGTGATATGGGCAGGCGGCGAGTCTGGCAGGGCTTTTCCAGGGATTCGGAGCTTCTGGCTCGGACAGGTGTCTTTTGGGAGCAGCTGCCTTTTCAAAGTCAAATGTCTAATTCGAATGATGCTGGATTATGTGTCTGTCAGCTGACGATAGCAAGCACCAGTGCCTTTTACTCCCAAAGTGATCCTATCACAGGTCCATCTTCCCACGTGTTCTGTACCATCACCGTCTATAATGGTGAAGCCTCGTTTTCCAGTGTGAGCTCCTGGAAACTGCATTTCCCTTTCCTGGTCATGCCTGCCCTTACAGCTGTTCTCTCAAGGGGCTTTTGGCTGCACGCTCCCCATTATTCTGTTCCTCCTCGCCTGGACTGAGATGTGGTTTCTAGATCTTAAAATGTCACCTCAAGAGGCAGAAGAGGAACCAATAAGTGCCTTCCCAGATAAGGCTCCTGAGAGCAATTAGGGACCGAACTAGGAAGAAGGCCCTGGAAGTCCTGATTGGAATGGAGCTGCACTCAGGTAGGGGTAAGGTGGATCTCGGGTCTCCATCCTTCAGGGACCCAGCAGAAATCCAGAAAAGGTAGAGGACAGGATAAAGAGAGAATATGGCTCCTCTCTCAACCTGTCAGGTCAGGCTTCCCTAGAAGATAGTGTGAGCCCTGGGGAAAAGGACATCCCAACACCAGAAACAGCCAGCACCTCTCTGTCCCTGTGATCCCAGTCTTAGGACACTAAGCACTATGTGCATCTGAACAACCCTGGTTCTCAGGGACAGAGAGATGGAAACCAGGCAGGCTGACCTGAGACAGCAACTCTAAGAGTCAGTGACCCTCCAGAGTCTCCCGTGGCTTCCATAGAGCAGGCGATGGCCTTGTGGGGCCACCATCAACACAGGTGATCCCTGGAGGGGATGAGTGGTGGGTGAGAGAAGAGCTGGAGAGGGTAAGGAGGGAGAGAGCCCGCCAGACAAATGCTCAGTCACCTCAGGCTTCCCCCATCCTCTTGTGAGGAACAGAGGCATTCCTAGCGCCATGGGATCCTGAGTCCTGTCACGGGGTTATCATTACCTGTGGGCTTTGAAACCTCTGGACATTGACTAGGAAGCCCCATGAGGGACCGAGCTTCATGGTTCATTACTGGGCTGGAATTCTTCTCTGCATGATGGCCTGAGTGGAAGCCCAGGAACCACCCCCAACCTCTTGTTGGTGATGTGATCAAGACTCAATGCGGAGACCCAGGTCATTTCCACACATGCTGTGATTATGCTCTGTTAGCATCTGGCTCCTTTGCCTTGCCTAATAGGAAAAGAAGGTCTCATGTCCTAGAGAAAGTAAAGCATGGTTATAACTTCCAGGAGAAGTGGGGGAAAGATAACCTTGTAAATGATTTTATTTTGATAATCACATTTATAGAGCAGAAGTCTATAAGGACAGAATTATTATTTTTTTTCACAGTCAACAAACAGTTCAATAAAATGCAAATTTTTAAAACCATTACAATATATTTAAAAGTAACAAACTGTATCACACAGTTCCGAGGTTTAAAAGTGTTCTCTCAAGGTTTTTTGTTGTTGTTGTTGTTGTTTTAAGGAAACCAGTCTTTGAAGTTTTTTTGTTGATATTTCTCACGTTTCTTCTTCTTTCTCTCTGGTTCATCAATGTCCATGTTTGGATTATCAGCCAAAATGCTTATTCCTGGTATCTGCAGTTCTACCAGGGACATTCGGATTTTCTGATGCTGAAGATTGGATGAGTCTAGCATGATTTTCACTTTAACTTTATCAAATATATGGAACACTGTATCCTCTATTTTAAGGGAAGGTATCTCATCATCATAAATAAGCCTTGGCTTTGGTTTGTCCTTTTCTTCAAAAAAGACGGTACCTTCTAAACCATACTTTGGAATTAATGCCACAATAGCATTCTTTCTTACAAATAGAATATAGGCTTCTTCACTTACTATTCCTTTGCTTTTGAAAAACAACTGGGTATGAAAAGCCACTGATGCACTCTGGGCATACTGAGCCATTTTGTGCCGGAAATTGAGATTCTTACATAAATCTGCAAGTTTGTGTTTGTCCGTCAACTCTGGATAAGTACAGTCAGCCCCAATAGCCACAGCCAACAATCGATGGATGATGATGTCTGCATATCTTCTGATGGGTGAAGTAAAATGTGTGTATATTGGTGATGCTAAGCCATAGTGATGAAAATCGTTATCCATTCCAGAGCAGAAGTACACAGCCTGCATCATACAGCGAGTGGCTAAGATCCTTAAGAGAGTGTTGAGATATGGAAAAGTCGGAGAATCCGCCCTGTCCAAAGAGTCAGCCAAAGACTTGGCTGTATCCGTTTTAATTTCCAAATTCTTGGATTTAGCTGCCTTAACAAGAATTTCATAATTTGATGGAGGAGGAGCTGGGTGTTTTCGAAGCAAAGCATGTTCTGAAAATTCTTCATGAATTTTTTTTGCCACAGAGATATTGGCCAGTAACATAAATTCTTCCACCATGGAATTTGCTTCCCTAAGTTCCTTAGTCTGCAGATCTATAGGATCATGAGTTTCACTGTCCATGTGGAATCGAACTTCTGGAGAAGAAAGAGTCAAAGCCCCTTTTTCAATTCTTCTTTTTTTCAAAATTTTAGCTAGTTTGTTTAGTCCACGGAGACTAGTGGTAATCTCATCATTCATGGCTGCAGAATCAATTCTCATCTGAGCTTCGGCATATGTAAGGGAAGCCTTTGAATTAATGGCACTTTTGGTAAACCTCACTTTCAAGATTTCAGCATTGTGATTCATTTCCCAAATACACGAAAACGCCAACCTGTCAACGTTACATCTTAAGGAACATAAATTAGAGCTAAGCAACTCTGGAACCATGTCAATCCTCTTTTCACAAAGATACACAGTTGTTCCCCTTCTGGCTGACTCTTGATCCAAAGCATTTCCTGGCCTAATAAAATGGCTAACATCTGCAATATGAACACCAACCTCCAAAATTCCATTTTCCAGTTCTCTACAATGTAGAGCATCATCTATATCAGTACATCCTGGAGGGTCCACATTACAAACACACAGATGTCGCAGGTCTTCTCGGTTTTTCATGTCCTTTTCAGTAATGCTCCAGGGCATCTTTGGAAGAAAGCTAAGAACAGCCTGTGAAAAAGGCTGATGGGGAACGTCATGCTCAAGCAACAAAACTTCTGTTTCAGTCTCTTTACCTCCAACGTCACCTAAGTTTTTTACAAAGTGTCCGTTTGGATATCTGGAATTTCTGGGCCAACCATCAATGGCAACAATAATCCTCCTTCCTTCTAATGCAGAAGCCTGTCTGGTTTCTATTTGAATTCTAGGGATTCTCCTATCAGCAGGGGTAAAGAGATGTCTTCTTGACTCTTTAATATCAGACTTGGAAAGCATGCCACAGTATGGTCTCCAATTTCTTTTTATTATTCCTACAACTCTACCTGTGGGCTTTAGCATTTTTTCATTTGCAGCAGTCTTAAGAATGCGTTCTCTTTCCTCTTCTTTTTCCACATCATCTTCATTTTGACCTTCATCGTGTAAAACCACAGAAGATGGGGCCACCCACTGATTCTTGGGAAGAAGTTCTACAGCAACAATATCTTCATGAACAGCTCGGTTTAAATTCTTAAGTCCCTGTAAGATTATCTCTTTATCATCTTCCGTGTCTCCATGAACCCATTCTGTAGCTTCTAAGTAATTTTCCCTGCTTGCTCTAAATGTTCCTTGAAGGTATGTACCAGATTTTATGCCTTGCTGTAGCTTACTTAAAGGAAGATGCTCTGAAAATATTATTCTTCCACTTTCTATTTCATTCCCTTCTTCAGACAAACAAGCAAGACGATCTATGAGCTCCGGGTTAGCAGTTAGGCTCTTTACATACTCTTCACAGGTGAAAGCTGGTATTCCTTCTTCTATGGCTTTTTCTTTGTTTTTCTTGTCATTTGTTATGAAGATAACTTGTAGATGATTTTCTGCTGATATTTTCTTCAAATGTTCATTGTACCATTTTGCTGCTACTCGAATGGCTCTATCGTTCCTGTCATTAGCATTTTCTCCCTGTTCTTGTTCTACGTAAGTTTCTCTATGGTGCTCATTAGTGAACGTATAGAAATGCTTCTCCTGGTTATTAGTCACATCTCTGATTCACTTATATACTGGAGCACTCCGATTTCGCACTTCCTGCAGAACTGTTTGTAGTACAATCACATTCCTGATGGCAGGGTCCTCAAGAACATCGATCTGGTGCAATAGCACGTTGGTGTCCGGAAGCAAGTAGTGTGGCCAGGGGCAAAGGCTGCTCGCCGGATCCAGGGGCTGTGGCTCGAGGACTGGCCCCTCATGAGCACGGTCGCACGCCGCGCACCCGGGCGCGCCGCAGCCGATGTCGTCCCGCAGGTAATGCTCGCGCACGATCTTCATCACGCCGCCCGCCCGCGTCTTTTTTAAGAAAGTCTTGGACTTGAGCATCTTTCTTGTAGCGCGGAATCCTGACCCCGACGGCGCTCTTCCGGTGAAGAGTGCCAAGTAGAAGCCCTACGGAGGACAGAATTATTTTTTAAGAGTAATTTTAAATCACCTGAATCAGATCAAGATAAGCCTCTTATCCTATGCCCTCTGTTCTTTTATGAGAAACTTATTCTGGAGCTGCAGCAGAGGGAGCTAATGGAAGTTGTTTCTGTAATTGTGTATAAACACCAAATTGAGTTTGGTTGAAGGCATATCAACTATTAATGTGGCTGAGGCTTGAATGCTGATGTGATTCAGTCAAATTCAAAGGCACTAATACAGCAGAACTCAGGATGAATGAAACACCGAGAGCATCTGTGTTCTCAGGCTCAGTAGCAGGTGGGATGCACACCTGGCTTCTGGGATGAGGCCGGTGCTTCCTCCAGCTTCTCTCAGTGTTATCTCCCCTGGTGCCATAATGGTCCCTCTCATCATGTGCTGAGCTCCCACACTGGCTTCCTCCTCTTTTCTGTCCTCTTGTAATTACCTTCTTTTTTGTGGGGACCATTTATTGAATAAATATTTCTTCACCATCATAATAACAATTTATACATTTATAAAAGTCTATCCATTTATTACGCTTTATAATTGATATTTCTCGAACAAAATGTGTACTTTAGGCCATCTGTCCTACCTAACCAGGGATTTTGATTTGCTTTGTGCTTTGGTTTTGATGATGATGTTGATTTGTGCAGGGAGGAAGGTATTCCCCAGGGAAAGATGCCATAAATACGGAGTCAAAGAATCACTGAAGAATAGAATTGTTGAATTACTATGTTGTATACCTGAAACTAATATAACACTATATTTAATTATACTTTAATTTTTTTAAGAAAGAGCTTGCTTTGGGGTGCCTGGGTGGCTCAGTGGCTTAAAGCCTCTGCCTTCGGCTCAGGTCATGATCCCAGGGTCCTGGGATTGAGTCCCGCATTGGGCTTTCTGCTCATCGGGGAGCCTGCTTCCCCCTCTCTCTCTGCCTGCCTCTCTTCCTACTTGTGATCTCTGACAAATAAATAAATAAAATCTTAAAAAAAAAAAAGAGCTTGCTTCTCCCTGTTCTCACTGACACATGTTAGAGGTTGTCTATTGATGACAGACATTGTAGCAGATGTGAAGTCGTATCACCTTGTCAGCTTCATTTGTCACTGTGGACTGAATACTGAAAATATTTTCAGGTGTTTAAGTTTTTCATCGATCTCCTTTGGAGAAATACATATTTTAAGCCTTCTAATATTTGTTTAAATTTATGTTCTTTTCCTTCTTATTCAGTTGTAAGAATTCTTAATACATTCTTTATACATTTATGGTTTTCTAATTTTTTTGAACACATTTGTAATAGTTGCATTGAGGTCTTTGTCTGCTAAAGACGGTATCTGGACACACTCAAGACAGTTTGTACTGAGTTGTGGGGGGTTTTCCCCTAATAATATTGGTATTTTCCTATTCTTTGCCTGTTTTGTTATTTTGTTTGTTGAAAAATATTTTGTTGAAAACATATTATAACTACTCTAGATTGTTTTGACTTTTCCCTGAAAGGTTGCTTTCATTGCTGCTCGCATGCTGAGAAAGTTGCTTGGACTTAATCTGTGATATTATATCCCCTGCAGTATGTGTCCACCTTTGACTCTCCTGTTTTCTTTTTAAATTATTTTCTTTTTCAGCCTAGCTTCCTGGGGATCACCCTGTGTCTACATAGCTTAATAGTTGTCAAGATTACTTAGGGATGTGTCCCAGCAAATTGATTAAGACTTCCATCTTCTGTCAGATGGTTTTGTTGTAGGTACTGGGTAGCAACACATTCATATTTTGGGCGATTAGCGCATAGACTTTGTATATAAGTCTTCCCAGCTTATACTTTCTCTGAGTCTTTCATGGCTCCTCTGCATATGGAGATTACCTCAAGTTCGACCAGCCGTGTGGCTGGTTTTGGCTCTTTGAGTCTCTCTAAGCACACACACAGCTTCAGCCGAGCACATGCTTGCTGCAGTCATGACCCCAACCGCAGACCAGCAGAGCCCCTGGCCTTCCTGCTTGCACACCACACAGCTTGTCAGCTCACCTTCACATCATTCCCCATCTCAAATTAACCCAGCTCCTTACATTGTGTAACTCTGCTGCCAGTCCTCATGGCCTGTCCCATCTTGGAAGAAACTTCATGCCCATGGAGCTGAGTGTTGGGAGTTGGAGGAAGGACAGGAGCCGCTGTAGGCAAGTGCACTGCTGTTCTTCCCTCAATTTTGCAGCTTTTCAAGCATACATAATTCTCAGACTGTTACAAGCATTTGGGCATTTCCCAATCACTGAAATGGTTAATTTTGTTGATCTAATCCAGGTTTGTAGTTGGCATCCATGAGAAGACTTGTTGACCATAGCGATAGGGCCTTGTTAACTTTCGCTTTTAAACTGTGCAAAGCATACATATCATTATGTTTTAATTAAATGTTTGGCTTTATTTAGGACTCCCAAATAATTCCATAATCCCAAAATAAGCCCAGAAACAGGAAGATGTTTTATGATCATCTTCCTCAGACTTGTTTCCAAGTGAGAAGGCATTTAATCTGCCCCAGTATTTCTACAACAGTTTAATAGGCTGAAGGGTGAAGCCTTCCAACAGCCATACCTTATCTATGTATTTTACCACAAACTTAAACTGAAATATGTGACACTTATGAGGTAAGATGTGGGACACATCTTTTCTTAAGATTCTCTTCTATTCAGGGGCGCCTGGGTGGCTCAGTGAGTTAAGCCTCTGCCTTTGGCTCAGGTCATGATCTCGGGGTCCTGGGATCGAGCCCCGCATCAGGCTCTCTGTTCAGCAGGGAGCCTGCTTCTCCCTCTCTCTCTGCCTGCCTCTCTGCCTATTTGTGATCTGTCAAATGAATAAACAAAAATCTAAAAAAAAAAAAAAGATTCTCCTATTCATTCCCCTGTACCAGATAAGGTTCTTGACTGTAATGCCAACAGACATTCTCAGAAGCACAAAATGTCCTATTTGAGATGTGTTATCTCTCCAGAGTAAAGCAACTGTGAGTCAGGCTGCTTCCTCTGTGTGTGAGTAGGCTCTATCCCTCACTTGCTACCCTGGTCTTCCTATGGCTACTCTTTTTTTAATGTTCCTTCCCTGATTGTGATGGTAATACATGCTTTTTGTAAAAATGTGCATAGAACAATAATCAGAGAACCTGTCCTTCAAACTCTGTGACCACATCACCTTGACAGTTTAATTTGTCTTTCTCATTTTGTGTTTGTATGTTCACATAATTGTGGCCTTATGGTCGATATTATTTATACACTGTTTTAAAAATTGTAATGCAAAAATAATAAAGTCATTTTGTTATAGAAATTTTGGAAGATTCAGAAATGATTGAAGTTAACCTGGTTATTTTCTTTTTGTCTCCCTGATTTGCACATATGTATTTAGATTTTTATTTTTATAAATATGGTCCTATGAGTTATACAGTTTTTATTACATATTTGCTTTTGCTTGATAGCATAAGTATTTACCGAGTTGTTGTACACTACATAAATATAATTTTAAGTGGATCCAAAATATTTCATGGAAATATAATGATTATTTAACTTTTCTTCCAATCTCAAACATTTAGATTTTTTTCTGATTTTAGAAAAAAAATGGAAAACAAGTATTATTTGTCAGAGATATTTCCTGAAGAAATAATTACAGAATTAAACGCCAGGATCAAATGTTCATTTCTACATGTTAGATGAGCTCCATCTGTGCTATACTGAGAATGGACCAAATGACAGAATTGCCACCAGGATGGGTGTGGGAGGCTGAGGCTTAACCAGAAACAGTTTCTTTCTTTCTTTTTTTTTTTTTAATTTCTTTTCAGCATAACAGTATTCATTATTTTTGCACCACACCCAGTACTCCATGCAATACGTGCCCTCCCCAAGATAGAGAATGGGGCGAGGAGAGGCTGCAGATTCTGGACTTTTGAACCCAAATCTCAAGAACTCAGAGGTATGGCCACAGTTAGAATATCTGGTTTCAGGAGGAGAGTCACATATAGACCAGGCCCATTGATGGTGTCTAGGCAAGAGGTGAGCTTATAAATTACCCTAAGAGAGAGCTCTCTCGCATGCATGCTGGGCTGAAGCCCTAGCCTGGGCCCATGCTCATGGAAGCCAAGGCTCACCCAGAAGCTGACTGTTAAGCGCAGACCAAGAGGAGTGAAATCTGTGGCGAGAATGTGCTGTGAAGTCAGACTGTGAAAGCCAGAGTGGTGATCTCAGAAACAGAGTTTTGTTTCCCCCAAGGACTGGACAACCTTGGACTGGGCAACCTCTCTGTTCCATGCTTAGGTGGGGTGAGGGTGAGGATACTTGCTCTTTGTGCTCATGTTTCTGAGCAACCCTCCTCTGCTCCACACCCAGCACACTTCTCTGATGGCCTGACTTCTATGGAGCCTTGCTCCGTCTGACTCTTCTGACACTTACCCATGTAAAGGGACTGAGATGACTCAGTCTATGACATTCAATGACACAGGTGAATTCAAGGCCTCCATATTTCTGTGTTCTTGTGAGGAAAGAGGCACCTGCTGTTGTAATGTCTCATGTCACCCTGCCTACACGGACAAAATGAGACCAAAAGTCTGAGCCTTAGTAAATCACCTGCCACGGAAAGGCACAGATCCTGGTGGAATGTCAGGGATCACCTAGTGCTACAAGAAATCTCTGCTGTTTCCTTCAGAACAGTGTCATCAGAGTGGACTGAGGGAACAGCATCTCAACTGTCCTGGTCATACGATCCCAATTCATATAGCAGCTAATGGAATGAACTTGGTGTAAAATGGAGAGACCCTCACCCACAGCCTGAGAGTATGTTTGACAGCAGGAGCGTGTGTATACGGTGGATATGTTCTTTCCATTAGCTGTGGCCTTTAGGTAGTGAGCTAGTTGACTGGTTTAACTGTTCTTATTTTATCTTACAACACCTGAGCCAGTGCTTGCAGAGCCCCTAACAGCAGAGGCCAGTTTGACTTCAAGCATTTTCCACAAATCAACAGAGTTGAAAGAGATTGTGGGCAAAAATACCCTGAGAAAATAGAACATCATCACTGCACCAGGGCCTTCCTGTCACCCACACTGTCTCCTGCACCACAACCCTCCTCCTGTCTGCACCTCCCAGTCCAGGGCAGCCCAGGTCCAGTTGGAGAAGGAAGGTGCTAAAGTGTTGGAAGCCACAGGAGACACTGCCTAGGAGCCCCAGCAGTGACATCAGCCCACAGAGTTGTAGGTCATTTGTTAGTTTTCCCTCTGTGTCTCCGTGCTTTCCACATGTGGAAGCAGGTTCAGATCTCTAAGTAGAGGCCAGGCATTTGTCCTAAAGAAGTCTGATCACATTCTTGAGAATCAAGAAGGAGATCAAAATTAAGTTTCCTCTTCTTTGTATGTGGTGGGTTTTAGGTTGTTTCTTCTACTTGATGTCCAAAGGCATATGTTTCACAGAAATAAAACTGATTGTAAACAAACAAACAACAACAACAAAAAAACCTTCCCCGTTTTAAATAAGACATTGTTTTAATTCTAATATATTAAAGTTTTTACATTATATTCATTAGTGAATATAGAAAAATACAGTCACTTATATTTTCACCTCCTCTACATACTGAGCATTTGCTTTACATCCATGTTTGTAGAAATATACATGTACAGGGGCACCTGGGTGGCTCAGTGGGTTAAAGCCTCTGCTTTCGGCTCAGGTCATGATCCCAGGGTCCTGGGATCAAGCCCCGCATCGGGCTCTCTGCTCGGCAGGGAGCCTGCTTCCTCCTCTCTCTCTCTGCCTGCCTCTCTTCCTACTTGTAATCTCTGTCTGTCAAATAAAATAAATAAAATCTTAAAAAAAAAGAAATATACATGTACATACAAATTATGTCCTACTTAGTGTGTGTGCATGTGTGGGTGTATTATCTATTATTTCTAAAGTAGATCTGCCAACAGTAGATGCTAATACTGTTGAGGACTTGCATGTATCCAGTATAATTAACTCACCTCATTCATACAACTCTAGGAAACTGGGCACACCCTATTTTCATTTTATGAATGAGAAAGTAACGGCACAGAGAGTTCAAATAACTATAGACCCAAGATTTAAACCCAGGCACGTGGAGTTCAGAGTCCAAGCACTTAACCCCTCCCCAACCCTACCTTTCCATTGTTAGTGCTGCTCTCATTGGGTTCTTGTGAGATCAGGAACATGGTGCCTGTGACACACTGGGACAGATCTGAGCACACCCACCAATCATGTAACAGGTTATACTGTCACCACCGGATCATCTTCAACCAAACAAATGAATCTGCTTATATTTGAAGGAGAAATACCTGGACACTTTCACTGGCTCTGGCTCCCTTGGGGCCAGTGCCCCAAAAAAGACATCATAAGGACTATCTCTGGAAAGAATTAGAAATGTAGAATTGACCAACATTATAACCAGTGCTGACTTCGAAGGCTCAGTTGTTGTGCTGTCCCTCACTTTGGACTCTCAGTTAGATTGCACCAAATGAAAGAACACATAGGCAAAAATAGACTTTTGATTGTTTTTTATTATGCCTATTATGAAAAACAGTACAAAATTCAGGTATCAAAGATTGCAGCTTCTGGATGTGTAGAATAAAAAGCTAGTTGGCTGTGGTTTAACTGTCCTTATTTCATCTTACAACACTCGAGCCAATGCTTACAGAGCCTCATCCAGTAGGGGCCTGTTTGACTTCAAGTATGTACCACAAATCAACCACATTTGACAGAGCGTGTAGACAAAAACAAAACAAAACAAAACAAAAAAACCCTGGGAAAATAAAACACCATCACCACACCAGCGCCCTCCTTCCACCCACACTGTTTCCTGAACCACCACCCTTCCCTCTCTGCATCTCCCAGTCCAGGGCATCCCAGGTCCAGTTGGGGAAGGAATATTTGTAGAAATATACACATACATGTAAATGAGTGTCCAACTTGTAGTATGTGTATGTGTGTGCGTGCGTTTCTATTATTTCCAACTTAGAGTTGCCAACAGTAGATGCAAATGCTGTTGAGGACCTGCATGTACCCAACAAAATTATCTCATCTCAACTACACAATGTAAGAAGACTAATCACTCTAACTCCACTTGACAAATGAGAACAATAGCACCAAGATTCAAACCCAGGCACTTGGGGTGCAGAGTCAAGCACTTATCCTTGGGACAGGTCTAAGCACACCCGTCAGTCATGTGACAGGTTATACTGTTGCCACCAGCGTATCTTCAGCCAAATGATCTGAATCTACTGACCTTTGAAGGAGAAATAAGCTGGGCACCTTCACTGGCTGTGGTTTCCCCTGGGGCCAGTGTCCCAAAGATTGCATCATAAGGACTATCTCAGGGCAAGAATTAGAAATGTGGAATTGACCATTATTACAACCAATGTTGAACTGGATGGCTCAGTTGTGATACTGTTCCTTACCTTAGACTCTGAGTTAAATTGCACCAAATGAAAGAACACAGAAGCAAAGTAGATTTTTTTATTGCTTTTATTGTGCCCATTATGAAAAGCAGTACAAGTTCCAGGTAGCGAGGATAGTGGTTTCAAGGTATGTAAAATAAAAAGTTTCCAGGTAATCATCTTGTTAAAAAGTCCAAGAGACTGCATGCTGGCTGTACTCAGAAGCATGGGGACTGGGTGGCTGAGGAGCTGGTGGACATTAAGGAGACAGCAGTGTTGAAACCACATGGCCCCACCCTGAGTCATGGCAGAATTTGTTCTAGCTGCAAAGTGAAAGCTTCTGTTTGCCCAGTGGTGTGTAAATCAGTTCTGCAATAATGATGCAGTAGAAAAAGACACATGAGAATGGAAATAACCTAGTTTCAGAAAGAAAACCCCACTTGATCCTCAGCAGAGACTTTTAGGGACAATAGCCAATGGGAAAAAGTAGAACCTTGTGCCACCATGTGTTGGGAACTCTTCCCATTGCTATAGAGTGCTGGTCTCCCAAGCAGAGAGACGGTGATGATGATGGAGTAGACCAGGCTCTTCAGGAAGAGGAGGAGGTAGGTGTAGTAGGCAGATGTGTTCATGAGCTGCAGCTGCAGGGTGTCTAAAAGAAGCATTTTATTAATTTCACATGTTTTTTGAAAGGCTAGGATTTATTAATGGGTGAGGGGTGATGGTATACATTTCTGCTGACTTAGGTTCAAGTGACACACTCACACAGCACAAACAGATAGTAAACATCTACATCACCACCACCACCACCAAAACAACTCAGAACCTAGTTTGTAGGTCATGTCAGTCACACATCTGTGAAATTCACCTAGAATTTTCCAAGGTATTAAAAAGTAAGGTTGTGTTTATAAAGAATGAATCCAATGGGAAAAAGGCATTGATAAGAAATATATTTTAGCATTTCTTCCTCCCCACCATGTCTCTAAGTAAAATAAGAGGCAATATCCATTAAGTACAAACTAAATGTCACTTATTTTGAGAACTTTGCATGCAAAGCCCGAATCTTAGTTAATTTTTATAACCTATGAGATCATTATCTTCATTCCAATTTTACAAATAAACAGAGAACACAGAGAGAATCTATTTGTCTAATTTCATCCAAGTAGTAAGTACGAGAATCCAGATTTCAATCCCAGCAACATGGCATTTAAGAACACTTTCTAGGCTGCTCATGTATAAAGTGGGAATAAAATCTTTCACAGTGAGTATTAAGAGAACTAAACAAAATATATTCACAGTCCAACACAACACCTCTGTTTGAGAAGGTCTCCGTGTCAGTTCATGTTACTAACCACCAGCAAAAACAGAGGCTTAAGAATATAAAAGCAAAATGATAGCATGTCCTTAGTCAGTAGAAACAAAAGCCACAGAAGTAAGTGAAGTCTGTTGCTGAAGGAATTCAGAGCACATCACTGCATCCCTAATTTATAGTCTTTTCACACCCAAAACACCATTTTGTGTGAAGAACACTCCTGAGAAATGATGAACTGACTTACTATCACTCAGCTTTATTGCAAGATCCAGCCATTATGAGGCTTCTCCCTGAAGTCAGGGAAATTCAATGGTTACATTGATCAGGAGGAAAAAATGCTACAGCATAAAATAAAGGCAAACATAGAGCAAAACTTACCATTTTCATCATTCAGAGAAGCTTTTGTGGCGTTAATAGCAGAAAGCTCTAAAGAAATGAGAGCAAGTGTTATTTATTTTTTCACATCCCTTTTTTGATGTTTCTATATTGTGCATAGAGGATAGATAGATGATAGATAGACAGATAGAACTGATCAACAAAGAGAAGAGAGACATTACAAATATGAGCTCCACAATTCCAGAAACAGTTGGTCTGATTTTATGTAATTCAGTAGATCAATTAATATACTGTATTTCTGCACCTAAAGGTGTTGCAAATCATGAATGATGCATTTTTTTTCTTTTTTTTCTTATAACTGGAAGGTAATGTATGAGACTATCATGTTTCCTTCTGTGCTTATAGCTCCTAGCACAGTTTCTGTTGCAAAGTAGATGTTCTTTTTATTTATTTATTTTTAAAGATTTTATTTATTTGTCAGTGCACAAGCTTCCAAGAATCAGCACTAGAAATCTGCTGTAGAATTGCATTAATAGAAATGTCTTCATTAATTTTGTTGCTATGAGAAGACCTTGGGAGATATTCCTTTAAGAGATAGGTGCTACGTAAAACACATCATAAACAAGAACTTTTCTCTTACCATAATAATCACCATGGAACTTACTATATTTTTTACTTTTCTTTGATCACTAGAAAAATCAAAACCTAACAGGATAGTTCAGCCCAATTGGTGAATTAAATTTATGCATTGTTCACTTGCTTCCTCTCTGTTAGTTGCAGAAGTTAAAAATTAGGGCTGTCTGTATAATCTTATTTTAGTTAATTTTAGGAAAGGATACAAGTAAATATAATAAATATACAAATAAATTCATCCATGTTATGTTTTCAACAGCAAGCATTTTCTGACATAATCTCATTTGCTCTTCCTCACAATTCAGGTGGAAGCAAAGGTAAATGTTTAACCCAAATTTGATCATTGGACAAACTAAGAATCTGTGAAATAAGAAAAATGCAACCCAGGAAATTTTAAAAATCTAATTGCCTATATTTATCAGCCTGTTCATGAATTGAGCAACATCCTATCTATCAAATAGAGGAGAACCCCAAAGGGCTACAGGAAAGAGGTTTTTCAAGATAGAGAGGGAGTGAAAAAGAAATTATTAGCAAGGAATCCATACTTTCAGGCAAGGTCACGCTCCTAAGGTAATGGAGGGATTTTTCAGCAAAGTTCCTAGTGCTGATCAGGAAATTCCCATGTCTACTGGTTACAGGTTACACTTCTGGGTGTTAAAACTGCAGTTGGGTAGGTATGAAGACTTGGTGTACTGATTTGTGGCCTTCAGCTAAAGGAGTGCATTTTAAGCCTGTGGTTGTTCTTTTTAACAGTCTTTTTAGCAGATCCTTTTGACCAGACTCTCAGTTTAACTGAAAGATGGGTTCTCGATTGAAGGCATTAATACCACGCTCAGCAACTGCTCTGAAGTTCTCAGTATTTGTTGTTCTTCTGGGTGATATTAACAGGTCTTGACCTTTTCACTTAACCCTTGTGGTATTCACAGGTTACCACTTCAGGTTTACAATTTTTGAGTTGGTCATTCTCTTCATTCTTTTGTGATGTTCCAGTCTTAGAAAAATAATTTGCTTGGAGATTACTGGCTTTGAATTTGCACGTCAAGCTTTTGAGAGAATGTAACACACCAGGCAGATTGTTAATGATGCCTATAAACAAGATAACTCCCCATGTTTGAAGAGCTATTTGATGCCACAGTGCCCAAGACTCAAAGCAATTAAAATCAAGTAAGTAAGAAAGACACTGCTGAAGGAGTCACTCTGTTAAGCCACATGGTTTGCACAATAATCTGTTGTTGTTCAGTATTAATGTCCCCAGTAGTGTTCATCTGTTCATCTGGATATAGCACCTGGTATTGCCTACAGCACAGATCCAGCCTTGTTCAGCCATAAACAAGGACTATCTCACTTTGAAAAGCTGTTTTGGTCAGAGTCTAAGGTTTTTTGTTGGGCAGCCATCACTTTAGCAAGGGATTCCGAAACAATTTCAAGAATGGAGGGAAAAGTCTTGATCATACCTCATTTACAGTTATCCCTCACCAGAGAATTAGGGCCAGTCACAAGAGTAAATACTGGAGGTTTCTTGGTAGTTCCTACTAAATCTGGATATAACTTTACGGGAGTCAGACAATGAGATGTCTTATTTACCCTGAGAAAATTCAGGACCAAGGTTAGATTATCTGCTAGCCTGAAATAAAATATTGCTCTTAATTCCAGAGGTTAACCCCCTTGACAATGATGTGGGAGAGACAGGCCATTACCAGAGTAAAGGAAAAGAAAAGAGGGAGAAATGATTTTGTATTTAGTTAAATATGGAGTCTTAAATCCTTGTTTTGGTGAAAGCAGTCTATTTTGATGTCAGCTACTTCTCTTTCCCTCAATTTGATTCAGAAACTCCAGGGTCTGGGCAGGACCAGGTGTCAGGTGGAGATTTCCATAGCTATGTGATGTGCAACTGAGGTTCAATACCTTTTAGTTTTACAGCAGGAGCACTAGGTAAGGTCACTCTTCTACTGGGGTTTGGGGGCTATCTTCCTCTAATGTTGTGTCTAAAATACCTAAATACTTGTGACTGAGAGGATCCTGGGGTCATTTGGGCACCACACTGCGAAGGTAGATATGGGGGTGTCTGTAATGCCATGAATTTGGTAGTCTTCTGTTTATGGCTGTCATCTTTTCAGAGTGGAAAATCAATTCAGGCTACAATGAGTGCTCAAAGGAGCAAAGAGTGGAACAGTCTTATAGTCTTTGGCTTTACGTACCTCTTCCATTATTAATTTTTTATTAGTCTTTTGCAATGAGTCTTTAAATGCAAGGACCTTGAAATGTTTAACCATAAAGGCTTCTGTTTAATTGAGGAATCCTTTTTTTAAGGGCACTTCTTTTTTTTTTTTAATTTATTTTCAGTGTAACAGTATTCATTGTTTTTGCACCACACCCAGTGCTCCATGCAATTGGTGCCCTCTCCAATAGCCACCACCTGGTTCCCCCAAACTCCCACCCCCGTCCCTTCAAAACCCTCAGATTGTTTTTCAGAGTCCATAGTCTCTCATGGTTCACCTCCCCTTCCAATTTCCCCCAACTCCCTTCTCCTCTCCATCTCCCCTTGTCCTCCATGCTATTTGTTATGCTCCACAAATAAGTGAAACCATATGATAATTCACTCTCTCTACTTGACTTATTTCACTCAGCATAATCTCTTCCAGTCCCTTCCATGTTGCTACAAAAGTTGGGTATTCATCCTTTCTGATGGAGGCATAATACTCCATAGTGTATATGGACCACATCTTCCTTATCCATTCATCTGTTGATGGGCATCTTGGTTCTTTCCACAGTTTGGCGACCATGGCCATTGCTGCTATAAACACTAGGGTACAGATGGCCCTTCTTTTCACTACATCTGTATCTTTGGGGTAAATACCCAGTAGTGCAATTGCAGGGTCATAGGGAAGCTCTATTTTTAATTTCTTGAGGAATCTCCACACTGTTCTCCAAAGTGGCTGCACCAACTTGCTTTCCCACCAACAGTGTAAGAGGGTTCCCCTTTCTCCACATCCCCTCCAACACATGTTGTTTCCTGTCTTGATAATTTGAGCCATTCTAAGAGGTATAAGGTGGTATCTCAATGTAGTTTTAACTTGAATCTCCCTGATGGCTAGTGATGATGAACATTTGTTCATGTCTGTTCATATCTTCTGCCCATTTTTTGATATGATTGTCTGTTTTGTGTGTGTTGAGTTTGAGGCGTTCTTTATAGATCCTGGATATCAACCTTTTGTCTGTACTGTCATTTGCAAATATCTTCTCCCATTCCGTGGGTTGCCTCTTTGTTTTGTTGACTGTTTCCTTTGCTGTGCAGAAGCTTTTGATCTTGATGAAGTCCCAAAAGTTTATTTTCGCTTTTGTTTCCTTTGCCTTTGGAGACATATCTTGAAAGAAGTTGCTGTGGCTGATATCGAAGAGGTTACTGCCTATATTCTCCTCTAGGATTCTGATGGATTCCTGTCTCACATTGAGGTCTTTTATCCTTTTGAGTTTATTTTTGTGTACGGTGTAAGAGAATGGTTGAGTTTCATTCTTGTACATATAGCTGTCCAGTTTTCCCAGCACCATTTATTGAAGAGACTGTCTTTTTTCCACTGTATGTTTTTTTCCTGTTTTGTCAAAGATTATTTGACCATAGAGTTGAGGGTCCATATCTGGGCTCTCTACTCTGTTCCACTGGTCTATGCATCTGTTTTTATGCCAGTACCATGCTGTCTTGGTGATCACAGCTTTGTAGTAAAGCTTGAAATCAGTTAATGTAATGCCACCAGTTTTATTTTTGTTTTTCAACATTTCCTTAGCGATTTGAGGTCCCTTTTGATTCCATACAAATTTTAGGATTATTTGCTCCAGCTCTTTGAAAAATACCGGTGGAATTTTGATCGGAATGGCATTAAAAGTATAGATTGCTCTAGGCAGTATAGACATCTTAACAATGTTTATTCTTCTGATCCAAGAGCATGGAATGGTCTTTAATCTTTTTGTGTCTTCTTCAATTTATGTGTGTTCTGTAGTTCCTTGAGTACAGATCTTTTACCTCTTTGGTTAGGTTTATTCCCAAGTATCTTATGGTTCTTGGTGCTATAGTAAATGGAATCGATTCTCTAATTTCCCTTTCTGTATTTTCATTGTTAGCATATAAGAAAGCCACTGACTTCTGTACATTGACTTTGTATCCTGCCACGTTGCTGAATTGTTGCATGAGTTCTAGTAGTTTGGGGGTGGAGTCTTTTGGGTTTTCCATATAAAGAATCATGTCATCTGCGAAGAGAGAGAGTTTGACTTCTTCATTGCCAATTTGGATACCTTTTATTTCTCTTTGTTTGATTGCTGTTTCTAGGACTTCTAATACTATGTTGAACAAGAGTGGTGAGAGTGGGCATCCTTGTGGTGTTCTTGATCTCAACGGGAAGGCTGCAAGCTTTTTCCCATTGAGGATGATATTTGCTGTGTGTTTTTCATAGATAGATTTGATGAAGTTCAGGAATGTTCTCTCTATACCTATACTTTGAAGCGTTTTAATCAGGAATGGATGCTGGATTTTGTCAAATGCTTTTTCTGCATCAATTGAGAAGACCATGTGGTTCTTCTCTCTTCTCTTATGGATTTGTTCTATCACATTGGTTGATTTGTGAATGTTGAACCATCCTTGTAGCCCAGGAATGAATCCCACCTGGTCATGGTGGATAATCTTTTTAATGTGCTGTTGGATCCTGTTTGCTAGGATCTTGTTGAGAATCTTAGCATCCATACCATATTCATCAGTGATATTGGTCTGAAATTCTCCTTTTTGGTGGGGTCTTTGCCTGGTTTGGGGATCAGGGTAATGTTGGCTTCATAGAAAGAGTCTGGAAGTTTTCCTTCTGCTTCAATTTTTTGAAACAGGTTCAGGAGAATAGGTGTTATTTCTTCTTTGAAAGCTTGGTAGAATTCCCCAGGGAGTCCGTCAGGTCCTGGGCTCTTGTTTTTTGGGAGGTTTTTGATCACTTCTTCAATCTTGTTACTAGATATCGGTCTATTCAGGTTGTCACTTTCTTCCTGGTTCAATTTTGGGAGTTTATAGTTTTCCATGAATGCCTCCATTTCATCTAGGTTGCTTAGCTTATTGGCATATAATGGTTGATAATTACTTCTGATGATTGTTTCTACTTTCTTGGTGTTAGTTGTGATCTCTCCCTTTTCATTCATAATTTTATGAATTTGGGCTTTCTCTCTTTTCTTTTGGATTAGTGTGGCCAATGGTTTATTGATCTTATTGATTCTTTCAAAAAACCAGCTTCTAGTTTCATTGATACATTCTACTGTATCTCTGGTTTCTACCTCATTGATCTCAGCTCTAATCTTGATTATTTCCCTTCTTGTGTGGGGATTTGGTTTGATTTGTTGTTGATTCTCCAGTTCTTTAAGGTGTAGAGACAGCTGTTGTGTTCTGGATTTTTCAATTTTTTTGAAGGAGGCTTAGATGGCTATGTATTTCCCCCTTAGGACTGCCTTTGCTGTATCCCATATGTTTTGGACTGATGTGTCTTCATTCTCATTGGTTTCCATGAATTGTTTCAGTTCTTCTTTGATCTCCTGGTTGATCCAAGCATTCTTAAGCAAGGTGGTCTTTAGCTTCCAGGTGTTTGAGTTCCTTCCGAACTTTTCCTTGTCATTGAGCTCCAGTTTCAAAGCATTGTGATCTGAGAATATGCAGGGAATAATCTCAGTCTTTTGGGATTGGTTGAGCCCTGATTTGTGTCCCAGTATGTGGTCTATTCTGGAGAAGGTTCCATGTGCACTTGAGAAGAATGAGTATTCTGTTGTTTTAGGGTGGAATGCTCTGTATATATCTATGAGGTCCATCTGGTTCAATGTGTCATTCAATGCTCTTGTTTCTTTATTGATTTTCTGCTTGGATGATGTCTCTATTACTGAAAGAGGCGTGTTAAGATCTCCTACTATTAATGTATTCATATCAATATGACTCTTTATCTTGATTAATAGTTTTCTTATGTAATTGGCTGTTCCCATATTGGGGGCATAGATATTTATAATTGTTAGATCTTATTGTTGGATAGTCCCTTTAAGAATGATGTAGTGTCTTTCTGTATCTCTGACTACAGTCTTCAGTTTAAAATCTAATTTATCTGATAAGGGAATCGCTACCCCGGCCTTCTTTTGAGGCTTAAGGGCACTTCTTAATGATCTTATCGAGTAGGAGAGTTCCTCCATATGGCCATTGTATTTTTAGGTGGTCATTGTCCTGAGGCCTGGCAGTAATTTTGTAGAACATCAACCTCAAATGGAGTTAACCCACACCCCAGTCCAGCCATATCTGGCCACAAGTGAGTTAGATCCCACATTTCTCTCTGGCATTATTTTGAGGCCTTCAATCTGATGGTTACCAAGCCAGTTCCCAAGGACATACAATATACTTGATTTTGTAATTTTACAAGGTATATGTAATCTGGGAATATAGTTCTAAGGTAAAAAATAAACATGTATATCAGAAAATTGTGTGCTTGACTGTTTAGAATGTAAGGATCCCATTAGCTAAGACATAGGCTTCTCAGGAACAAACAAACACCTAAAAGGGATGTGTCCTGGAATTGGGGATTGTGTGTGTTTTACATGGTAGCTCCTTGCACAGAAGTTTTCTTGAGGTTGATGGGTGACCTGGTGCAGATCCAACCTCTTTTGTGTCTAACTCATACTGTCAAGGAAGTGTTCTTGAGTTAGCAAATGCTCTTACAGCCTCTAAATGCTTGACTCCTGCCTGCCATTTTTTTGTGGCTTTTTCCACCTTTCCCTGTTACCAGTAGCTTTGTCTACACAAATGAAGACAGACAATTATGTGCACATAATGTATGGGAGGTAAAAGATGTTGCTGAGTTTTGGCTACAAAAAGACTCTGTGCATCACCAACAATTCTCCAAGGAACTTGCTGAAGTTTCCACCTGGAGAATTTGATCTAGATTGTTAGGGGCTTGACTCCTGGCAGGCCCTTTTGTCCCTTCAGTTGTCTCTGTGCGAACAATGCCAGATCAATTGGGCTCCAAATCTTCTAGCTCAACTTAACAGTGGCATGCCACTCTGCCAGTCCAGGTTGACCTGCCCTGTAAAGCAAAGCCAATTAGATTAGGAGTTCAAACACAAAGAGAGTGGAGCTTAGAACCAAAGAACTCACCCACAGCCCTTGGAATAAGTGAGAATGCTGAACTCAAAGGGCTCACAGTTAACACCTCTTTGTTTTGCTTTGTCTCTGAATGTCCCTGGGAGTCTACTTCATATTCCAGTGCTGGCAACAAATCTGTTAAAGAATAGAAATTCAACCAAGTAAATGTTAAAGATCTCTAATGGTGCTATTAATCAATCAATTAATGAATCACACAGCAACCCATTATCAAATAGAGGGGAGCTCCAAAAGACTACAGGAAAAGAAAAGGTTTTAACAATAAGGAGTGGAAAAAAGAAAATTATTATCAAAGAATCCATTGTTTTAGGCAGTCACCCTCCCAAGGGGAAAGAGTGAGTCAATCAGGAAAGTTTCTGGGGCTGAACAGGAAATTTCCATATTGACTGGTTGAAGGTTACTCTTTTGGAGGGTTGAGATTGCACTTGGATTAAGTATTAAGTCTTGCTTCACTAACTTGGGGCCGTAAGCTAAGTGTTGCTATTTTGGGTCTTTCAACACTCCAAGAAGACAAAGTCTTACTTCAGAAATTCAAGCGTGTATATAGCAAAGTTCTTCACAGTTCTTGTTATGTACTTTCCCCATTGCTTAAAAAGTGCCTATGAACCACAGGGAAAAGTAAAAACTGATTCTTTCTTATGGGCTCTCTGTGGCCTTGGTCTGTGATGTTAATGTCAGGACTTGACTTGACTTCTGAGTCTAGTGAGTTACTGAATCACAGTGGGATCTGGGCACATTCTGCTGTTTGCCCACACTGTCTAAGTATGACCGGTGTCTACACCAATGGGGCTCTTTTGGGATACTGTGCCTGAATCATAAGTGACCCTGAGTGATTAGGAAAAGAAGTATCTATTGTAGAAGTATCTATTGTACTATCTATTGTAGCCATCCTCCTTGGGACAGTAGTTCATCCTGCATCCCTTTCAGGCCTGGCACACACTAGGACTGCGATAGATGTTTGCTGAGTCACTTTTACTCATGGTAAGAAATACATTCATTGTGCAGAATGGAAGAATGTACAGATTAACCTCACCCATCTCTACTTACCAAATTTTACTTTATGGTGGTATATAAAATACAATTCTGAAAAACCTAAGATCATACTATTATCTACCTTAGCAGCCAAATTACTATTTTGTTGTTGTTGTTGAGCCACAATCTGGTTCCTTTAAATGGACAGCATTTTGACCCCTATAACTCTTGTTTATGGGTTATACTTTGAGTAGAGAAAGAATGAAGTGAGAAGGACTTTGCTGAGTAGAACATTCTTTTGAAAGCTGTATAATTGTTCTTATTTCCTGATCAAGTAAAGTCATCAAAAGCGAACTCCCTGAACATTTCTTTTGTGTGAGGTTGCTAGGTGTTTCCCTGTGTATTATTTCATTTAATCCATGAAATGACTATAAAGAATATTACTGTGACATTAATATTTTGGGTGATAAACCTGAGGTGAGAAAGGCTAAATGAATTATTCTTTTTCTTCTCTGTATGTTCCAAAGCCCATACTGTTTTTTATTTTTATTACTTTTTAGGATTTTATTTATTTATTTGTCAGAGAGAGAGAGAGAGTGAGCACAAGCAGGGGGATGGCAGGCAGAAGGAGAAGCAGGTTCCCTGTTAAGCAAGAAGTCTGGTGCTGGACTCAATCCCAGAACCCTGAGCTCATGACCTGAACTGAAGGCAGATGTTTAACCAACTGACCCACCCAGGTGTCCAAAAGCCCATGGTATTTTTTTTTAATTAAAAAAAATACATATATATATATATATATATATATATATATATATATATGTTTATTTATTTATTTATTTTGAGAGAGAGAGAGAGAGCTCGCACTTGGAAGACAGGGCAGAGGGACAGAAACTCAAGCAGACTAAGGGCTGAGAATGGAGCCCAAAACTGGGTTCCATTTCACAACCTTGAGATGACCTGAGCTGAATGAAGTATCGGACACTCAACCAATTGAGCCACCCAGGCACCCACAAAGCCTATACTATTTGACTTCAATGAGCAAAAAGCAACGTATTTATGCTACCAATAAAGGCAACAGCATTAAAGAAAAAACTCCTAATTGCTTGTTTTCATTAATACTTGACAGAAAAGTTTAAGTTTTCCCTTTGAAACAAAGGGTTCTGGGAGGTTGTATTCATGTTTATATGTACATACCTTTGTTTATTGAAGGAAAAAGAATCTCTTGATCAACATTTCCTTTATCCTGCTCGTGTTTGACAATACATTTGTGTTCTTTATCCATTGATGCTCCAGTCACTGTCAGCCAGCTGAATTTCATGTATGTGTCGTTAGTCTTCATGGTGTCTCCCTGCTGGGATTTTAGAATTGTTTTGCCATCCTTTTCTTTCCAATCTATCTTGAAAACATCAGGGAAAAAATCTTCAAGTAGACAAAGATATGTTCCAGCCTTACAGAGTTTTATTTCAGCAATTGAAGGAAAGAAAATTGTAGGCTTGGGGGAAATGTCTTCATCAGGACTTTTATCTGTGGGAGAAAATGGAATAACAAAACATTATAAGAGAAACACAAATATATTGTGTGGTTTGAGACCACCCAGCATACAGTAAACAGAAGGAAAGATTTCCATAGAATTATTGCCTACTATGGCCTTTCATTCACAGTAGATTATGAGGTTTTTATCTTCTTAATTTCCATGCGAAAAGAGGTTATAGAGGTTATATAACTTGCCCAAAGTCACAGCTCTTAAGTGAAAAGGCCTGGATCAAAACATGGCATATTTTTACACAATACAGTCACTTGTTTGAATGGGAATCTATCAAGTTAACCTTTTAGTCACAAATATGGATCCCATGACCACCTCTGAGTACTGGAATTCTATTCTCCTTGATTTCTGATTTTTTAAAAAGATTTTTATTTATTTATTTGACAGAGAGAAAGATTACAAGTAGGCAGAGAAGCAAGCAGAGACAGAGGGGAAGGCAGACTCCCTGTTGAGCAGAGACCCTGATGCAGGGCTCAATCACAGGACCCTGAGATCATGACCTGAGCCAAAGGCAGAGGTTTAACCCACTGAGCCACCCAGGCACCCTTGATTTCTGATTTTATAGAACATCTCCTTCTCACACCTGAAAAATGCCAGGATTTTGAGTAGGGCTATGTTTATTGCTGCACCTCCAATTATGTACAATGGCTTAAATTTAGAAAAAAAAAAAAAAAGGACATATTTCTAAAACTTCTATTTTAAAAAACTTACTGATTATTTTCAGAAATGTTCTTATAGTAACATAATCAAGTAATGCACTGGGCAAAATTTTGTTTTGCTTTAGGAAATCTTGACTAAAATTACACTTTACATTGGAATTTCATTTCATTGGAAGTTGAAACATGACTAAGAAGATACTTTATTTTGACTCCCCACCTCTCCCCAAATTTGAATCTGCCTTACAAGGCTCCTGAACTTGTTGTAGTAGTCCACATTTTTCTTTCATTTCACCTGCTGAATAAAGTTATATCTAATGGTGTCATGTGAATAGTTATGGTCCAGAGTTTCTTGTAGACATAATGTCAAATTATATACTGATGCATCATGGTTTCCAGGTGCATGTCACTTGAATGCTGGAATATTCCTTGGTTATATATTTATTTTTAATTAATAATTTAAATTATAAATGTAGAACACTTTCCAGTTTGAGTTCCAACTGAAACTCAAATGCTTTATTGATTTTAGAATAATAATTTCATGGGCAACTTACTGTGAAAAGAAGAACTGAATTTCTCTGTTGAGAAGAAAGGAAAAGAATTCTTCAGAATTTTTGCCTGTGCAGAAAACTCCTGATTTTTACACTAAATTAGTAAGCAAATAATGATGAGCTTTTAAATTCATGCTATAAATAGGCATTCAGTCATAATGTACTTGTTTTAATTTTGTACATCTTCTTTATAGTGCCAATAGTATTTTCCTGATTATAATAGTAAGACACTGTATATTTACTCAACCATATACTTTGTTTTTAATTTTAAAAGCACGTTATATAAAGCAAGATTTATTTTTCAAAGTACATGATATTTACATAATTTTTGCCTCTAGTCATTACATTAAAAAATCTAGTTTTCATCTTAAAAAGTTTGGTTTTTGTTAGGAATACCTCTGATTCATCACACTAAAGAACTTGAAAATCAAATGATGAATTTGGAAAATTTCTGGATGGTAAGACCCCATATTTACCTCCTGTCACTTTTCCTCAGCTAGATTCCTGAAGGTTCATTCTTTACAGGATAATAGGAATCTTGAACTTCCATAACTATCTAAATGAGCATTAAATAGTATTCTTGATTATATGTGGCTAGTGTCTGTATTTTACATAATTATATTACGTAGTTTTTCTTTTAACATTCTTTTTTTTTTTAAGAGTTTATTTATTTATTTTAGGCAGAGAGAGAGAGAATGCATGGGGTTGGGGGGTGCAGAGTAAGGGGAGAGAAAATCCAGAACAGACACCTGAAGCCCAACACAGGGTTCAGGGTTGGATCCCACAAACCTTAAATCATAACCAGATGCTTAACCAAATGAGTCACCCAGGTGCTCCTCAACATTCTTTATTAAACTTATAAAGAGTATTTTTTAGGACCACAATCACTTGATGTATGAAATAGAAACCAGTTTACAAAATAAATAAATTTTTCCAATACATTTATATATATTTATAATAAAAATATTTCTGGTAAATTGCCTTTGTTATATATATTTGATGAATATGAAGTAGTATGAAACTATATAAACTAACCAAATGCAACCACATATTCAATAAAGTATGGTATTGCAAACCTGCATATTAACATTGTTTCAAAATTCCTCTATTTCATTCTTCTCATTTTTCTTTTATTAAATAATTAAAGCTATTTCATATGTAAATATTAATTACAAATTTATGACATTTTAAAGTATATTTAAAAGTACTAATTGTATCCCTAACTATATTTCTAAGTATACACTAAATAAAATTTCAAATTTTAATTGTTTTTCCACTAAATGCCAGTATGAAACCCAAACTTGGTGTTAGACATTATATCGGTTAAGACAAAGGATTAGGATTTAAGTACTTAGGACAACCACAAAAATTCAAAAAAGCCTGATGTAATTTTTGTGCCAAGTGAGGGAAAATCCATTAAGCAAATACCTCTAAATTCAAGGTTTTCTTTTAACCTTTTTTAAAAGATTTTATATATTTATTTGCAAGAGAGAGAGAGAGAGAGAGGGAAAGAGAGAGAGAGACTGAGAGCACGAGCAGGGGAGAGGGGCAGAGGGAGGGAGAGAAGCAGATATCCTGTTGAGCAGGGAGCTGGACATGGGACTTGATCCCAGGATCCTGGGATCATGACCTGAGCTGTAGGAAGACACTTAACCAACTGATCCACCCAGGTGCCCCAGTTTTTTGTGTATCAGAGGAGAGTAAGGTAACTTTCCTCTGCAGTGGTTAGAAGTACAGCTGAATCTTCTGGAGAATTTCTGCTCTGTCACTATGATTGACTACAAACTACTCTCCATACTGGATACATTTCTCCCTTTAGGTCTGAAATGGGGTAAGATCTATTCACCACCCACTATGTTTTAGACAACATGTCAAGTAACTTATTCACAGTCTCTCATTTAATTTTCATGCGATGCTGCTCATACACCGTCTATTTTTTTTTTCTGTTATCCTATCTTATGGATTAAGAAACTGAGACCAGAAAATAATTGCCCAAGTTCACAAAAGCAGCAAGTGGTAGAGCTGGAGCTCCAGGTTTCCCTGAGTCCAAAGTCCAGGCTGACAACAGCCTTTCACCATCTGGAAAGGAAATGTGTCAACTCACACAACTTATCTGTCATGATCAACTTCAGTCTTGGGACAAATGCTTTCTAGACAATTACACATGCTGTGCATGAGGACTTTGTACAAGTCTACACAGACACAAAGTCAGATCCTATTATAGTGTATGGGCAATGTTGTCTATGCTGACCTTTACTGGAAGGATTGGCATTAAAATCTGTTTTAGGATTTCCACATCTAAACATACTTTGAAAATGAGAGATTATTGGGGCTCCTGGTGGTTCAGTCAATTAAGTGTTAACCTTCAGCTCAGGTCATGATCCCAGGGTCCTGGGATTGAGCCCCCACATTGGGCTCCCCGCTCAGTAGAGAGCCTGTTTCTCCCTCTCCCTCTGCTATTCCCCCTGCTTGTGCTCTCTCTCTGTTAAATAAATAAATAAAATTATGAAACTGATGCACAACGTACTGTGCTAAGAGGGCGGCTTTATAAATAAATAAAATAAAATAAAAAGAAAATAAGAGATTATCATTATCATTACCATTATTATTAGCAATTTGTTTGTGATGATTGTATGCCCCAACATGACATTTTAATCTCATGGGACCAAACCTTCCCTTACTAATCGGAATGCAATATTTGGAGATAAAAATTGGACCTATGTCAATCAAGCAACAAGATTCATTCCTTCATTTGTATTTCACTTGCTCTACTATTTCTGGAATTCTCTGAACCATCAACACTGAAAATGTGCCTTTCGCACACCAGTTATTAGGGAATCACTTATTTTATCCACTGCATTTCCAGTGTTAAGAAAATCAAAGGGAAGCTAGTAAAGCCTAGTGATATGTAGTTAGTTCATAGAACCGATTCACCTATGTTATCTCCAAAGCAAAAGCACTTTTCCCACCAACAGCACAATCTATAAGCATTCCAAGATCTCCTCAGTAATTTCTACCTCGAAGCGACTTCCTCCCAGGTCATGTCCAAAGTCTGGCTTCAGACTTCTACAGTGAGCCTTCATGGTGTTATAACTAGATCAATGGCTGGTTGTTTGGTCTTTCGAGCCTTCCATTATCACGTTAGATCACTAGACTGTCACCTGCCTGACCAGGTCTGCTGAAGGTAACCATCTGTGAATGACATTAAATGTCATGGTGCCCATAGTAATGATGCAGTGGGAGCATGATATGTGTTTGTTAAAGACCATTTCTTCCATTTTATAAAATGCATATGGAAGGTAATGCCCACTCTTTTACTTAACATTTCTCCTAAAGGACTCATGTATTGAAGACTTTTTATCATTTTATGGTGGGAAAATATATTTAAAAATTTGGTGGTGCTTCATTTTCTCAGTTAATAAAAAGTATGTACTCCATTACATTTTTATCCTACCATTGAACATAAAATTTTACTCTATGTTTCTTGCTAGATAATCACAGGCCTTTTTTCTTCTACTTCCCTTATGCTTTTCGTCTTCTATTTTTATTTCATGGTCTAACTCTATTTGTGTATCTTGGGTCTTCTCAAATAGATTTTAGAAATAAGCAGTATAAATAGATGAGAAATGAAGTTTGTACATTAGAGTTTGTTTCTTTTTCTGCCCTAGATCTTGATAGTTTAATAGGGTCTACTTTAAAGGAGACCACATGAAAAATGGGAGAAGATATTTGCAAATCCCGCTCTGCAATATAGATGTAAAACATTCAGAATTCAAACACACTGAAATGCCAAACCATAAGGTGAAGCTTTTGTTCCCAAAATTATGCCTCATAATAACAGAGGTTGCCTTATGTTTCAGTGTGGGCAATCTCTCATTTTAAAAGATGCACTTTAATACTTTAATCAAACAATACAGTTGGACAAGATATCAACCTGAAATAAACTCAGTTAAAACTAGTTTAGAGGTAACATTGGTAAAAAATAACGAAGAAGTTTAATATGGATTTGGTAAATATTACCTGGGACTAAAGTCTCTACACTTTATGCTCACCTTGCACATATATAGAATAATATAATAAATGAAAAGAATGCTTTTATTTTTTAAGTGAATAAAAATATCTTCCAATAAAATATCCAGTGACATCACCATAAAGGTATCCCAAAACAGACACTCAGACCCTAAGATGACTCACAAATTTTCTCTAAAATATACATTTTAGATGCATGTGAAGAGTCTGAATAAAGTTTTAATAAAACATGAGGGCAAAACCAGTATTTCTCAAGTGATATTTGTAATAATATAATTTTTAATTCATAGGTATAATCCAATGAAGATATAGTATATTAAGTATTCTATTTATTAATTTATTTATCAAAGCTTGAGAGGGGGGGAGCAGCAGGCAGAGGGAGAAGCAGGCTCTCTGCTGAGCTAGGAGTCCAATGTGGGACTCAATTCCAGAACCCTGGGATGTGATCTGAGCTGAAGGGAGACCCTGGACTGATTGAGCCAACCAGGAGTCCCAAGATGATATGAAATATTACAAGTGAATATCTAAGGAACACCCAGGTGGCTCAGTCTGTTAAACATCTGCTTTTGGCTCAGGGCATGATCCCAGGATCCTGGGATCCAGCGCTTTGCCTTGGGCACCCTGCCCAGCAGGGAGTCTGCTTCCCCCTCTGGCCCTTCCCCCAGCTCCTACATGTGCTTTCTCACTCTCTCTCTCAAGTAAATTAAAAAAAAAAAAAACAACAAAAAAAAAAACACCTTTTTTAAAAGTAAATATTTGACTTTATATGTAGATTAGTGTAATTGTACATATTTAATTATAAAACCTTTCTCCTGTTTACATCCAGATGTTTCCACTGAAAAATGAGAGATCAACTTACGCCAGGGCTAATAATGTATGAGGTATTGCTTACTACATTCTACTCTTTTTTAGAAACATGTAGCAATGAGTCTTAAAAATTGAAATTACTCTGCAAATACTGACAAGTTATTCTAAAGTGATCTGTAGACTAGATCACAATTAACACAATTTTCTGTACTCCTGATTTAAAAAGAACTCCACTAGGTGATAATTTGATTTTGCAGAACTAACTTTTTAAATGAATGACCATGTCCCAACCTATGCAGTAGATATTTCCGTATTTAATTTGATTTAGTTCCACAACATCTACTTGAGATGTTTGTTACCTTGACAGAATGAATGGATGGAAATATAGCAAATGTTAACAGAATAACCATCATTATAAATTTTTAATACTTTATTTTTTCTCTTTTCCGGTTTTTCCCTAATGGGTAAGTATTATTTTTATATTGTTAAGAAAGTAATAACCAGTGAATCATAATTTATTTGCTGAATGATGATTATAAAGAAAATGATAGATCCAGAATCACAGTCCACATTTTTCTCCACACCTCACTCTCCTAGAAAATTTTTTTCCAGCTTGTTAATTGTATCTGCATCACCATTATTTAATTAGAGTGCTAGAATTTATATTTCATTCAGTTGGAAAAAAGGGGACTAGAAAGTTGCTTTTAAACAAACAGGGTTTTAGAAGAGAGGGGGCGGGGGGTTGGGAGGGCCTGGTGGTGGGTATTAAGGAGGGCACGTATTGTAGGGAACATAAACAATGAATCTTGGAACACTGAAAAAATAAAATTAAAAAGAATTATGAATTCATCTGTGCCTATGATCACAACCACCAAAGACACCAAAATATATAATTTCTTCCACTTTGTCGGTGTTTCAACAGCCTTGTGAAAACCCTTTGAAAACACTTATTTGACTATATCCTATAGGCTAGAAACATCCCTGTGAGGATGCAGGCAAAACTTTATGCAGGCAAAATTTTATCTCTAAGTCTAAAAAAGGATGGATAAATTTTACTAGACTGAATTTGGGAAAAAAAGAAACAGCTCGTGACATTCTTGGATATGTTTGTGCAATTAAATATGTTGAATCCTAATAGGAATCACCTTCAGACAAAATAGCAAGTTTACCAAGTTTTTGTTCATTGTTTTCCATTGGTTATTTTTGGAATCAAAATAAGATACACAGATTTCTTTACAAATCTTTCAACACAGAAATCCCTAAGGGACCTAACACCTCCACCCTTCAGGGGCCCCCAGTTGCTCTAGCTAGCTCTTGTTAATAACCTCTATGCTAGCCCAGGCAGCAACTACCACGTAGGACTGGGACAGAATCAACTACCTCTCCAAGGATCCGGATGTTATTTGTGACCACTGTGGCCAAATCCAGAGCCAGAATTCTGAGACAGCACCAACACCTAACCTGTGCTCTTGCATCACCGGCCTCCCCTCCCTACCTTAATAAAGAGGAAATAAACAATATTTTACCTGTAACCCTGAGCATTGTGCCAGGACCAAACACTTTGTGCTTCTTCCAGCTATACAGCTTCCACTGTCTGAAAAGCTTTTACAGAAATCTCCCTTTGTACCTCTTTAAAATTATGCCCAGATTTCTTCAATATTTACATATATATATATATATATATATATATATATATGCACTGCTAACATTAAACAAAGATAAATCTCAGGTAAAATCACATTAGATATAAACGTATTCAAGAATGGATGAGCTGACCCCTCTCTGCCTGGACAGCTTGGGTTGTATTCCCCATCTCACTCACAGGCATTGGACAGTCTGATTTCCTCGTCATTTTCCTGAAACTTCCAAATCTTTTTTCTTAAAAGGTTTTCACAGATCATATCAATTCTTTTCCTAGAATGTAATTTACAGTTATGACTTCTTTGATTTTAAGAGGAAAATATAGAAATAAAATATTTTAACATTTAATATATGAATGTTCAATATTTTAGTTTTTTAGTTTTTTTTATTTCTACACATTGAAGTGTGGATATCTGGTTTGACTGTAAAGTAAATTCTTTCTAGAATTCCATCCTCACTGATACTAATCCAGAAGAGTTGTTAAAGAGTATAAAATCTTAATGATGATCTCAACTTATTTATTGCTGAAAGACTGCTCTTTTGGACTGGATCATACACTTATAGTTTTGAGTACATTGATTTAATATCCTGAGCTGCTCATCAGAAGATCCTATTTGGTTTGGTCTTTCTGCAGCTACCCCAGCAGGAGTGCAAAGGCAGCTCTGAGGTCTGCAGCTGAGTCCTGCATACAGGACAACTGTTCACATTCTTCTGTCAACTTCAGTATTTCCCGCAAATATGATGCCAATACAGAAAGAAGGTTGAACAGAACAATGTCAAAAAGACTTGTCCTTTTACAAAAATACCCTAAGTATCACATTGTGAGAATTTAATAAATGCATATTCATCATGACGTTGTTTTGGGGGAAAAGGGGCAATAAATACTTATTATATAAAATAGAAAACAAAAGAGCTCATGAATCCAAGACATTCTATGTCTCTGGCAGTCTCAGGCCAAAGAGTATGGGTTCCAATCAAGCCACAATCTAAAATACATATCCACTAGGCTACAAGCATATGAGTATTGGGACTGTGCCTTGTGCACCATTTACTTCTAGTGTCCAGCATAGAAACTGTATCTTTCAATAACTCTTTGCCGAGACAATAAATTAACAAACAAAGTTGTAAAACCATGCTGACAGCCTCTTTTCATGGACCCTGGAGTTGAAATGGTTTACTGAGCTCAAATCTCTATTAAACTGGACCATCTCGAGGCAATATCACATGAGTCACAATAGCACAAATTTTGACCAGTCTCAGCCTATCCATTAAGAAGTTAGAATAAAAAGAATATGTTGATTTATTGATGTTCTATAGTTATCCACTGTTAGGGTTAATTTTTTTGGGTGCTGTCTTAAAGATGAGATCAAAAGCAATCATACACTTTTTGCAGGTTATTAGAGAAAGGAGCACTAGTCACAAAGGAGAACTACTAACACTATAGCTACTTCATCAAAGTGTTTCTCACTTAAAAGACCATCTCCAATAAAAACATCTTGAACCAATACTTTCACAAATAGGTCACAGAGTCCTAAAAGTATTCTAATTTCAATCCTGCATTATTTATTCTGTGTGTATATTTTCTAAAAATAGAATTTCAATCTACTCTCACAAGGGAAGTAAAACAACAACAACAACAACAAAAAACTAGTACGAAGTAGTTTTGTTTCCATACATGGTGACCAGTAGCTGCATAATTGTTGTCCAAATGCTTAGGTGATCCTACATTGTTTTCTAAAAAGCATCTCTCAGTTTTTCATTTACAGGATCAAAAAAGAACAAAGTTACTTACTAGGAGGAGTTTCTATGAGACTAAATTCTTCTGCAAATATCTTGATCCAGCCTGGTTAGAAGTTTCCACACTGATTAGAGCTTCTACATAAATGTCAGCCTTCTCCTGAGCTTCATGGCAGGACAAGCAGGTAGAAATTTTGTATTGGCAATCTGATCTTTTGTGGTCATTGAAAGTCCTTGTATAGACTTCATGACATCTGATATTTTATATGTTTTTCTCAGAATAACTGAATAATTATTTTGATGTAGGCAGTAATCAAAGAAAAGTGCTGATAGAAAATGGAGACAAGGAGAATAAATAGAAAGAGAGAAGAAAGAGAGAGAGAGAAGAAAAGAAAGAAGAAAAGAACGAAGAAAAGAAAGAAAAAAAAGAGATAGGAACCAAGTGGTAAACAAACTACTTTTCTAAATTACCAGCAACAGGGTTCAGAGAATTAAGAGGTTTTGATTTCCAGGTGTTCAAGTGTGTGAAACTGCTCAGAGATGCATCAAAGGAAAACTTCTGTTCTCACAAACATCAGTCATGCTGTCAGTAATTTGAGATTGTATTTCTGAAAGAGCATACACCTCAGTAACTGAAAAATTGAACATGCCAACAGAAATATACTTGAGAAATATGAAAAATTGTCTCCATTTTTTAGTATGCCCTTTTTACCATTTGGAAACACTAATCTTTACCAGGCAAAAGAAAATGAGAAAATAATTTCCTTGGTGACAATATTTTCCTGAAATGAAAAGAAATTTGTAGAATTCTATTTCCCATAGAAAAATCAATTCCTTGTTAAAAGTCAAATTGGAAAACAAACCCAGTTCTCTGATATGTTGAAAGAAGAAGCCTCTTGGAAGCTACTCTGTGATCTTTAGAAATGCAGTGGTAGACCTCCCTCTGTGGATAACCAGCTCTGGACAAGGCATTTGCCATCCCTGGACCCTGATAACATATTTGTTGTGTGGCACTGGGCTACATATATCCAAAGGGCCTTTCCTGTTCCAAAAGCTATGAGCCTGTGATGAAAAGCAGGAATGGTCTGCTGCAGTTGCTCAAGTGGGAAAGGAGTTGAGGGTTAGTAATGGAGATGGTTTTCTTAGAGGTCCCTTCTGACTTTGCAACATTGTGAGATCCCAGTAGGCACAACAGCAGGGTGCTTCCTAGACTGGAGGAATTTAGGGATTATCAGGAAAAAGACTCCATTGTCTTTCCTATTTGTGTCCAAGCAGGAGTTGGGCTGGTATTGTTTGTAATCTTGCATGGACCATCCAGGATTCATTCCAGTGGCTCTCCTCCATTTTGTTGGTACTACTGCACAATGGCCTCTCCAGCTAAACACTAGAGAGAAATCAGAGGCACTTGAACAATTTGACAGTAGGCAATGAAACAGTGAACAGACAAGAAAGGAATATAATGACCCCGCAAACCCAAGCTGACAACACCTACCTATCCATGGGGCTGGCATTGCCCCTGACTCTTCAGAATTTTCTGCAAGAGAGGACATGAATCAGGACTGGGAAGGCAGTGGCAGCCCTCTTATTCAGAGACCAGGACAGGGGAGGAAGATTTCCTTTAATACCAAGGAAAGACCGTCTCTGTAAGATCTGCCTCAGTATTATTTTATTATGTTCCTGCTAGAAATAGCTATCAGATCCCAGAAGACCTCACCAACACACCCACATTATAATAATTCATTGTTATCTTCCTTCTGGGGAAACACCTTCACAGTTCTCCTTCAAACACACCTATCCTTTAGCTCTTTTTCTCTCTGAGTTATAGATTTTTCACCATATTTGGCAAGAGTGTGGGGAACTATAAGGCTATCATGAAAATTGGAAGAAAAGATTTATTACTATATATAGTAACAATGAGATAATAATCTCACAACTTTATGACGAAGATATACATTTTATAGATCAGTAGTTTGATGAAAGTTCACAAATTTGGGGGAACGTTAACAAATACTATAGGTATTGCTTTAGGTGCTCGGATTACTATGAAAGAAGAAAAATCTTGGAAGAAAAAATCCTTTGTGGTATTACCCCAGACTCTCTCTATTCACAATTCTTAGCTTTTCAAAATAAAGCAAACCTTACTGTTGTTTGGAGGACAATGTGAGGTGTAACTTAGAGAGTCCCTGAGTGCCTGTGTTAGCTGGGATGGCTCAGTGAAGCAGTTCAGTTATAACGGGAAAGGACACTGATGTCTTGATCCTGTGCTGAATCTGTCCTGTATGGAAATTTCTTCAGTTCCCATCAATATTATGAAAAAGATTGAGTAACTTTCCTGGATTGTGCTGAGTTAAGTGGCTAAGCAGCTATTCAAACTTACTTCTCTATTACTTCAAAGGCCTTGTACTTTCCATCATCCACTCACACACTATGAGTCAGCACACCACTGTGCACACTTGTACGGGTTCCTTCGCAGGAAACTTCGTATAGATGGAAAAACAGAAAACTCACACTCCCCACCACCCCCCAGCCTAGTCCCCAGAGAGGAGTATAGAAGATAAAGTGACCTTGGGTCACTTGGGGTTAAGTAGTCAGGCATGAGACTGGATTTGAAGTTTATTGTTGCTATGTTATCAGGATTGCAATTTGTTGTCAGAGTTCAGATGCTTAAAAAAATCCTCTAGTTGCACTTTTGTCTTTGTCTCTTCACTTGTCTTTGAGTCTTCTTGCTCTACTTCCCAGAGAGAGTCTGCGTCTTGAAGCTCTCTTAGCTCCATTATTCCACTGCTAATTTTACTTAAGGTTTGCTAGCATGGGGGTGAAAGGTCAGCAATAGTCACATTCTCTGATATTTTTAAGTCTCAGTTTTAAGCAGATACAGTGAAAGGGGGTCTTACGGACGTAGCCTTCACAAGTATTCCTGCCTCTTTTCCAGAGGTGGAGCGTTTTCAATCCTTGTCTCCATTCCCCAACAGCAGGAGGTTCCCACCAACTTCAGGCCATGGTTTTTATGCCCATCCTTCTGCAGAGGAAAACATGTTACTTTTGGACATTGGAGAGTTGTTCTGGGCAAAGCTTCAGTGGTTGTCTCCTTTGCCTTTCCTCAACTGCAGTGCGATTCCACCAGCACCTTCCTTTGAAATGAAGTCACTTTTTCTACAGTGTTGTTGGTGTAGATTAGGTCTGGGTGAATTTAGCAGTAGCTGTTGTTCACCTCCTTCAGCACCAAGGGAATTTTTCTCTGGATTGTCCCTGATCTTCCCTGTAAGAATTTTGTGGGGCTCTGGAGAAGAAACTTAAAAGGTGCTGGAATATACCCTCTGTGTGTCTGAAGGGTTCATACTCTCCCACTAGTCTACTGAGCACTTATTATTCCATTAACAAATTCTACTTTAATCTTGTGACCAAGTGAATGTGTTTGACATCTGTCCAAGGTGAGCAAATGCTCACCTCCTGTTTCTTCCTCCAAGTGCCTGTCTGTCTTTTTGTACAAGTCACATACCCTGCAACCTCATTTCTCTGATGGACTCAAACTATTAATTTTCAAACAGACTATTAAATTTCATTCCTGCTTTTTGGGGGTATTATTGTAAAATAGCAGCTGTGCTATTTACAACTTTCTACATCTCTGAGCACATGTGAGTCTTCTGCCATTTCTTTTTTTGTATTTTCCTTAAATTAAAATTCTGCCAAAAAAAGAGAAGTAAATTTCAGGTGACTTCTACCTAAATTCTACTAGTTCTCTTTCCCATTCTTTAACTGGCTTTCTTTTCTTATTATTGAGTTGTGATATTTCTCTTAATACTTTGAACACCAGTTCTTTCCCTGATTTCTTCTGAAAATATTTTCTTCTAATCTGTGTCTTTTCTTTCCATTTTCCTGATATTTCTATTTACCTTTTTTTTTTTA
Organism: Lontra canadensis; assembly: GCF_010015895.1. Lineage (NCBI taxonomy): Eukaryota > Metazoa > Chordata > Mammalia > Carnivora > Mustelidae > Lontra > Lontra canadensis. The sequence continues at coordinate 14,771,445 of NW_022631042.1, forward strand.
GTATTGCAAGAGCAGAAATGTTAATTTTAGGAAGTACGGTTATCAAATACTTCTTTTATATCTTGATTTTGGTGTCTTATATGAACAATCTTTGCCTAATTCAAGGTCACAGAGATTTTCTTCTGTATTTTCATCTATTTTAGGTTATACATTTACAAGCAACACTTATAATTAGTTTGTATACATGGTGTTTGGTATTAAGTTTTTTTTCTTCACATAGATGAACAATTGTTCCAATACCATTTGTTGAAAAGTCTATTCTTTGTTCATTGTATTTCCTTAGCACGATGTTAGAAATTAGTTAACCACTTAGGTGTTGCCTAGTTCTGAATTCTTTTCCTTTTACCTATATATCTATGAATTCACCAATACTCCACTGTCTTGATCATTGACACTTAATAGTACCAGTTAAAGCTCTTTACAAAACTGGTTTGGCAATGGTCTGTCCTTTACCTTCCCATATGAATTTTGCAAACAGTTGATTGATTTCTATGGAAATTCCTCTTGTGATTTTCATTGGGATTACATTGGATCCACTTACCCTTTGGGGGAAATTTTGACATCTTAAATATATTGATTCTTCCAATCTGTGAACATGGTATATACCTCTTCATTTATTTAGTTCTTCTTCAACTTCTATCATTAAAGTTTTATTGTTGTCAGCATACAAATCCTTCATATATTTGGATAAATTTTTCACTAAGTATTCTTTAGGTTTTTTGATATTGTCATCATTGCTACTGTAAAAGATACAATTTTTAAATTTCAATTTCCAATTGTGAATTGCTGGCATAAAATTTAAAAATCATTTTGCATCTCACATCTGTTTTACATTATACAGTCCTCCATTGTGTCATGTGCCATCATTTGTTCAACTCATCTCCTATATCTGGATATTTGTGTAATTTCATATTTTGCAGTTACCCAAAAAATACCTTTGTGCATATTACATAATACATATTACATAGTATCAAAATTTTGCCTTCAGAGTAAATTTCTGAAAGAATTTTTGCGAGGTTGAAAAGTAAAAGCATATGAAATTTTGTTAGATATTTCTAAATTCCCCCATGAAATGGTTGTATTTTCCATGTTTACCAGGAATCTATGAGTGCCTGTTTTCTCTCAAAGCTTTACTAAGAGAGAATATTGTCAAACTTATATTCTTGCCAGTCTCATGAGTGAGAAATGGTATCTCAGTAGTTTTAATTGAGCTTTATCTTCTTATAAGTGACATTAATCAACTCTGTATAATTTTAAAATCTATTTGTGTATTTCTTTGCATGAGTAGGTTTTTCATGTATTTTGCCATTTTCCTATAGGATATTTTAATCTTTTAGCTTCTATTTTTAAAATGTATTTTTATTTTGGGAATAGTTGACCTTTACAAGCTATACAGATTGTAAATATTTCCTCGGGGTTTGTCATTTACGCTTTGATTTAACCTAGGCTGCTTTTTGCCATGCAAATTTTGTTTTCATTTTCATGGAGTAAACTTTATCAGTATTTTCTCTTTTTTGATCTTGCATTTTAGTTAGTTACCAACTAATTCCCTTACAGAGGAAGGGCTGTCATTTTTTTTTTTCTTTTTGCAGTGTCAGATAACAAATATTTTATTTAGCCTGTCAGCCTTACATCTCTGTTGTGATTCATTACTTCTCCTATTATAGCTCAAAAACAACCATAGACAGTTAGGAAATGCATAGGCATGGCTGTGTCCCAGGAATGTCAATGGCAGGTGTTCTATTAGAAATATCTGAAAAAAATGTTTTCTATTCTCACTTATTTCTATTATTTAAAATAAAAAAGAAAGGAATAGGTTATGGTTTCTCTTTTATATGTTGTTATATTATGTTCAAATATGCCATAATAACCCATATAAGCAACGTAAAACCTAAATATAGTGAGTGTTAGACATGTTCCAAGCACTTGTAAGAAGTTTATATGTATTATTTAAATTATTTCTCTCAGCCATTTCTCCAGGTAAGCATAATTATATTTTCCATTTTAAAATGAGGAAATTGAATCAAAGATATGTTAAAGCAATTAGTCCAGAGTAAGAAAGTTAATATGGGGTGGATGGATGTGTAACAAAGGTTCACTGAAGAAACACAGAGAAATAGGAAAAATATAAATATATAACCATTTTAAGTGTCATATATATTTTATATTTACATTGTTACATAAGCAATCCCATTATTAAAAATAAATGCCAAAAAAATATTGAAGGCAGACTGCTGAAAATACTGTCTCTGCTTTTGGTCCTCCATCTTGTTCAAGTCCTCTCCAGGGGCAACATGTTCTGGGCCCCTTGGAGACTAATATTTATATCTTAGAAAAGCTCACTAAGGCCCAGATCTGGGGAGATGTGTTTTGGCACTCAGTAAATTTGTAAATTTTACATACAATTCTTCTAAAAACAGGTTTTTTAATAAATACATAGTATCTTGTCACTTCAAAGCCACATAAATATGGTTGTCCTTTCGCTCCTGTTCATCACTTCAGTGTTTCATGGTTGTTGTGTGTTGAAAAGTCAGGGTGGCTTCACCTTCCCAGGTGGCCAATTCAATGCATTCTGCACTACTCTTTTGAGGATTAAATAAAATAATCTGTGTAAAATAATTAGCACACATACTGTGAGAAGCTTAATCCCTCTTTTCATTCACTTCTTTCTGGAAAGGGTTCATGTTTTCTAGCTCTACATGCTATTCAGTGTTCTTCTTAAACTTGTTTCTGTAGATATGTTAGAGGACAGGTGAGGCCTTGCTGAGACCTAGGCCCTCAGGTTTCTCCCATGTGGACACACTCTGGTCAAGAATCATGATGGACATGGTGTGGGGCAAAACATCCTGAGTTTGCCTCTGGGAAGGGGCTAACACTCCTATGGGAGGAATTAATTCTTCTTCCATACCATCTCTTCACTTGATACAACCACCTGATTCTTAGATGGAGAAACAAGAGAATGAGTGTGTTGTCATGATCTCAGGGAACCACAGGTATACTGCTTGCATGTTGATTATGTGTTCAGATATCCAATTGCCAAAATATCAAGTTTTTCTGAAGTAAAAGTCTTACCTCAACCTTTGAAAGTGGACTCTATGGAGATGGAGAAAGAAGTTTTATAATGTCATACATTTCTTGTGTGTATCACTATTTGTTGAAAACTGGAACCATCCAGCTACTAATTACAGAATTTTATTCTCGATCATGATTTTTAATTTTATTAATTTGTGAAAGATCTTTGCTATCTTTTCTTTACAGATAAAGGAAGGATGTATTATCCTTCTTTTTAATAATCTGATATGTGTTCAAGATTTTTACTTTTCTTTACAGAATCCTGGAGAATAAGTTCTTATAGGTGTTTCCATCATGTTGGAGGCACCTGATATGCTCAGGGACTTGTTCCAATGGAGTAATGCTCCTTTTGTCTTAATATTGACCCTGAATGTGGAGTGAGGTGTTGCTTCTACATCTATGATACAGGATATATACCTTGATGTCTCCTATACATAAGATAGCTGCCATTTACTTAGGGATATGACAATCAGTGGATTCCTGTGGATAGCCACAGGATGGTAATAAAGGCATGGAATTTTTATGTTTTACAGATCATTCTACCATTGAAAAACTGTAATGCCCATGAATAAATTGGAAAGCAATAATAAGCAACACTTACGTAATCTGTATATACCTTTCCTGTCTTCATTTTGAACCATTCTTGTACTAGAAATCTCTCTCTACAGTGCATTCACAGATAAACTGATTTTCCTTCGATTCATTCACTCTGTATTTACAGAGCTCCCGGACAGCCTATTTAATGGGTTGTTGGTTCAAACTGCTTTAATTTGTACCATAATTGCCGACATCACTTTGTGAGCAGAATCTTTCCTGCAAAGTTCAGGAAATACCGCAGAGGAAGAGATTCAGGCTGGGAACCCAGCTTTGCAGTCTCTGTGGTTGCCCATACTGAGAAGGCTGTGGGTGTGGCCAATCCTGAAGATGGTTCTTGTGCAACTTCTCTTAACAGCTCTGATGCTGTGGGTCCAAATCCAGCAGCCACACTCATATACAGCCTCATCTTGTTTCCTTAAGAAATTTATTTTCAATGATGATGTGGAAGTTTGTTGTGCTTCTCACTTAAGCAACCATAAGTAAGATTTGTAGAGACAAATATGAGATATTCTAGCCCTGATCTGGTTTTGACCAGTACCAGTGAATGGTTCCTTTGTTAACATCCTCAGTGGATACCTTTCATGTTATGTGGTCATGATCATCTCTTGCTTTGGAAATTATTTTAGGTTTCTCTGTCTTTACCTGCCCAAGGCCAACTTCAAGCAAAGAAGAGAAATATCCATGAACAAATAATATGGAAAAAGGCAATAATAAAGAATTTTTTGAGACTAAAGTGCCTGGGGGACAGCTCATAGTCCCAGAGGGATGAGAAGATGACAGCTTCCAGCAGTGGCATCCCATTGGCCTGGCTGGGTCCCCACTGACAAGGTAAGAAGTGAGGTCCCTAATTGCATGACTTGTCAGGCCAGTGGCTAGAGGGTAGTTTCTTCAGGTTTCTCAGAAGAAGTGGTGGCTTAGATTGTTCTCTGTTCTTCATGATCTGTCACAGATCCTAGCAGGTCTGGGGCTTTTTGTGCCCCATTAGTGCTGGGCAGATGGGGTAAGAAGGCTCCCAATCTGGAAAGAAATTCCTGGTATATGTGTTTGGGGTGTGGCAGGATGATTCCCACACCCACACAGCCATTCCTCCTGGAATCTTATACTGCAGAAACATTGCTCAGAAACATGAAGACAGGCCTCCTGGATTCAACCCCTATGTTTGCTGTGATTTAGGACTTGGATATGAAACCTGACCTTACTCTTCTATAACACAGCACAACAAAACAACAACCAGACCCTGAAATATCTCATTGACACTATTGAATATGTCATGTGCACAAGCCCCTTAGTATTTTTGTATTTTTTAAAGTTAATTGAGATGTGACCATGCAGATCAGGACTCAGAGAAGTCAAATTTCAGTTATAATCTGGGTGCTTCCAAGAAGGGACTAGGCTGGAACTGCTGGTGATACACAGGTCAGAGCAGTTTCTGGAAACCAGCTTCTACTTGCCCTGAGCATCGCAACTATCTCATGTGCATGATGTCACAGGCAGGATCATTTTCCAAGCAATGTTATGTGTAAAATGTAATGATAAGCTTATAACTAATAGACATCTAATGTGCATTGTAGACTTGCTATTTGTCAGCAATGGTCTGAAAGTTTTCTTGCATTATTTTATTTAATACCCTTTGCAGTCCCATGTTATAGCTGTTTTGGTTGACTTCCATTTCACAAATGAGGACAGTGGCAAAGAGAAGTAACTCATGCAAAGATACAGAGTGGGTAAATATGAGAACATGTATAAGTAACAGTAACTCTTCAAGAAAATCTGAGTAAAAAGAGGTATAAAAACGACAACACAAAGCACCCATCTTTTACTTTTACTTTGAATTTTCTCTATGTATTTGTGACTAGAAAAAGGATTGGTTGGTATTTTATATATAAATATATGTTTTTAAGTGAGGGTTGCATATTTGGCCCATTTTCTCTTCATTTGGTTAAATTATTACTGTGAATAATATTCCAGGTCTTTAAATAATGTAGTATTTAAATAACCTAGTATTTTTCATAGCTACACAGAATTAAACAGCCTCCTCTACCATTTAACCCATTTAGTTAACTTCACATATTGAAACTTTATCAGGGCGTTACAAGCTCTTTGTGAATATCTTTATTAATGGTCTATGAAAATCATTACCCTCCTATACTACCTACTCCTTTGGATGTGGATTGTAGTGTTTAATATCTTTTTGTCTCAGTTTCTACATCTATAATTGCTGAAATAAATATCTTTCAAAATTGAGAAAGTTACATTATCAGTCTAAAAAATGCAAACAAGCATAAAGTATATGTACCTTATAAATGACAATAAACAAATTATACTTTGTACATAGCAATATTATGTCCTTTTAAAGTTTTCAAGTTGTATTTTTTATTATTATTGGAAAAGAAGAAAAAGTGACCTTGTGAAACAATATTTTCATTGTGAAAATTCCTGCTCTTACTTTTATTTTATATGTATGAAATCAGTAAGTGAATAAGGAAAATAAAACCCATCCTTTCTGTCAGGCAAAATGGTATCTTAAAACTTAAATATCTCTACTCATTTTCTTTCTTGCACCAAGAGAGACATTTACATATTTGAGATGTAATGTATGAGTATGAACTTTATATAATTTTTAAAAAATTTTTTGATGTAAACATTTTCACTTTTATTAATCAATCTTAAAATTCCATTTTCATGGCCTCATAGTCTTCCATCTCTTGAATGCAGCATAAATTATTTGCCTCTTTCCAGTATTTTAACATTAAACTTTTTAAAGGGTTTTTACTTATTTATTTTTGTGAGAGAGAGAGATAGAGAGCATGAGCAGGGGTGAGGGGCAGAGGGAGAAGCAGAGTCCCCGCTGTGAAGGAAGCTGGATATAGGACTTGATCCCAGAACCCTGGGATCATGTTCTGAGCTGAAGGAAGGTGCTTAATCATCTGAGCCACCCAGGCACCTAACATTAAACTTTTCACTAATGTTTCTAAGGATCATCTTGAAAAGCTGATATAACTTTTGCCTCCTGAGGGCTATTATCTGAAGACACTATATTACACAGATACACTGCTCTTCCATATATGACATGAGAAAGCACATTTAGCAAAGATATTTTGAGAAACAAAATAGTCATGTAGCAAATATTTCTTAAGAAGCAGAATACACTTTTCATGGATTCCTTTTGGAAAGTGCTTATCTTCCCCATTCATGTATTTCATTCAGGCCTCCAATTTTCTTCCACAAAAAATAGAAGGAACCAGGGAGTTTCTGTTGAGGCTCAAGAAGGCAATGGTGTTCCATTAAGAAACTGTCAAGGTCATAAACAGTGTGGATTAAAATGTCAACCAAAGAACATGAGCCCAACTGAGGGCTGAAGGATCATATATCTCATTCCATCTCCCACGTGTGCCTGGCCTGCAAATCTCTCTTTCTCCCTGTAGGTCTCAAAGTTGATTACTAGACTGTGAAGCCTTCAAATAGGTGATAGAGTGAATGAATATGTTGATGTTAGTGGGGGAATTTATCATTAAGATGAACAGTTAATGTAAGAAAGTTGCACAGACATATCTATATTTCTAGAAGGACCCTACTGAGATGCTACTACTAGAAATAGAAAATAAGGGCCTTTTCACTCTTTTATATTGAAGTCAATGGATAGTTCATTAGCATTTTACTTATTCTCTGAAGACACCTAATCACTCTAGTCCTGTATTGTCCTGCAGCACATTGTGATGATCTGTGTCACCTAAGGTTCAATATCAGTTCTGTCTACAGTGTGGGGATAATGTCTTGTTCTTTGTATTGTCCTGCAATGAAGAAGTGGTTTAGTGGTTTAGTCTTTAGTCCCATGGAAATGAGAGTGGTTTCTACTATCCAGGAGCTATTTTATGAACACACTTTCTCAGTATATTTTAAAATAATGCATGTTTAATAAATGTTAACTTTCAGAAGAGCAAATATTTGGGGCACCTGGGTGCCTCATTCAGTATGCATCTGTCTGACTTGATTTCATTTCAGGTCATGATCTCAGGGTTATGAGGTCGAGCCCCACATTGGACTTGTGCTGAGCGTGGAGCTTGCTTAAGAGTCTCTCTTTCCCTCTGCCCTCAAAAAAAAATGAGATAATATTTAATGAGTATTTTTTAGTGAAATATTCTTCACCTTTTCCATCTTCACAGCAAGCACATGATATGGATGTTTATAGTTTTCATTCCATAGATTAGGACAGTGAGATATAGAAAAATGATTTGTGACTCAACAAAAGTCATAGAGCTGCTAAGTAGGACATGTAGGTAAAGATCTTCCTTGAAGAAACTTAGAGAAAAAGGGTAAAGATGAAGATAAGAAAATCCCCATGAGCATCTCCCCATGAGCAGCAACTATCCATTATGGAATGTGGACTTCTAGATTTTTTCTTTGCAGTTACATGGACTTAAGTATTACTTCGTGGACTAAGGATATGTTTATGAGTCATGGGTGCAATATGCACAGGGTTTGTATTCTTCTTGTTGCAGTTCTCTTGATATTCTGAGCAACTCACCATGTCACTGAAGTATTTTATTTTTAGTGACATAAATATATGTCATATATTTAATTCAGTGATATAAATATATATACCTGTGAATCGATATATATATATACATATATATATATATATAATTCAGATCAAATTTCTTTTTTTTAAATTTTTTATTTTTTCAGCATAACAGTATTCATTATTTTTGCACCACACCCAGTGCTCCATGCAATCCGTGCCCTCTATAATTCCCACAACCTGGATCCCCCAACCTCCCATGCCCCACCCCTTCAAAACCCTCAGATTGTTTTTCAGAGTCCATAGTCTCTCATGGTTCACCTCCCCTTCCAATTTCCCCCAACTCCCTTCTCCTCTCCATCTGCCCTTGTCCTCCATGCTATTTGTTATGCTCCACAAATAAGTGAAACCATATGATAATTGACTTTCTCTGCTTGACTTATTTCACTCAGCATAATCTCTTCCAGTCCTGTCCATGTTGCTACAAAAGTTGGGTATTCATCCTTTCTGATGGAGGCAAAATACTCCATAGTGTATATGGACCACAACTTCCTTATCCATTCGTCCGTTGAAGGGCATCTTGGTTCTTTCCACAGTTTGGCAACCATGGCCATTGCTGCTATAAACATTGGGGTACAGATGGCCCTTCTTTTCACTACATCTGTATCTTTGGGATAAATACCCAGTAGTGCAATGGCAGGGTCATAGGGAAGCTCTATTTTTAATTTCTTGAGGAATCTCCACACTGTTCTCCAAAGTGGCTGCACCAACTTGCATTCCCACCAACAGTGTAAGAGGGTTCCCCTTTCTCCACATCCCCTCCAACACATGTTGTTTCCTGTCTTGATAATTTCAGCCATTCTAACTGGTGTAAGGTGGTATCTCAATGTGGTTTTAACTTGAATCTCCCTGATGGCTAGTGATGATGAACATTTGTTCATGTTCTGATAGGGATTTGTATGTCTTCATTGGAGAAGTGTCTGTTCATATCTTCTGCCCATTTTTTTAATATGATTGTCTGTTTTGTGTGTGTTGAGTTTGAGGAGTTCCTTACAGATCCTGGATATCAATCTTTTGTCTGTACTGTCATTTGCAAATATCTTCTTCCATTCCGTGGGTTGCCTCTTTGTTTTGTTGACTGTTTCCTTTGCTGTGCAGAAGCTTTTGATTTTGATGAAGTCTCAAAAGTTTATTTTGGCTTTTGTTTCCTTTGCCTTTGGAGACATATCTTGAAAGAAGTTGCTATGGCTGATATCGAAGAGATTACTGCCTATGTTCTCCTCTAGGATTCTAATGGATTCCTGTTTCACATTGAGGTCTTTTATCCATTTTGAGTTTATCTTTGTGTACGGTGTAAGAGAATGGTTGAGTTTCATTCTTCTACATATAGCTGTCCAGTTTTCCCAGCACCATTTATTGAAAAGACTGTCTTTTTTCCACTGTATATTTTTTCCTGGAACAGTGCACATCTTGTTATGTTAGAGATGGGACTTTGGTGGTTTTGTGGAAAGTGAAATGAAAGGAACTAGATAAAATGTCCCAACTCTGTAACTTTTTTACTTATTTTGGGGGAAATATAATCCATTTGTTTGTCTGTCTGCTTGATTTCACTCTTTTGCTCCTCCAGATGGATAGTCTACCTCTCTTTACCTTGCCTTGGGTATTACAAGGTGGACACTGATAGACTACACAGATGGTTTCCTTATTCTCTGGTTGCCATTTGGGAGCAGCCAAAGGAAGCATCAAAAAGAGACTGGGAAGTGGGAGAGAGTGAATTTGGGGTTCCCTCTCTGAAGAGAGCATGTATCCTCACAGAGGCCAACATATAGGTGCAGGTAGGAAAGGCCATTCCCTTTTAGACCAATCAACCCACTAGAGGGATTTGGTTCTTTTTCCTGGGACCATGGATCCACAGGCTTGGGAATCCAATGCCCAAGAAGAAATGCTTTTGTCAGGGGACATAGTGATGGTTCTTTGAACTTCAATTTCCATTGGCCAACTCCACTGGCAATCAGAGTAAAGATTCCCATTACTGTAATCCACAGGGGTTAAGTTGCTGGGGCACAGAGCAATGGGGAGAAAAGTGGAGCACTGATCCTGAGGAAGAAACAGAATATTTTACAATCTTTGCACTCTTTGCACCCCTCAGCATCCATGTTTGTACTCTGCCTGGGGGAGAAACCCGTGCCCTCACAGAAGGGGACACACAGTGCTCTAGTTGGAAGTCTATCTTCTTCTCAGTCCCCCGATGGACATGTGAGGCTGATTTCCTAACAACCTTCCATGAATGGTAGTAGATCATGTTTTTAGGAAATAAAAGTGCCAAACAACTATGTTGAACAAAACTATGGTTGTGTGCAATTCTGCTTGAGGTGATCTCATTCCTGCATCTGCATCTGGACAAAAGAGACCTAAGGAAATCAAAGAATTTGTAGTATGATGATAAGAACATGTCTACATATTTGTTACTCTCTCTGTAGTACTTGGCATATATCCTGCACAAAGATAAAGACTCATTCTGCCCAAAAAGATACTAAGGGCTCCAAGCATGAACCTTATCTTTATCTTGGCACATGCAGTCAGTAAGAATTAGCAGAGAAAACAAGATTTTGTTTTGTAAATGAAGCAAAGGTTGATGGAGAAGAGGGGAGAAATAGTGGTCAAGACAGAAGCATTTCTAACCATCAGACTTCACATGGTATGTCTAAGTACTCAATAATATGCAAGAATTTTAATATTAAGTAACATGTGAATTCTTTTTAACAATAAATTTTAAGCTAAAAATCAAAAGCCACACAGGTTTTCTATGAGATGATAAGAGTATAGAAGTGACATAGTAAAAACTCTCCTGATCCCAAAGTTTAGAAGTGACCTCTTTAAGTTGTGTCCTTTCCTCTACCCAAGACTGTGTTCCTGAACTCATTCTGGGGATTGGAACATAAAGAACATCCAACACAAACAGTCAACATAGATCTCCAGGTGTGCCCAGAAATTTTCAGAATTGTGACTTTTAGAAGATGATTCTGATGTAACAGACATGAATTTTTCCACAGTACTAGTGTGTGTGATCAATTGGTAATGGGTAATAGAACTATGGAAACTATGATTTTATGAGATGTTCTTAGATATTATTCAGCATTAATTTCATAATATAATTTTGCCTCTATTAGTCAAAATCATTGTGTCTCACCCACCGCACAAATGAAATAAATGTGATGAGCCCAAAAAATCAGGATATTTCAATCACCCACCTATACAAAATCTCCCATCCATGAGGTAATGTGAGCTCCTTTCTCATAGTCAAAATATCAATCCCAATCCAACAGACATTAATGGAGCCACCACTGTACTTGTTCCTGTACATTCTAACAATGTTGTTTCAGTGTTGTTATGAATCAGCTATTTAAAGCACCATACAATTTGTAAATATTTACTTAGGAGAGGAGGGCTTGTTGTTCTCTGGAATTTTTGGCTTCACTGTGTGTAGCCAAAGTGTCCTTGGAGAAGCTAACCTTAGACAAAAGGAGAAAGGCAGGAGGGAGGAAATGACTCCAAATATGACTTGTTGTTCCCTTCACATAAGGGTTGTTTACTCCATGCACAAGACCATTGTCTTCTCAGTCTCTAACTTGAAGGCACTATGGACTCATGTTGAAAGCTAAGATTTTCATTTACTTGGGATGACTTCTCATGACAGTGTCCTTATATTAGGGTAGTTTGTCTCTAACCAAACTATAATAGTCAGCTTTCAGAGTCACCCCTCTGTGAAGTCAGGCACCAAGAGGAAAGGGTTCAATTGTATTAGGAAACAGGGAAAACAAATGAAGAAACACCCCAAAACAGAACAAAGATATATTAATGCTTCTCCTCATTCACCCCTTCCTGGATATGCTGGAGCTTTGACCCAGGGTTCAGTAGAGGGTGAGGGTCATTGGTTAGGCTCTTTCACAGGCAGGCAAATCTCAAATATAAATCTCTCACCACTAACACACAAACTCAGAGAGATTGACAAGGAGTTAATGAATCTGAGGGACAAATTTCCTTCAGGTCATGTAGACTTTCCTTTCAGTAATCATGTTTACCAGTGGTATTAAGTTGTACACAGAATTTGAATTATCAGCTTGGAGCTACCCTTGCTGGGGGAGCTGCCTGGCACTGAGCTTCCACAGAAGCAGTCTAAGGAAGATGGCCTTTTCCTCCTACACTCCCATGTGTGGCAGTAAAAGTGGATTCTCAGCACAGAGGTCTCAGAAGAGAAGACACCCCTGAATGAAGACCTGGACTTTGTGCCCCGATGAGGTGAGAGAGCAATTCTCTTACAATACGGGTTCCACATGAGTGAAGAAGGCCTAAACTAGCTGAGATAAAACTGGATCCCATCTATATTTGCACAAGGCATGAATTCTGATTGCTCTGAAACTTTACAGGATGCACCTTGCCTGGATCATGGTTGATATTTTCAGCTATACATCCCCTCAACTACCTCCAGAGTAACAGTTATGCAGACAATGGCTAGAGAAATAGTGGCAACATAGATTTTCTAAGGAGAGAAGTGAGAGATGATTTGGCAGAACTTAAAAATGTTACTAATGAGGGGCTCCTGGGTGGCTCAGTGGATTAAAGCCTCTGCCTTTGGCTCAGGCCATGATTCCAGGATCCTGGGATTGAGCCCTGCATTGGGCTCTCTGCTTGGCCAGGAGCCTTCTTCCCTTTCTCTCTCTCTGCCTGTTTCTCTGCCTACTTCTGATCTCTGTCTGACAAATAAATAAATAAAATCTTAAAAAAATGTCACTAATGAAATCCAATCTAATCTAGATACTCTAAAAACTAGGGTAAATGAGGCAGAAGATCAAATTAGTGAGCTAGAAGACAAACTGATAGAAAAGAAGAATCAGGAGGAGGCCTGGAACAAACAGTTTAGAATCCATGAAAACAGCATTAGAGAAATAAATGATGATATGAAACATCCCAATGTCAGAATTATTGGGATCGCTGAAGGAGTGGAGAGAGAGAGAGGACTAGCAGATATAGCTGAGCAAATCCTAGCTGAGATTTTCCCTAATCTGGGGAATGAAACAAATGTTCATGCCCTAGAAGCAGAGAGGACACTCACCAAGATCAATGAGAGTAGAGCGACCTACCAGCATGTGATTATAAAATCAAAAATTATAATCATAAAGCCAGAGATAATATCTTAAAGGCAGCTAGGGGAAAGATATCTCTCATTTCCAGAGAGAAGAACTCAGAATAACACCAGACCAGTCCTCAGAAACCTGGCAAGCCAGAACGGGGTGGCAAGACATATTCAGGGCACTAAATGAGAAGACTATGCAGCCAAGAATTATTTATCTGTCAAGGCTGTCATTTAGAATGGATAGTGAGATATGAGCTTCTAAGAGTGGCAAAGACTAAGAGAATATGTGTCCACTGAGCTGGCCCTACAAGGAATATTAAGGAGGGTTTTATAAAAGAAGAAAGACCCCAAGAGTGATATAGAAAAGAAATTTAGACAATCTATAGAAACAAGGTCCTCACAGGCAACATGATGACAATAAAAAACTATCTTTCAATAATCATTCTCAACATGAATGGCCTAAATGCTCTCATAAAATGGCACAGGGTTGCAGACTGTATAGAAAAGCAGGACCCATCTATATGCTGTCTACAAGAGACACACTTTGAACCTAACAGTACATCCAGACTGAAAGTGAAGGGATGGAGATCCATCTCTCATGCCAACAGGACTCAAAAGAAAGCTGGGGTAGTGATTCTCATATCAGACAAACTAGATTTTAAGCTAAAGACTGTAGTCAGAGATACAGAAGAACACTACATCATTCTTAAAAGTTCTATCCAACAAGGAGATCTAATAATTGTAAATATCTATGCCCCCAACATGGGAGCAGCCAACTAAATAAGCCAAATTCTAATCAAAATAAAGAGACATATTGTAAGAATACATTAATTGTAGGGGATCTTAACACAGTACTCTCAGCAATAGACAGATAATCTAAGCAGAAAAGCAACAAAGAAACAGGAGCTTTGAATGACACAGATGGACCTCATAGATATACAGAACATTCCACCCTAAAATAACAAAATACTCATTCTTCTTGAGTGCACATGGAGCTTTCTCTAGAATAGACCACACACTGGGTCACAAATGAGATCTCAAACAATACCAAAAGACTGAGATTATTCCCTGCATATTCTCAGACCACAATGCTTTGAAACTGGAATTCAATCACAAGAAAAAGTTTGGAAGAAATTCAAACATTTGGAAGCTAAAGACCATCCTTCTCAAGAAGGTTTTGATCAACCAGGAAATCAAAGAAGAATTTAAACAGTTCATGGAAAACAATGAGAATGAAGACACATCCTTCCTAAACCTATGGGAGATGGCAAAGACAGTTCTAAGAGGAAAATACATAGCCACCCAAGCCTCCAACACTCAGTCAAAAAACCTGAAAAATCCCAAATACACAAACTCTCTTCGCACCTTAAAGAACTGAAGAATCATGAAAAAATTAAGCCTACCCCATGCACAAGAAGGAAAATAATTAAGATTAGCACAGAGATCAGTGAGTTAGAAACCAGAGATACAGTAGAACACATCAACAAAACTAGAAGCTGGTTCCTTGAAACAATTAATAGGATTGATAAACCACTGGCCAGACTAATTAAAAAGAAAAGAGAAAGGACCTAAATTAACAAAATTATGAATGAAAGGGTAGAGATCATGACTAACACCAAGGAAATAGAAATAATCATCAGAAGTTATTATCAACAGCTATATGTCAATAAGTTAAGCAACCTAGAAGAAATTGATCCATTCCTGGAAACTTACAAACTTCCAAGGCTGAAAGAGGAATAATTGACAACTTGAGTAGACCAATATCTAGTAACGAGATTGAAGCAGTGATCAAAAGACTCCCCCAAAAACAAGAGTCCAGGACCTGATGGATTCCCTTGGGAATTCTATCAAACATTCCAAGAAGAAATAATACCCATTCTCCTGAAGCTCTTTCAAAAAATGGAAACAGAAGGAAAACTTCCAGACTCTTTCTATGAAGACAGCATTACCTTAGTCCCCAAACCGGATAAAGACCATATCAAAAAGGAGAATTTCAGACCAATGTCCCTGATGAATATGGATGCAATGATTCTCAACAAGATTCTAGCTAATAGGAACCAACAGTACATTAAAAAGATTATCCACAATGACCAGGTGAGATTTATTCTTCGGATGCAAGGTGATTCAACATTCACAAATCAATCAAAGTGATAGAACAAATCAATAAGAGGAGAAGAACCACATGATCATCTCAATTGATGCAGAAAAAATATTTGACATTTCCTGTGGGATAGTAGGGATAGAAGGATAGAGGGAATATTCCTCAATTTCATATAATCCATCTATGAAAAACCCACAGGAAATATCATTCTCAATGGGGGAAAGCTGAGAGTCTTCCCACTGAGATCAGAAACACGACAAGGATGCCCACTCTTGATACTATTGTTCCGCATGGTACTTGAAGTCTTAGCTTCAGCAATCCACAACAAAAAGAAATAGAATGTATTCAAATTGGCAAAGAAGAAGTCAAACTCTTGCTCTTCACAGATGACATGATACTTTATGTCAAAAATACAAAATATTCCACCCCTAAATTACTAGAATTCATAGAGCAATTCAATAGTGTGGCAAATAGAAAATCAATGCACAGAAATCAGTTGCTTTCTTATACACTAACAATGAAACAATGGAAAGGGAAATTATGGAATTGATTCATTTACAATAGCACCAAAAAACATAAGATGCCTTGGAACAGGGGGAGGAGTCAAGGTGGTGGAGAAGTAGCAGGCTGAGACACATCAGATAGCAGGAGATCAGCTAGGTAGCTTATCTAACTATTGTGAACACCTACAAATCCAACGGGAAATTGAAGAGAAGAAGAGCAACAATTGTAGAAACAGAAAATCAATCGCTTTCTGAAAGGTAGGACCTGCAGAGAAGTGAATCCAAAGCGATCAGAAGATAGACCGTGGGGGGAGGGGCCAGCTCCCAGCAAGCGGCAGAGCAACGGAGCACTAAATCAGGACTTTTAAAAGTCTGCTCCACAGAGGGACATCACTCCAGAGGCTAAACCAGGTGAAGCCCACACAGGGTCAGCGTAACCCCAGGTCCCGCAGGGTCACAGAAGGACCCGGGGTGTCTTAGTGTCACAGAGTTAGCAGGTATTAGAGCGGGGAAGCCGGCTACGGTGACAAAGCTGAGGAGTGAGCTCTCAGCTCGGGGTTACCTTGAACCGGGCACAGGCAGGGTGAGCTCAGAGGGTGACTGGAGGCCAGGGAGACAGAGTGACTGAGCAGTTGTCTCCAAGCACACGGCTGGAGGCCAGGGAGATGGAAGCAACCGAGCGCTTTTCTCTGAGGGTGCACTGAGGAGCGGGACCCCAAGCTCTCAGCTCCTCCAGGCCTGAGATAAGAAGGCTGCCATTTTCATTCCCATCCTCCAGAACTAACTCTACGGAAAGCTTTCAGGGAACAAAAGCTCCCAAAAACAAACCTGAGCGGATTACTTAGCCTGGCCCCTGATAAGGGGGGGACAATTCTGCCTCCGGCAAAGACACTTGAGAATCACTACAACAGGCCCCTCCCCCAGAAGATTGACAAGAAACCCAGCCAATTCTAACCCAAACATTACAATAATTGGGATTCCAGAAGAAGAAGAAAGAGAGAGGGGAGCAGAAGTTATATTGGAGAGAATTATTGTAGAGAATTTCCCTAATATGGCAAAGGGAACAAGCATCAAAATCCAGGAGATGCAAAAAACTCCCATCAAAATCAATAAAAATAGGTCCACACCCATCACCTGATATTAAAATTTACAAGTCTTAGCAATAAAGAGAAAATCCTGAAAGCAGCCCAGGAAAAGAAGTCTGTAACATACAAGGGTAAAAACATTAGATTGGCAGCGGACTTATCCACAGAGACGTGGCAGGCCAGAAAGAACTGGCATGATATATTCAGAACACTAAACGAGAAAAACATGCAGCCAAGAATACTATATCCAGCTGGGCTATCATTGAAAATAGAAGGATAGATAAAAAGCTTCCAGGACAAACAAAAACTGAAAGAAGTTGCAAACACCAAACCAGCTCTATAGGAAATATTGAAAGGGGTCCTCTAAGCAAAGAGAGACCCTACAAGTACTAGATCAGAAAGGAACAGAGACAATATACAGTAACAGTCACCTTATAGGCAATACAATGTCACTAAATTCATATCTCTCAATAGTTACCCTGAATGTTAATGGGCTAAATGCCCCAATCAAAAGACACAGGGTATCAGAACAGATAAAAAAACAAAGCCCACCAATATGCTGCCTACAAGAAACTCATTATAGACCCAAAGACACCTCCAGATTTAAAGTGAGGGAGGAAAACAATTCACCATGCTAATGGACATCAGAAGAAAGCTGGGGTGGCAATCCCTATATCAGATCAATTAGATTTTAAGCCAAAGACTATAATAAGAGATGAGGAAGGACACTATATCATACTCAAAGGGTCTGTCCAAAAAGAAGACCGAACAATTTTAAATATCTATGCCCCTAACATGGGAGCAGCCAACTATATAAACCAATGAATAACAAAATCAAAGAAACACATCGACTATAATACAATAATAGTAGGGGACTTTAACACTCCCCTCACTGAAATGGACAGATCATCTAAGCAAAAGGTCAATAAGGAAATAAAGGCCTTAAATGACACACGGGACCAGATGGACATCACAGATATATTCAGAACATTTCATCCCTAAGCAACAGAATTCACATTCTTCTCTAATGCACATGGAACATTCTCCAGAATAGACCACATCCTGGGTCCTAAATCAGGTCTCAACCGGTATCAAGAGATTGGGATCATTCCCTGCATATTTTCAGACCACAATGCTCTGAAGCTAGAACTCAATCACAAGAGGAAATTTGGAAAGAACCCAAATACATGGAGACTAAACAGCATCCTTCAAAAAATGAATGGGTCAACCAGGAAATTAAAGAAGAATTGAAAAAATTCATAAAAACAAATGATAATGAAAACACATGGTTCAAAATCTGTGGGGCACAGGAAAGGCAGTCCTGAGAGGAAAATATACAGCAGTACAAGCCTTTCTCAAGAAACAAGAAAGGTCTCAGGTACACAACCTAACCCTACACCTAAAGGAGCTGGAGAAAGAACAACAAAGAAAGCCTAAACCCAATAGGAGAAGAGACATCATAAAGATCAAAGCAGAAATCAATGAAATAGAAACAAAAAAAAAAAAAAACCAATAGAATAAATCAATGAAAGTAGGAGCTGGTTCATTGAAAGAATTAATAAGATTGACAAACTCCTGGCCAGTCTTATCAAAAAGAAAAGAGAAAGAACCCAAATACATAAAACCATGAATGAAAGAGGAGAGATCACAACCAACACCAAAGTAATACAAAGAATTATAAGAACATACTATGAGCAACTCTACGCAAACAAATTCGACAATCTGGAAGAAATGGATACATTTCTAGAGACATATAAACTACCACAACTGAACCAGGAAGGAATAGAAAACCTGAACAGACCCATAACCAGTAAGGAGATTGAAACAGCCATCAAAAACCTCCAAACATACAAAAGCCCAGGGCCAGATGGCTTCCCAGGGGAATTCTACCAAACATTTAAAGAAGAATTAATTCTTATTCTCCTGAAACTGTTCCAAAAAATAGAAATGGAAGGAAAACTTCCAAATTCATTTTATGAGGCCAGCATCACCTTGACCCCAAAACCAGACAAGGATCCCATCAAAAAAGAGAATTACAGACCAATATCCTTGATGAACACAGATGCGAAAATTCTCACCAAAATACTGGCCAGTAGGATCCAACAGTACATTAAAAGGATTATTCACCACGACAAAGTGGGATTTATTCCAGGGCTGCAAGGTTGGTTCAACATCTGCAAATCAATCAATGAGATACAATACATCAATAAAAGAAATAACAAGAACCATATGATACTCTCAATAGATGCTGAAAAAGCATTTGACAAAGTACAGCATCCCTTCCTGATTAAAACTCTTCAAAGTGTAGGGATTGAGGGCACATACTTCAATATCATCAAAGCCATCTATGAAAAGCCCATCGCAAATATCATTCTCAATGGAGAAAAACTGAAAGCTTTTCTGCTAAGGTCAGGAACATGGCAGGGATGTTTGTTATCACCACTGCTATGTGGAATACCTAAAAGACTCCACTCCAAAACTGCTAGAACTTGTACAGGAATTCAGTAAAGTGTCAGGATATAAAGTCAATGCACCGAAATCAGTTGCATTTCTTTACACTAACAACAAGACAGAAGAAAGAGAAATTAAGGAGTCAATCCCATTTCCAGTTGTACCCAAAACCATAAGATACCTAGGAATAAACCTAACCAAAGAGGCAAAGAATCTATACTCAGAAAACTATAAAGTACTCATGAAAGAAATTGAGGAAGACACGAAGAAATGGAAAAATGTTCCATGCTACTGGATTGGAAGAATAAATATTGTGAAAATGTCTATGCTACCTAAAGCAATCTACACATTTAATGCAATCCCTATCAAAATACCATCCATTTTCTTCAAAGAAATGGAACAAATAATCCTAAAATTTATATGGAACCAGAAATGACCTCGAATAGCCAAAGGAATATTGAAAAAGAAAGCCAAAGTTGGTGGCATCACAATCCCAGACTTCATGCTCTATTACAAAGCTGTCATCATCAAGACAGTATGGTACTGGCACAAAAACAGACCCATAGATCAATGGAACAGAATAGAGAGCCCAGAAATAGACCCTCAACTCTATGGTCAACTAATCTTCGACAAAGCAGGAAGGAATGTCCAATGTAAAAAGACAGCCTCTTCAACAAATGGTGCTGGGAAAATTGGACAGCCACATGCAGAAAAGTGAAATTGGACTATTTCCTTACACCACACTCAAATAGACTCAAAATGGATGAAGGACCTCAATGTGAGAAACGAATCCATCAAAATCCTTGAGGAGAACACAGGCAGCAACCTCTTTGACCTCAACCACAGCAACTTCTTCCTAGGAACATCGCCAAAGGCAACAGAAGCAAGGGCAAAAATGAACTATTGGGATTTCATCAAGGTCAAAAGCTTTTGCACAGCAAAGGAAACAGTCAACAAAACCAAAAGACAACTGACAGAATGGGAAAGATATGTGTAAACGACATATCAGAATAAGGGCTAGTATCCAAAATCTATAAAGAGCTTAGCAAACTCAACACCCAAAGAATAAATAATCCAATCCAGAAATGGGCAGAGGACCTGAACAGACATTTCTGCAAAGAAGACATCCAGATGGCCAACAGACACATGAAAAAATGCTCCACATCACTCAGCATCCGGGAAATACAAATCAAAACCACAATGAGATACCACCTCACACCAGTCAGAATGGCTAAAATTAACAAGTCAAGAAATGACAGTTGCTGGCGAGGATGTGGAGAGAGGGGAACCCTCCTACATTGTTGGTGGGAATGCAAGCTGTTGTAACCCCTCTGGAAAACAGTGTGGAGGTTCCTCAAAAAACTGAAAAGAGAGCTACCCTATGACCCAGAGATTGCACTACTGGGTATATATCCTAAAGATACAAATGCGGTGCTCCAAAGGGGCACGTGCACCTAAATATAGCAGCAATGTCCACAATAGCCAAACTATGGAAAGAACCTCGATGTCCACCAAGAGATGAATGGATAAAGAAGAAGTGGTATATATATACAATGGAATACTATGCAGCCATCAAAAGAAATGAAATCTTGCCATTTGCAATGACGTGGATGGAACTAGAGGGTATTATGCTTAGCAAAATAAGTCAATTGGAGAAAGACAACTATCATATGACTTCCCTGATATGAGGAAGTGGAGATGCAACATGGGGGGCTTGGGGGGTAGGAAAAAAAATGAAAGAAGATGGGATTGGGAGGGAGACAGACCATAAAAGACTCAATCTCAAAAAACAGTCTGAGGGTTGCTGGGAGAAAGGGGGCCAGGAGAGGGTGGTGGGGATATGGACATTGTGGAGGGTATATGCTATGATGAGTGCTGTAAAATGTGTAAACCTGGCAATTCATAGACTTGTACCCCTGGGGATAAAAATACATTATATGTTTATTAAAAAACTTAAAAATTAAATAAAAAAATATATGGAAAAAAAAAAGACACCTAATCAAAGAGATACTCCAGGAACTATGGAACACTCATGGAAGAAATTGAAGTAGACACAAAAAGATGGAAAAACATTCTATGCTCATGGATTGGAAGAATAAACATTGCTAAAATACCTATGCTGCCCAGAGCAACCTATACTTTCAACACCATCCTGATCAAAATACCATTGACATTTTTGAAAGTGCTGGAACAAACAATCCTAAAATTTGTATGGAACCAGAAAAGACCCTGAGTCCCCAAGGAAATATTGAAAAACAAAACAAAACAAAACAAACAAACAAAGCTGGGGGCATCACATTGCCTGATTTCTAGTTTTATTACAAAGCTATGATCACCAGGACAGCATTGTACTGGCACTAAAACAGACACACGGACCAATGAAACAGAGTAGAGAGCCCAGAAATTAACCCTCAACTTTATGGTCAACTAGTCTTTGACAAAGCAGGAAAAAATATACAGTGGAAAAAATAGATCTCTGATGCTGGGAAAATTGCACAGCTATGTGCCGAAGAGTGAAACTTGACCATTCGCTTACACCATACACAAAGATAAACTCAACACGAATGAAAGACCTCAGTGTGACAGGAATCCATCAAAATCCTAGAGGAGAACATAGGCATTAACCTCTTCTACATGGGCCATGGCAACGTTTTTCAAGACACATCTCCAAAGGCAAGGGAAACAAAAGTGAAAATTAAGTTTTGGGACTCCATTAAGATAAAAAGCTTCTGCACAGCAAAGGAAACAGTTGACAAAACAAAGAGGCAACCCATAGAATGGGAGAAGATATTTGCAAATGACACTACAGACAAAGGGCTGATGTCCAAGATCTACAAAGAAACTTTTCAAACTCAACAACCAAAAAACTGATAATCAAGTCAAAATAGGGCAGAAGACATGAACAGACACTTCTCCAATGAAGATATACAAATGGCTAACAGACACATGAAAAAGGGTTCATCATCATTACCCTGGGACACAGAGACCTTTTTGCTCAGGGACCTGGTCAGAGCACAGGGCTGTGGTGTTCCCAGGCAGCACAGTAGTACATGCCCTTGTCGCTTTTCTCCAGATTCATCACTGACAGGGTACAGCTGTAGCTATCCCTGTCCTTTTTGGCGTTGACTTTGTCCACTTTCAGGACTGAATCCCTCCCTACATACGACCTGGACATGTCGAGGTAGAGGAGCCTCTGTGGGGCACTATCTTCCTGGTGGCGGTACCAGTGGATGTAGCTGACCAAGGTGTCGACTTTGCATAGCAGAGAGGCTGTCTTGCCCAAGTGCTCCACAACCACATCCTGCTGCTCCAGCTTGAGCCCTGCTCCTGGGCCTATAGGAGGAAAAGGAGACAGTGGTGAGATAGGGATGGCAGGGAGACTCAGGACCTCCCCTGTACCCTGCACTGGGGAGAGAGGCAGGACTTACCAGGAAGCAGGAGAGTGCACAGGATGGCAAGGGGACCCAGCATGGTTCTGTTTACCACCTGGTGGAAAGAAATCCTGGGTGACCTCCTGGCTGCACCTGCTGGGAGGAAACTATCTGGGTGGTGGCAGAGGGCAGATTAGGATCTGAGCCTCTGCTTCCCTGAGGCTCCTACAGGTACTGGTGAGAGATAGGCTGGAGGGAGGGAGGGGCCAGAGGGCTGGGACAGGTCTGACCACAAGGCAGGAGGGAACATCAATGGTTAGGCTGCTGAGAAACACTGAGGACTGTTGGTGCAAGGAGGGCACCAGCAATATAACAGCAATCCTTAACTGGATCTGAGCACCACACTAACTGGTTTCTGCTCATTGTTTGATCACATCCTGAAAATCATCCTTGGGATGAATGCTATTACTCTCAATTTAGAAATGGGGAAATCCTGGTTGGTATTTTAAGTAACTTTTCCAAGGCTGCATGCCTACAGGGAATTAGGTAGAGATGTGAGCCAGGTCTGGCTGGAGACAAATCTCAAGCCTCATTTTTTTTTTAAGATTTTATTTATTTATTTGACAGAGAGAGAGAGATCACAACTAGGCAGAGAGGCAGGCAGAGAGAGAGGAGGAAGCAGGCTCTCTGCTGAGCGGAAAGCCCGATGCGAGGTTCCATCCCAGGACCCTGAAATCATGACGTGAGCCAAAGGCATGACCTCAGCCAAAGGCAGAGGCTTAACCCACTGAGCCACCCAGGCACCCTCCAATGGCCACTTGGTACTGACAGAGCATTGGGTGTGCAAGCTGCTGGGTAGGCAGGGACAAGCCGAGAGTAGAGATCCCTGAGGAAAAGGCAGCAGGCCCCCTGAGATAGCACTGGAGCATTTCTCTCACAGGTCTCATCAGATAATGGAAAAGCCCTAAGGTGACATGATAAGTGGGTAGTCTTTAACAAGATAGTTCTCCTTTCCTCGTATGTCAGAGTGACCTCATTAGGTTGCGTGAAGAGTGAACAGGGAATGTAAGCAAAGCTTGTTGCCTGTCCCAGATGCATAGAAAAAGCTCAAGAAATGTGGGGGATTGGTGTTTCATCTTAAAACGGGACTGGCTGCAGTAGATGATTTCTGGGGTTCTCTTATAGGGATTATAGTTATAGGGAATATTACAGCCATGGAAAATCTGGGGGTGGGGGTGTAGACAGAGAGAGAGAAAGCATCTTTTAACCTCTAAAGAGTAAGAGGCCATGAGGAAACTTTCAGCAAGGTTGCAGAACTCAAGAATGTCTCTCACATTGGCCAGGAAGCAAGGAGTAGAAGTTGTTCTTGAAGAACAGTCGTTCAGATAACAGTGCTAGACCTCAGAACTTAGTAAAAATTCTTCTCAAACTGGTAAATAGCTTCTTGTCTTTCATGAGAGAGTACTTTTTTAAAGGTTATAAAAAAGTTATAACAAACTTTTTTTTAAAAAGGTTATAACTATATATATGTACACATACATATATATATGACAGGTTATTATTAAGTAATAACAAGTGCACTTAATTGAGTGTCAAGCATTGCGCGTATTGATTCCTTCCCTGCAAGCATAAAGCACGGGTTATTCATCCCATTCTGCAGATGAGACAGAGGCTAGGGATGTTGAGTAACTTACTTGAGATTGTCCAGCTAAGAGCACACCAAGAGCATTAAGTCCGCCAGGTTTTCGAAGACTGGGCCTACATAACCTACATTGTGATTCAGGAATTAATTTTGTCCTCATTGAGCTGTTGCTTTGAATACAAATTGTAATCTTGGTTTCAATAATGAGCTTCCTGCTTAAAATCTGTATTTTGCTTATTCCTTACACTGATTTCTTCCTCCCCCTGATGGTCATTGCAGGTATGACATATATCTTACAGTTCTCTATATTGGAGCCCAGGTAAACAAAGTTTGTAACAGCAAGGATCAGCTTAGTGAGTGGAGAAGCCCAGAAATACTAGACAGGAAACCAGTTTTTCCGGTTGTATACTCAGTTTGCTTGTTAGTTTTAGGTCAGTGGCCATCCTTGCAGGGATCCAATTTCCCCAGCCTCAAATGAGAGGATTGACTGATATGCGTGGTGTCATATATACCTGTGAAAACTATAGGGATTTGCTTGTGAGTGTGCATTATTTACATTTATATAAATGGCACAACATTCCTGTCAATCCACATCTGTCCATCTGTCTGTCCCCCAGTTCACTGGTCCTCGGTGCTGCTCCTGGTACCACTGGCTGCAGTCACTGCAGTCATTCATCCACTGACAGTGACAGACATTCGTGTTGCTGCACAAACTGGCTGTCACCAGCAAGGCTGTCCCTGACAGCTCAGTGGCTCTGCATCCTGGGAATAAACATTTCCCCAGGAATCTGATCCCAGGATGGCTGGTCCCAGTAAATACACAGACACCTTCTCCATAAACATTGCCCATGCTCTGTAATCTGACAGTGAAGTTTTTACAGATCTGATGGCTCCCACGGAGCATCCCATTGTTTGAGGAGGTAATGGGCTCCTGTCTGATGATGAGGAAGCTGAGGGTCTCTGTTTGTACCTGGTGTCCATGAAGTGTCTCCCTCAGAGACGAGCTTCTCCGTGTGCTTCAGGTGCAGCAAAGTAGAGGCTAGCTCACAGAGGCTACAGTGTACAGCAGAGCCATGCTACCTACACTGTGGCCGGGCCCCCAATATCCTGCCTGTGAGCCCTGGAGTCAGTGCTCCTGTCGCTGTTTCTCAACCCCTCATCTGCAGAAAGGAAAATCAGTAGCTACCTCATAGTTTCACGAAGATTAAATAATGTAATACATGCAGAATGCTTAGGAGTGTGTTGGGCAAATGAAGATCATTAGTTATTACATTTACTATTAACAGTAATTAATTAATATTGTATATGAATAAAGATAAATAAATAATAACATTAACATTTAATTATTAAAATTAAGATTATACTGAATCATTTTTAATTAGTTGTGACTTGAAAGAGTTTAGTTTCTTAGATATCCTTTCTGAGTTTTAGTTGTTACAACTATCCTCAGCTTATTATCCAAACTTTGTCTAAAGCACTTTCATTAAATAGAGATCTCAATATTATTGTCACAAAGTCTGTGGACAACATACTTTTCATACTATGGAGTCCTGTTTAAGAAAATGTGTCCCTCTCCAGCACCATGAAAGCATTCTATCATTTCTTGTCATATTCATATTCGGATTTGAGTCCACGTTGATCCTGGCATTAGCATGTCTGGACTCCTGTGAACTCATCATCACTCAGTCTCTCCTTTATTTGCTCCTTGAATTTGTATATAGGATCCCTGCAGCAGATTCAAAACAAAGAACAGGTCGGTAGAGACTTTATCAGTTACTGGGTAGATGAAGAAGTGAGTTGTATTGATTTCATGTGGAATTCAATAAGAAACCCAAGTGGGCACTGGCGGAGAAGTGAACTGGTGAAGAACTCTGATGATATTCATTCCTGAGCAGCTTACATTGAGTACAGAGTTATAGAGGGAAAAAGAGTAATCCAATAAAAGATATTAAGAATATTCTTGCATAGATATTGGGCCTGTGATTGGTCTTTTCTATTGCATATGATCTAATAATTTATATGTCTGTAAATATAAAATGTCAGAAAAATAATGGCCAAAAATGTGGCTGGTATGAAAAGAAACTCCTGGTTATTAAAGTTGTCAGAATTTTAGTGATACATGGATGTTAGTAGTATATTGCACTTAGTGACAGGCTGTAAACCTAATGAGTATCAGAATGTAAAATGCTTCCTTCTCCAGTAACCTCACCATTTGCAGAGAGACTGTGTATGTGTGTGTGTGTGTGTGTGTGTGTGTGTGTGTGTGGTGATTTAATAACAAATACTGACTCTCCCGCTGTTTTAATACTTACAGAGCTTCACACCCAATGTCCCCTGACTCCCATTCTGTCAGTCAGGATACTGTTGGCTTCACTCTGGGCAGCTGTCATGTTACTAGGAATCCTAGTTGGGGAACAGAGGGACAAGGTGATGTAGGATGATCGTTGGGCTCCCCAACAACTGGGCGAGTCCCGCCTCTGCCTTTCAGGGTTCCCATCTGTGGGGAGACTGCTTTTGCATGGTGGATGTTGTGGGGGACGAAACTTAGTTTGCCAACACACTAGCCTGCTAGACGTTGGGAGGAGGGAGAGCACCAGGAGCCAGGGAGGGTTGGGGCACCACAGAGAAGCCCACATTGGCCTGGTGCGTGTTCAAGGGCTGGAGACAGAGTGATGTGGGCAGGAATCCAGCCTGGCAGAGCTTTTCCAAGCATTAGGAGCTTCTGGCTCAGACAGGAGTCTTTTGGGAACAGGTGGCTTCCCAATGTCAAATGTCTAGTTCAAATGGTGCTGGATTATGTGTCTGTCAGCTGACGACAGCTGTGACCAGTGCCTTTTACTCCCAAAGTGATCTTGTCACAGGTCCAGCCTCACATATGTTCTGTAGCATCACTGTCTATAATGGTGAAGCCTCATTTTCCAGTGTGAGCTCCTGAAAACTGCAGTTCTCTCTCCTGGTCATGACTGTCCTTCCAGCTTTTTCCTCAGGGGCTTTCGGCTGGGAGTTCCCCATCATCCCACTCCCTTCTTGCCTGGATGCTGATGTGGTTACTTGAGTTCAAAATGTCACCTCAACAGGTAGAAGAAGAACCAGTTAGTGTCACCCCAGGATAGGCTCCTGAGACAGATGGGACTGAGCTAGAAGGAAGACCCTGGAAGGGCTGATTTGAAGGGAGTTGCATTCTTCGGGGGTAGGAGTGTGGGGGTGTGTGTGAAGTGGGTCTCGGGTCTCCATTCTTCAGTGAGCCCAGAAGAAATCCAGAGCAGGTGGAGGACAAGGTGGGGAGAGAATGTGGCTCCTCTCTCCAGCTGTCAGGCCAGGCTTCCCTAGAAGACAGTGTGAGCCCTGGGGGAAAGGACATTCCAACACCTGAAACAGCCAGCACCTCTTTGTTCCTGGTGATCCCAGTCCTAGGACACTAAGCACTATGTGCATCTGAATGGCCCTGTCACTCAGGGAAAGAGATACGGAAACCAGTCAGGCTGAGCTGAGACAGCAACTCTAAGAGTCAGCGACCCTCCAGAGTCTCCTGTGGCTTCATGGGTGCTGTAAGCCTATGTTTGAAAGGCCCGCCTGCAGCCCCTCAGACTTGATGTGCCAGTGACAAAGCTTTCCACACCCTCTGTGTGTGCAGCATCATCAGTTTCATCTTCCAAACCTAATATTGGGTGAGCCCCTTCCCCCCCACTGCTTCTAAAGGGTGAACATTATCATTCCTCTAACTTTCTTCTCCTTCAAGGTGTTTTGGGTGTTCATGTTAATTTTAGTGTATGCTTGATAGCTTGCTTCCCAAATGCCTGCTGCACTGAATCTTTAATGAATTTGCTAAGAACTACCATCATGACAATATTGAGTCTTCTAAACCATAACATGGATCCTCTCTGGACTTATTTAGATATTCTTTAATTTTTCTTAATTTTATTAATTCATTTTATTAATTTTTCTTAGATTCTTAAATTTTCTTATATTTCTTAATATTCTTATTCTTAAATTTTATTAATTTTTCTGCAATATTTTGTAATTTTCCACATACAAGTTTCGCTCTTCTTTTCTTAAATTAATTCCTAAATGTTTTATTTCTTTTGGTTCTGTTGTAAATGGAATTGTTTCCTAAATTTCATTTTCAAGTGGTCAAGCCAGTATATAGAAATCCACCTGATATTTTGTACGTTGAATGTGTACCTTGTGACGATGCTGACCTTGTTCATGACTTCTACTTTTGGTTTTGTGTGCATGTAGATTCTATGGAATTCCCTACAAACAAGACCATGTCATCTGTGGATGAAGACATTTTGGCATTTCCTTTTCAATCTGCTAGAGATCTTCGTATTTTTTCTATTTGCACTCTTTAGAATCTGTATTACCATGTTGAACAGAAGTGTCAAGAGCAAACATCCCAGTCTGATTCCTGTTCTTTGGAGAAAAGTATTCAGTCCTTCAGCATTAAGTATGATGTCAGCTCTGGTTTTTCATAGATGCCCTTTATCAGGTTGAAGATGTTCCTCTGTGTTGAGACTGTTTCTTCTGCCAATGGAACTATTCTCTTAAAGCACTCTAGTGAATATTTCATTTCAGGTTACAACTTTTCTATTCTAGATTTTATTTCTTTTAAATATATGTTTGTTTTCTAACTTTGGTATACTTCTTACAATATGCATTTTTGCCTTTTTGTATTTATTTCATTTATTTGTTTATTTTTGGCTCCCATCCACCACCAGCAGGTCCAGGAAGTCACAGTCACCAAGGTCCAGGTAGAGCCGCAGCGCGCACCTGGGGCTGGTGCACAGGCTGAAGCTGAGCTCTCCGCTGCTTGCCATGCCTGCCCAGCGCGCATAGCAAGCCCAGGGCCCAGGGCCACCGCCCAACTGCAGGCCGCCAACGCCAGCCTCCAACGCCAACACCCGCAGCAGCAATGGCGGCGACGGCGACAGCGACGACGGCCGCCACAGGCTCCGCGCCCAGATGCGGCTCAGGCTTCATAGCTAAGGGGGCAGGGGGCGGGCAGGGGCCGGGCGTCACCCGCGCGTCCACCGCGCGGAGCAGGGCTCCCCCGCTGGCTCACAGTACCATGGGCCCGGCTGCGGGGCAAGGCGCAGAGGCCCAGGTACTGGCTACCAGGGACTGGGGCAGCGGTGGCAAAGGCGCCCCTCCCTCGCTGTAGGCTCCAAGGAAGGATGCTGGAGGGATGCCTTAGCAGCCACCAAGAACAAAGGTGTGATCCTCTTGAGTATTTTAAACGTGTTTTTGAACATGAACTTGTTATAGCTACTTCGAAGTAACTGCACACCTCAAAGAGTTTGTATTGAGTGGTAGGGATTATTACCCTCTAACAATAGTCACAGTTTGGTGATTCTTGACTGTCTTATTATTTTTTATTGAAAAATATTTTGTTAAAAATATATTGTGGCAACTTGAGATTGTGACCTTTCTCCAAAAGGTTGCTTTCATTGCTGTTTGCATGCTGAGAAAGTTGCCTGGACTTAATCTGTGATAGTCTATCTCCCGCGGTATATGGCTGCTCATGACTCTCCTGTTTTCTTTCTTAGTTATTTTAGTTTTCTGCCTAGCTTCCTGAGAATCACCCTGTGTCTACATAGCTTCATGGTTGCCAAGATTACTTAGGGATGTGTCCCAGCAACTTAAGACTTCGCTTCTGCCAAATGGTTTTGTTGTAGGTCTTGGGTAGCACATTCCTATTTTACACAATTAGCACATAGATTGTACGTGCTAAAGCGTACGTCTTCTCAGCTATACTTTTTCTGAGTCTTTTCATGGCTCCTCTGCATATGACGATCACCTCAGTGTCAACCAGACGTGTGTGGCTGAGTTGGGCTTTTTTGAGTCCCTGCTAAGCACGCACCCAGCTTCAGCTGAGCACATGCTTGCTGCAGTCATGACCACAACCACAGACCAGCAGAGCCCCTGGCCTTCCTGCTTGCACACCACACAGCTTGTCAGCTCACCTTCACATCGCTGCCATCCCAGATTAACCCAGCTCCTTACACTGTGTGACTTTGGAACCCATTCACAAGGCTTCTCCTATCTGGGAGGAAACTTCTGGCTGACGATGCTCGGTGTGGGAGCTGGGGGAAGAACAGGAGCAACGCAGAGGAGTGCACCGCTGTCGTTCCTGAATTCTATAGGATTTCAGATATAAACCATTCTCAGACAATTGTGCAAATTGGACATTTCCCAACCACCGAAATAGTCACTTTTGTTGCACTAGTCTAGTTTTATTTTTAGCATTCATAGGTAAATTTGTTGACCATAAAGAGGACCTTGCTAACATTCACTTTTAAATTATGTAAACTATACGTATTATTATGTTTTAGTAATAATTTATTTAGAACTCCCAAATAATCCCAAGACATGTCAGCTCCATGAGGCTCAAATGCCATTATCTTGACAGGTGGGCAGTGAGCCTAGAAACAGGAAGACGTGGTGTGGCCATCTCCTCATACTCGTTTCCAGGTGAGAAGGCATGTAATCTGCCCCAGTGTCTCTACAGCAGTTTAATAGGCTGGAAAGTGAAGCCTCCCAACAGCGATGCCTTGTCTGTGTATTTTACCACTAACTTCTCCTGAACTTTCTAACACTTATGAAGTTAAGATGTGGAACACATCTTTTCTTAAGGTTCTCTGGTATTTATTCACCTGTACCAGATAGTTTCTTGGCTATAATGTAGCAGACATTCTCAGGAGAAGAAAATATCTTACTTGAGGTATATTATCTGAGAGGATTAAAGCAACTGTGAGGCAGGCTGCTTCCTTCGTGTGAGAGTCGGCTCTATCCCTCACCTGCTACCCTGGTCTTCCCGTAGCTACTTTTTTTATGTCCCTTCCCTGTTCGTGACAGTGACACAGGCTTTTAAAAAAATGTGCATAGAACAAGATCATAGAACCTGTGAACTCTGTGACACATCAGTGTGGACAGTTTGTCTCTTTCTCATTTTGTGTCTGTATGTTCACATAATTGTGGTCATATCACCGATATTATTCATATGTTGTTTTAAATTCTAATGTAAAAGTAATAAAGTCATTTTGCTGAAGCAATTTTGGAAGATCCAGAAATGATTGAAATCACCTGGGTATTTCCTTCTCTTTCTGATTTGCAAACACACACACACACACACACACACACACACACACATGTATATGTTTTTATTTTTATAAGTATGGTCTTATGGGATATACAGGTTTTTCATTACATATTTGCTTTTGCTTGATAGCATGAGTATTTACCAAATTGTTGCCTAATACATAAATATAAATTTTAGTGCAAAATATTTCATGGAAATATAATAATTATTTAACTTTTCTTCTATTCGTGGACATTTAGACTTTTTCTGGTTTTAGAGAAAAATATGCATGAAGGAAAACAGGTATTATTTTGTCAGAGCTATTTCATGAATAAAAAATTGCTGGATGTAATGACACAAATGTGTGCATTTGTGCAGGTCAGGTAAGCTCCATCTGTGCTGTTCTGAGAATAGACCAAATGACAGAAGTGCCACCAGGAGGGGTGTGGGAGTCTGAGGATTAACCAGAAAGAGTTTTGTAAGGTGGAGAAAGGGGCTAGGAGGGTATGTACATTCTGGCGTTGGGACCCAAATCTCCAGAATTCGGTGGTGTGGTCACATAATATCCTGTGTCAGGTGGGGAGTCACATATACACCAGGTCCATTGATTATGTCTAAGCAAGAGGTGAATTTACAATGTACCCTGAGAAAGAGCTCTCTCCCACATATACTGGGCTGAAGGAGTAACATGGGCCCATGCTCACAGAAGCCAAAGCTCACACTGAAGTTGGTTCTCTGTATAGAACAAGAGGAGTGAAATCTATGTCACAATATGCTTTGTGAAGTCAGAGTATAAAAGCCAAAGCAGTGATGTCTGCAGTAGAGTTTTGTTTCCCAAGGCCTGAATAGATTGAATCCTGGGATTGGGCACAATCTCTGTTCCATGCTTGGGTGGCATGTGGGTGTGGACACTTACTTTTTATGTTCACATCACTGAACAGCCCTCCTCTGCTCCACACCCTCCCAAACACACTTATCTGTTGTGCAAGTCTTCTACTAAGTCTTCTACTAAGTCTTCTATTAAGCATTGCTCAGCCTGGCTCTGCAGTCACTTGTCCCTGTAGGGGACTGGCATGACTCAGTCTGTGAAATTCAGTGACACAGTTGAACTCAGAGCCTCTGTACGTCCATGTGTTCACGTGAGGAAAGAAGAACCTGTTGTTGTGTCGTCTACAGTCAATCTGTGATAGTAACCTCGTGGGCATGGGTCTCATGCCACCCTGCCTACACGGACAAAATGAGACCAAAAGTCTGAGCCTCAGTAAATCTCCTGCCATGGAAAAGCACAGATCCTGGTGGAATGTCGGGGATCACCTAGTGCTACAAGCAATCTCTGCTGTTTCCTTCAGGACAGTGTCATCGGAGTGGACTGAGTGTGCAGCAACTCAACAGCCCTGGACATACAATCCTAACTCACATAGCAGCTATAGGAAGGAACTTGGTATAAATAGAGGGACCCTCACCCATAGCCAAAGAGTATATTTGCGAGCAGAAGCATGTGTGCAGATGGATATTTTCTTTCCATTAGCTGTGGCCTTTTGGAAAGGAGCAAAGTTGGCTGTGGTTTAACTGTTCTTATTTCATCTTTCAACATCAGAGCCAGTGGTTGCAGAGCCCCAACCAGCAGGGGCCAGTTTGACTTCAAGCACTTCCAGGAATCAACCACAGTTGAAGGAGTACATAGCGTCCTCCTTCCACCCACACTGTTTCCAGGACCACCACCCTCCCCCTCTTTGCACCTCCCAGTCCAGGGCAGCCCATGTCCAGTTGGGGAAGGAAAGTGCTAGAGAGTTGGAAGCCACAGGACACAGCACCTAGGACCCCCAGCAGTGACATTAGCCCACACGGCTTAAGTAATTTGCTAGTTTCCTCTCTGTGCCTCCATGCTTTCCACATGCAGAAATAGTTCTACATGTCTGAGTAAGGGCCCACACATTTGTCCTAAGAGGTCTGAAGAAATTTTTGACAAGGAGTAAATCAAAATTAAATTTCCTCTTTTTGTATCTTGTGGGCTTTATGTTGTTTCCACATGGGAAACTCTACTTGGTTTCCAAAAGAACCTGTTTCACAAGAACTGAATCTGATTGTAAATAAAGAAAAAATCCTTCCCAATTTTAAATGAGATATTGTTTAAATTCTAATATATTGAAGTTTCTACATTAAATGGATTTGTTAACAAAAATAGAAAAATAAACAATCACTACCTTTTTCACCACTTACACACGGAATATTTTGATTTACATCCATGTGTGTAGAAATATACATACACACATTAATGAGTGCCCTAATTGTTAGTGTGTGTACATGTGTACATGTGTTTCTCTTATTTCTAACGTAGAGCTGCCAACAGTAGAGGCTAATGTTGTTGAGCACTCAAAGGTACCCAGGAAAGTTAACTCATTTTAGCCATGCAACTCCAAGAGATGGGTCACTTTAACTCTATTTGACAAATGAAAAAACTATGTCAGAGAGTTCAAATAGCTATAGAACCAAGATTTAAGCCCAAGCATATGGAGTTCAGAAGTCGAGCACTTAACCGCTTCACCATTTTACCTTTTCAGTGTTAGTGCAGCTCTCTTGGGGTTCTTGTGACATCAGGAAACATGGTGCCTGTGACACACTGGAACAGGTCTGAGCACAGCCACCAGTCATGCAACATGTTATAGTGTCACCACCAGAGTGTATTAAACCAAATGAGTCTGAATCTGCTAAACTTTGCAGGAGAAATAACCTGGAAACCTTCATTGTCTGTGGATCACCTAGGATCAGTGCCCCAAAGAAAGCTTCATAAGGACTATCTCAGAGAAAGAATTAGAAATGTGGAATTGACCATTATTACAAGTGATGCTGAATTGGAAGACTCAGTTGTCATGCTGTCCTTTACTTTGGACTCTCAGTTAGCACCAAATAAATTACACTGAGGCCAAAGAAGACTTTTGATTGCTTTTATTATGCCTATTATGAAAAACACACAAATGTCAGGTAACAGGCATGTTGGCTTCCAGGCATATAAAATAAAGGCTTCAAGGCAGTTATCTGGTTGAAGAGTTCAAGGAATGCAGTTGTAAGGTGTATGGTGGCTGTACCCAGAGGCATGGGGACTGGGTGGCTGGGAGCTGGTGGATAACAATGAAGGGGTGGTGCAGAAGACTCTGTGGATGCCCCCTGGCCTGGCCCCTGAGTCATGGCAGAATTTGTTCTAGCTGCAGAGTGAAAGCTTCTGTTTGCCCAGGGGTTTGTAAGCCTGTTCTCGGATAATGACACAAGAAAAAAGACACATGTGAACTGAAATAACCCAATCTCAGAAAGAAGTCTCACTAGATCCTCAACAGACACTTTTAGGGACACTAGTCTATGGCAAGAAGTGACACCTTGTGCCACCATGTGTTAGGAACTCTTCCCACTGCCACTGAGTGCTGGTCTCCCAAGCAGACAGATGACGATGATGACGGAGTAGACCAGGCTCTTCAGGAGGAGGAGAACATAGGTATAGTAGGCAGATGTGTTCCCAAGTTGCAGCCACAGGGTGTCTAAAAGGAGCATTTCCTTAATTTCACGTGTTGTTTTGAAAGGCTAGGACTTATTAATGGGTGAAGGGTGACTGAATACACTTCTGATGACTTAGGTTAAAGTGACACACTCACACCAGCACAACTGCAGAATAAACACCTACAACACCAACTCCATCACCGCCGTCCCCAAGACAACTCAGAACACAGTTTGCTGGTCAAGTCACTCAAACACCTGTGAAATTCACCTAGAACTTTGCTAAGTAGTAAAAAGTAAGGCTGTGTTTATAACGAATGAATCCAATGGGAAAACGGCATTGGTGATAGATAGCTTTTAACATTCCTTCTTCCCTACCATGTTTCGAAGTAAGAATAAGAGGCAATATAAGTTCTGTAGAAATTTCATTGATAGCAATTAGTTTAAAACAGATACTATATCTGGCCTTTGTAACACATCAAAATTGTGTTTGGATCTTATAAATCTGACTCATGAAAAAAGAAAGAATAGGAGACAATACCACTAAGTACAAACTAGCTGTTACTTATTTTGGCAACTTTGTATGCAAAGCTTAAACCTTATTTAATTTTTTAATAATCTATGAGATTATTATTATTTTCACTCCCATTTTTACAAATAAACTGAAGACAGAGATAGAAGGGCTGAATCATGCAACTAGTAAGTACCAGAAGCCAGATTTCAATCCCAGCAATACTTCATTTAAGAACACTTTCTACGCTCTCTGTAATTCTGCATATTCACATGCAAAAAATAACAAAGACATCAAAATGATTAAGCAAAACTATAAATTAGGATGATGATAATGAAGATGGTGATGATGACGGTTAGAGTCCACAATTCCCTTGATACTGGACATGGAGGGTGGATCAGCAGAGCTAGAACCAATGTTCTTCATCATTACCTCTGTTCATATGTGGGGAGAAAATGCCAGGAACTAGTACTTATGATGTAGCAGCTAAGTGAGATACCTATGCTGGACATTTCACATATATGAATGAGTTAAGTGTTATTTGTGTCATTTTTGGTGTGTTCAGAAAATGTAAATATTTTAGCCATAGTCATGCAACTGATAATTAAAAGAGTGGAGTTTAAGTCCACTCTGTGGCACCAGAAGGCCTGCGCTCACACCCTTCCCCATGTGTACACCTGTCTCAGGATCTCGGCTTTGGGGATTAGAGCAAGAATAAAAACTAAGATAGTATATGAACTCTTGATTCAGATGGTCTGGGATGAAGCCCTAGATCTTGCTGTGTGGTATGGAGACAAATAAATTTAGCTCATTGCCCTCCTGTGTAAAATGGGAATAAAATCCTTCCAGTGAGTATTAGGAGAATTACACAAAATGCACTTACAGTGCAGCACACCTTCTGTATGAGAAGCTCCCAGTGTCAGTTCATGTTATTAACTACCAGCAAGAACAATTTTTTTTAAAATCTAGAAGCAATCTGAAAAAAAAAAAATTCTAAAAGCAATTGATATCCTGTTTTCCTCAGTCAGTAGTAACAAAGGTCACAGAAGTGAATGAATTCCATTGTTGAAAGAATTCAGAGCACATCACTGCACCCCTAATTTATAGTCCTCTCAAACCCAAAGCAGCATTTACTGTGTGATGATGATTCCTGAGAGATGATGGATTGTCTTAAAATATCACTCAGTCTATTGTTCAAGATCCAGCCATTCTGAGGTTTTTCCTGAAGCCAGGGAAGTTCAATGGCGATGTTGATGAGGAGGAAAAAATGCTACAGCAGAACATAAAGGCAAACATAGACAAAATCTTACCATTTTCATCATTCAGAAAAGATTTTGTGGAGTTAATAGCAGCAAGCTCCGAAAGAAATGAGTGCAAGTATTATTCAATTGTTCAAATCCATTATTTGATGTATGTCTGTGTTGTGGATAGATAGATGATAGATATTTAGATGATAGATAGATAGATGATAGATAGATAAATATATGATAGATAACAATTAGTAAGCAGAGAGGAGAGCCTTTACTAATATGAGCCCCGCAATTCCAGAATTGATTGTTCTGAGTCTGTGTAATTCAGTAAATCAATTCAAAATTGTATTTCTGTACATGAAGATGTTGAACTTCATGAATTATGCATTTCTTTCTTTTTTTTTCCCCATAGCTGGAGTGTAAATGCCTAAGACTATCTATCTATCTATCTATCTATTATATTTTATTTCTTTTCAGCGAAACAGAATTCATTGTTTTTGCACCACACCCCGTACTCCATGCAATCCGTGCCCTCCTTAATACCCACCACCTGGCTACCCCAACCTCCCATCCCCTGCCCCTTCAAAACCCTCAGATTGTTTTTCAGAGTCCATAGTCTCTCATGGTTCACCTCCCCTTCCAATTTCCCCCAACTCCCTTCTCCTCTCTAACTCCCCTTGTCTTCCATGCTATTTGTTATGCTCCACAAATAAGTGAAACCATATGATAATTGACTCTCTCTGCTTGACTTATTTCACTCAGCATAATCTCTTCCAGTCCTGTCCATGTTGCTACAAAAGTTGGGTATTCATCCTTTCTGATGGAGGCATAATACTCCATAGTGTATATGGACCACATCTTCCTTATCCATTCGTCCGTTGAAGGGCATCTTGGTTCTTTCCACAGTTTGGCGACCGTGGCCATAGCTGCTATGAACATTGGGGTACAGATGGCCCTTCTTTTCACCACATCTGTATCTTTGGGGTAAATACCCAGTAGTGCAATGGCAGGGTCATAGGGAAGCTCTATTTTTCATTTCTTGAGGAATCTCCACACTGTTCTCCAAAGTGGCTGCACCAACTTGCATTCCCACCAACAGTGTAAGAGGGTTCCCCTTTCTCCACATCCCCTCCAACACATGTTGTTTCCTGTCTTGCTAATTTTGGCCATTCTAACTAGTGTAAGTTGGGTCTCAATGTGGTTTTAATTTGAATCTCCCTGATGGCTAGTGATGATGAACATTTTTTCATGTGTCTGATAGCCATTTGTATGTCTTCATTGGAGAAGTGTCTGTTCATGTATTCTGCCCATTTTTTGACATGATTATCTGTTTTGTGTGTATTGAGTATTAAGAAGTTCTTTGTAGATCCTGGATATCAACCTTTTTCTGTACTGTCATTTGTGAATATCTTCTCCCATTCTGTGGGTTGCCTCTTTGTTTTGTTGACTGTTTCCTTTGCTCTGCAGAAGCTTTTGATCTTGATGAAGTCCCAAAAGTTCATTTTCATTTTTGTTTCCTTTGACTTTGGAGATACATCTTGAAAGAACTTGCTGTGGTTGGTATCGAAGAGGTTACTGCCTATGTTCTCCTCTAGGATTCTGATGGATTCCTGTCTCATGTTGAGGTCTTTTATCCATTTCAAGTTTATCTTTGTGTACGGTGTAAGAGAATGGTCAAGCTTTATTCTTCTCCTCTAGGATTCTGATGGATTCCAGTCTCACATTGCCTAAGACTATCTTGTTTTCCTTCTCTGCTCATAGCTTCTAGCACAATGCCTACTGCAAAGTAGGTGTCGTATGAAAACGTGTTGAATGGAAAAATAACCAGAAACTGGTTGCTGTACAGTCCTCGGCACTCACTGCTGACATGAAGTGCTGTTACCAAGATGAATCCATCCAACCCTAGAATCACAGCAGAAACTTACATGTTGGAAGTCTGGTTTAGGTCAGTTTCCCATCGAAGCAAAAGAAAGCAGTCCTACCTTTCAAATCACATAAGCTTCAGTATCCCCAGATACCGCACATGATTTTCTGGAGTGGTGGTATTTGCAGACATGACAACAATATGAATGAAAGCTTATACCTATTAAATGATTATTACTGTGCCAGACACTGTAAGGTTCACATGTATTACATCATCTGATCCACCAGTTACACTCATATAAGCTGAATTTGGAGGAGTCCATCTTACCCAGAAGGAAATAAGATTTAAAGAGTCTATGTACCTTGTAAAATCATAGCAGTGATTGTTAGAGCCAGCCCTCAACGGATGGTTGTGAGCATTTAGATGAGTGAGAGCATGTGAAAAGCACCTTGTAAAACACCCCATAGAAATCTAACATAATTCCCCATTCTGCACTGTCAAACACCATCTATTCCAGATATCTTAGTCTTTCATCTTAGCCAATGACCTTCATTACAGATACTCATTTTTAAAAATATTTTATTTATTTATTTGAGAGGGAGATAGCATGAACAGGGAAAAGAGACAAAGGTAGAGAGAGAAGCAGACTCCCCACTAAACAGAGAGCCCAGGGGCACCCGGGCGGCTTAGTTGGTTAAGTGGCGTTCTTTGGCTCAGATCATGATCCTGGGTCCTGGGATCCAGCCACCCTTCAGGTTTCTTGCTCAGTGGGGATCCTGCTTCTCCCTCTCCCTCTGTTTGCCTGTAGCTCCCCCTACTTATGCCCTCTCTCTCTCTGTCAAACAAATAAATAAATTATTAAAAATATAAAAAAATACACAGGGGCCCCAATGCAAGGCTCAATCCCATGACCCTGGGATCAAGACCTGAGCCAAAGGCAGGTGCTTAACCAACTGAGCCACCCATTCACCCCTGAATGTGAAATTGTTTGTAGGGATAGAATGAAGACCAAGTCACATTTATAGCCATCTTAACACACACGAAAAAGGAGTTGTATTTACCTATAGTGTAAAAGACAAAACAAAACACTACATGTGTTTTGTTTTGTCTTTTACAAGCACCCAACATACATACAAAGACAAAAATCAGTAAAATGATAATTGACCACAGGATGCAGGAAGAGAGAGTTGCAAGGCTCTTTTAGTTTATCCTTTTTCTGATCTATTTATCTTTGTCCACAGAGATATGGTTACGGTGTGCAATTTTATATACTCCACAAAATCTTATTTTGGTGTGCTCTTGAAGAAATCGGTTTGAGATATAACATTTGAGTAAATCTCAAGAAGGAAAATGTTACTATAATTATGTTAATTATAATTATAATTACTATAATTGTTAGATGATTATATTATAGATAATTACTATATATAATATACAGTATACAAAATACTATATACATTTATAGATAATTACTATAATTGTTAGATGTTAGATGTTAAAATATCCTCAAGAACTAACTTTATAGGGCCTTAAAGATCTCCCTTTGTTCCATACAGTGACTTTATTGATCATATTTATATGTGAAATTAATATAACACTGTATGTTTACTAACTGAAAGTAACATATAACTTTAGAAAAGATAAATGAAAATCCTTATCATCATGTATTATTTGACATAAAGACAGTAAAATAACAAGTTTCATATAAAACCTGTATGTGGGATCTAGGTGCTCTTTCTCAAGGCTGATCAAAACTGAGAACAAGATGAGTTTTATCTCTTGAGAATCACTTCATCATTCTGTGCTTTCATGTATCTATATACATATATACAAGTTTTTATAAAAAACAAAAACAGGGATGCCTGGGGGCCTCAGTCAGTTGGGCTTCTGCCTTTGGCTCAGGTCATGATATCTGGGTCCTGGGATCTAGCACCACATCAGGCTCCCTGCTCAGCAGGAAATCTGCTTCTCTCTCTCTTTCTCTCTCAAATAAATAAATAAAATCTTAAAAAAATAGAAAATTCTATGAACCAAGATTAGAAATCTGCTATAGAATTGCATTAACAGAAATGCCTTCATTAGCTTTGTTGCTATGAGAAGAACTTGGAGACATTCCTTTCAGAAATGCTAAGTAAACACATCATATACACAGGAACTTCTCCCTTACCATAATTCTCACCATGAATCCTTACTATACTTTTTACTTTTCTCTGCACACTAGAGAAATCAAAACCTACAGGATACTTCAGCCAAGGGGTTACATTAAGTTTATGACTTGCTCATTTGCTTCCTTTCTGTTAGCTGTAGAAATTAAAAAATTAGGGCTGAATTATAATCTTATTTAAGTTAGTTTTAGGAAAATATATAAATAAATACAATGAATATAGGAATAAATTCACCCATGTAGTGTTTTCAACAAGCATTTTCATTGGCATAATATCATTTGATCTTCATCATAGGTCAGGTAAAAGTAAATGTTTAACACGAATTTGGTCATTGGAAAAATGAGGAATCTGGGAAATAACAAAAATTCAAAACTGGATAATTTTAATGATTTAATTGGCTGTATTTACAAACCTATTCATGAGTCAGGTATCATCCTATCTAGGAAGTAGAGAGGAGCTTCAAAGGCCAATAGGAAAGAGGGTTTTCAAGATAGGGAGTGAAAACGAAATTATCACCAAGGAAACCATTGGCTTAAGCAAGGTCATCCTCCTATGGGGAATGGAGAGGGACAATCAGTAAACTTCCGAGAGCTGACCAGGAAGTTCCCATGTCCACTCATTAAAGGCTGCATTTCTGGGTGTTGACTCTGCAGTTGGGTGGGTATGAAGACTTTAATGACTTGTGGCCTTAAGCTAACTGAGTATATTTTGAGCCTGTGGTTTTCCTTTTTAACAACTCTGCCTTTTGATCAGACTCTCAGCTGAACTGAGGGATGGGTTCTAAATTAAAGGCATTAACACCACTCTCAGCAACTGCTCTGACATTCTCACAGTAATTGTTCCTCTGGGTGATAGTAACAGGTCTTAACCTTTTTACTTAACCCTTCCGATAGTCATAGGTTTCAACTTCAGTTTTACAATTTTTGAGTTGGTCATTCTCTTCATTCTTTATAATGTTCCAGTTGTACATCATTTGCTTGGAGATTAATGGCTTTGAATTAGCATGTAAAGCTTTTGAGAGGACATAACACACCAGGCAGATTATTATAATGCCTCTAAACAGGATAATTCCTCATGTTTGTCATAGTCCCCAAGACGCGAAGCAATTAAAATCAAATAAGTAAGAAAGACACTGTTAAACGAGTAACTTTGTTAAGCCACATGGCTTGCACCATGATCTGATGTTATTGGGTTTTAATTTTCCCAATAGTGTTCAACTTGGTATAGAACATGGTGTTGCCTACAGCAAAGATCCATCTTGCTCAGCCGAGTCATAATCAAGGGTATTTTACTTTCAAGAACTGTTTTGGTCAGCGTCGAAGGGTTTTACTAGTTTGTTTGTTTGTTTTTTTGTTTTTTAGGGGAGGCTAGCCCTTTCCTAAAGGAGGGCTTCTGCAACAACTTCAAGAATGAAGGGAAAGGTCTTGATTGTACTTCTTTATAATTATCCCTCACCGTGGAAGTAGGGCTAGCCAAAGGAGTGAATCCCGGTGGCTTCTTGGTAATTCTTAACTAACTCCCAATAGAACTTTATGGTAATCAACCAATGAGATGTCTTATTGACCTTGAGAAAAATTAGGATTTTTTTAGGGTTATATTTTCTGCTAGGTAGCTCTGATTCCAGAGATTAGGCCTCTTGGCATTGACCTGGGAGATACAGGCCATTGACAGAGTAAAGGAAAAGAAAAGAGGGAGAAAGGATTTCATATTTAAAGTGTGAAGCTTTGAACCCCCGTCTAGATGAAAGCAGTCTATTTGGATGTCAGCTACTTCTCTTTCCTTCAGTTTGATTCAGAAACCCCAGTGTCTGGGCAGGACTAGGTGTCAGGTGGAGACTTCTGTAGCTATGGAATGTGTACAAGGTTCAACTATTAGTTTTACAGCAGGAACGCTTGGTAATGTCCCCCTTCTACTGGAAATGTCCAGGGCTATCTTGCTTTGATGTTGTGTTTTAAATACCTAATCACAAGGCTGCACCTGTGACTGAGAGGACCCTTTAAGTGTGCTTTGAGAAGGTTTCTGTAACCTGATGATGACAGGCTTAAGCATGAGACACTGAAGACTCATATCCAAAGGATCAACAGAAGTTTGTACACTGAGACAATTCCAGGAAGTTT
Organism: Lontra canadensis; assembly: GCF_010015895.1. Classification (NCBI taxonomy): domain Eukaryota; kingdom Metazoa; phylum Chordata; class Mammalia; order Carnivora; family Mustelidae; genus Lontra; species Lontra canadensis. Next base: position 14,814,391 of record NW_022631042.1, read on the forward strand.
GCAAGGTTTTCCTAAAGGCTCCTGTGATTTTCCCTGTGAATTATGTGCCCTAGTCACTGGAGATCACAGAAGGTGTCCCCCAAAGGGGAAACCTATTTTTAACAATGTCTTTGCCACAATGAGGACATAAGCCTCTTGACAGGGAAAGGCTTAACCCCACGCAGAAAATATACAAACAATGACAAGGGCATATTGACAACATGTACCAACTGACAGTGGAATGAAGTACAGCTACAGGTGTTCAAAGAATCCAGATGAAGCAGGCATGAAGCCTCCAGAAAGTAAGCAGTTGTTCCAGAATTACGGACCTGACAGGTTAGACAATGGTAACTGTTTTTACTTTTGAGGTCTCCAACATGGTGGTTCCCAAGCCAATTTCTCAAAACACAAAAGGAGTTTTAGATTTGCAATTAGGGCTCACCTGGGTGGTCCAGTCATTAAGCATCTGCATTCAGCTCATGTCCTGATCCTGGGGTGCTGGGATCAAGCCCCATTTGAGGCTCCCTGTTCAGTGGGAAGTCTGCTTTTCCCTCTCCCTCTGCCCCACAACTCATGGTCTACACCAAAGACTAAAAATTATGCACACATTAGTGTATGGCCAGTAAGAGATGTTACTGAGCTCTGACCAAAGAAGACACTCGTGCAACACCAATTCTCCTGGACACTTCCTGAGGGTTCCACCTGGGGGACTCAGTCTGAAAGTTTAGGGGCTTGGTTGTGTGCCAGGTCAGTTGGCTTCTGGGCAAATATACTAGATCAACAGAGCTAAAAGGAAAACATGCTACCTCGATTTAACACTAGCATAACACTCTGCCAGCCAAGCTGGCCTGCCCTGTAAAGCAAAATCAATTACAATAGGAGTTTGGACAAAAAGAGAGTGGAGCACAGAGCCAAGAACTCACCCACAGCCATTGGATCAGGTGAGAAAGATCGTGAATTCAAAGGACTCACAGTTACCACCTCTGTGTTTTGCTTTGTTTCTGAATGTCCCTGGGAGTCCATTTCAGATTCTGTCACAGCCATCAAACCTATTAAAGAACAAAAATTGGAACTAAGTAAATGTTAAAGATCTAATAGTGTTATTAATCAATGTATTAATTAATCACTCAGCATCCCATCTAGGAAATAGGGGGGAACTCAAAAGTGTTAGAGGAAAGGAAACCTTTTTAACAACAGCAAGGGAGCAGAAAAAAGAAAATTCTTAGCAAAGAATCCATTGCTTTAGGCAAGGTCACCTTGCCAAAGGGAAAGAGGGGATCCGTCAGAAATCTTTCTTGGACTGATCAGGAAATAATCATGTTGACTGGGTAAATGTTACTCTTCTGGAGGTTTGAAATTGTACTTGGTTTAGGTATTAAGTTTTTGTTTAGTGACTTGGAGCCTTAAACTGAGTGTTACCATTTTAAGCATGTGGGTTCTTTTATTCCCCCCAATGTTCCAAGAAGACAAAGATTTACTTCGGAAATTTAAACTTGTATATAGAAAGCTCTTCAGAGTTCTTGTTAAGTGTTTGTTTCCCACTGCTTAAAAATTGCTTGTGAATCAAAGAGAAAAGTATAAACTGGCTACTTCTTATGAGCCTTCTATAACCTTGGTCTGTAATGTTTATTCCAGGATGTTACTGAATCTACTGAGTTACTGGATCACCATGCAGTAGGGGACTTTCAATTGGCTGCCCACAATGTCTAAACTGGTGTCTACACCAATGGGCCACCATTGGGACACCATGCCTGCATCATACCTGAATCATAAGGGACCCTGAGTGATTAGGAAAAGTCTATTTGCATTATGGTAATGATCTTGATTGGGATAGTAGTTCATCCTGCATCCCTTCCAGCCTGGCATTCACTAGGAGGCAATAATGTTTGCTGAACAGCTTCACTAATGGAAAGAAATATATTCATTTTGTAGAATGAAAGAAACTATACATGTGAGCCTCACCCAATCTTTACTAATGACACTTCACCTTTTTCTGGTATATAAAATTCAAATCTGAAAAACACAAGATCATACTAAAACCTCAGTAGCCAAATTACTATTTCAAGTTGAGCTGTGATTTGGCTCCATCAAATGAACACCATTTTGTGCCCTGTAACTCATTGTTAATGAGTCATACTTTGAGTAGAGCAAGATTAAAGTGAGAAGGACTGTAATGCCAAGAAGAATATTCTTGAAAGATATAGAATTGTTCCTCTTTCCTGATCAAGTAAAATTATGAAAAGTGGACCCTCTGAACATTACATTTAAAAGGGGTGGGGCACTCTGGCAAGATGGCAGAGAAGTAAGAGACCCTGTTTCAACCAGTCCCCTAAAGTGAGCTAAATATATACTAGAACACTCTGAACACCATGAAATCGGCCTGAGATGTAAGATTATACACTTCTGGATTTCTGTGGGGGCAGAAGATCATCTCTGGAGGGGTAAAGCAGAGTGGGAGTGTTCAGATTGATAAAGGAAGATAAACAGAAGGGGAGGGAGCCACCAGAAGCAACACATTGGGAAGTAATACAACGATATGAAAGTGTCCTATGCTCACAGACCATCATTAACTTGGAGTCTGGTTAAAAGTACACAAAAAGAACAAAAGGTCTTGAGGAGGAATTGGTAGAATTGGGTGGCCACAGGCACGAACCTAAGCCCACAGATCGAGGGTGGTCACCACTTGTGCCCACCCAAGCCTGAGAGAGCCCGACAGGGGCTCCTGCCAGTGGTCCCTGAACCTGCAGCTTTCCAATGCTTGCACCACCATTGGGGCTGGGTACAGCCCGGCCCACAACTGAGAGAGCCTGGTACAAGCTCCTGCCTGAGGTCACTGGGCCCATAGCCTCCCATGACCTACACTGCCACTGGGTCTGAGTGCACCCAGGATGGGTATGGACTCCAGACAGTCGGCAACAGCAGTCACCAGAATTAGGCTCACCTGGACCAATATTGCTTACAGTTTTAGGGCACGGGGGTGCAGAGGCAAGTGTGGGCCTCAGGACGACCACTGAGGTGGTGGGTGGGAACAGGCAATGCCTGTGGCAGTTTGCAGTGTTCAGTGGAGTTTGCAGAGGGGAAGTCTATATATTCTGAACAATCCAGAGGGGAGAAGACTGAGGCTTCTCTCTGAGGTGGAGGTCTGGGTGTGGACAGTTTACTTTGCACTAACCCTCCAAAAAGCCACAAAAAGCTGTGAAAGAACAAAAGCCTCCAGAGAACCAATGCCTGAAAAGCAAGTTTCCACAGAGCCCAGCCCCTTGATAGGTGGCAGGGCAACTCTGCCCAGGCAAGACTGACTGAAGAACAATGCACAGGCCCTGCCCCCAGAAGACAAACTGAAAAGAACAAGAGGACAATAACCACAGGATCTCCATAAAACTGGAAAACCCTAACAATAGGGGTAAAACAATATATTAAGCCCCCATTATTGCCCCCCAAACTGTATATTTCATTAACACAACTTTTAAACAAATTTATTCTCATTCTTATTCTGTTATTTTTTTAACTTACTTAGCACTACAACCAGATGTTTATTACAACACATTACATAATAACTTTTTTTTAATATTTTATTTATTTATTTGACAGACAGATCACAAGTAGGCAGAGAGGCAGGCAGAGAGAGAGGAGGAAGCAGGCTCCCTGTTGAGCAGAGAGCCCGATGCAGGGCTCGATCCCAGGACACTGGGATCATGACCTGAGCTGAAGGCAGAGGCTATAACCCACTGAACCACCCACTCACCCCCATAATAACATTTTTAACTTGAACTTTTTTCATACATATACCTGTGTTTCTTTTTTTTTTTTAATATATATATATATAGAGAGAGAGAGAGAAAGAGAGATAGATATAAGCTTTAAGGTAGTTTTTTTTTCCCTATTCAATACTACCCCTATATATAAAACAGTTTTTATTTCCCTGTATCTCTGGAAAGTTGAGTACTTTAATGAACATAACAAGATACACTCAGGATGAACTGAAATAACCTTCCTCGCCCACATCAAGGGTTTATAAACACATTCCCATCTTATTCTCTCAGTGTTTATGTGTATTTGTTTCTGTTTATGTACTATGTAAATCTAATTCTTGGAGCTCATTCTGGCTGTTTTATTTTTCTTTTCTTTTTCTTTTCTTGGTGGTCTTGTTGGTTTTTTTGTTTTTGTACCTTATAAATCTCACTTTGGGGGCTCATTTTGGCTGTTTTTTTCCCTTTTTTTCTCCTTTTCTCTTTTTTTTCTTTCTTCTTTCTTTTTAGTGGGGATTTCTGATTGCTCCAAAACTGGGCAAGGTGCACCTTGGCTGGATTGTGTTTGATATATCCAGTATATATCCCCTCAACCATCTCTTACCAAAATGACTAGGAGGAGGAACAGCCAAGAGAGGAGAAATTCAGAGACTGTGATCTCTGCCACAAAACTATTGGATATGGACATAAACAATATGTTGGAAATAAAATTCAGGGTAACAATTATCCAGACAATGGCTAGGCTGGAGAACACCATTAGTGGCAAAACAGAATCTCTAAGGACAGAAGTAAGAGTTGATCCAGCAGAACTTAAAAATGCTATCAATGAGATCCAATCTAATCTCAATACTCTAACAGCTAGGGTAAATGACATAGAAGATCGAATTAATGATCTGGAAGACAAGCTGATAGAAAAGAAGTATCAGGAGGAGACATAAAACAAACAGATTAAAATCCATGAAAACAGAATTAGGGAAATAAATGATGCTATGAAACATTCCAATGTCAGCATTACTGGGATTCCTGAGGGGGTGGAGAGAGAGAGAGAGGATTAGAAGATACAGTTGAAAAATCACTGGATGAAAATTTCCCTAATCTGGGGAATAGAACAAGTGTTCGTTTTCTAGAGGCAGAGAGGACACCCCCAAAAATCAATGCATCTAGAATGATCTCTAGACAATTAATTGTGAAAATCACAAGTCATAATATCAGAGAGGATGTGTTAAGGACAGTTAGGGGGAGAGATTCGGTATGTACAGAGGAAGGACCATCAGAATAACATCAGACCTGGTCCACAGAAACCTGGCAAGCCAGAAAGGGCTAGCAGGACATATTTAGGGCACTAAATGAGAAGAACATGCAGCCAAGAATACTTTATCCAGCAAGGCTGACATTCAGAATGGATGGAGAGATAAAGAGCTTCCAAGACCGGCAAGATTTAAAAGAATATGTGACCATAAAGCTGGAACTACAAAAAATATTAAGGAGGGTACTATAGAAGAAGAAAGAACCCAAGAGTAACATAGAACAGAAATTTACAGAGAAAATATCTAGAAACAAGGACTTCACAGGCAACATCATGACAATAAAGATTTATCTCTCAATAATCGCTCTCAGTATGAACAGCCTAAATGTACCCATAAAATGGCACAGGGTTGCAGACTGGATAAAACGACAGGACCCACCCATATGCTGTCTATAAGAGACATATTTGGAACCTAAAAATAAACCCAGACTGAAAGTGACAGGCCTCAAAAGAAAGCTGGGGTAGTGTTTCTTACATAAAATAAATTAGATTTTAAGCTAAAGAGTATATTCAGAGATACAAAAGGATACTACATTATCCGTAAAGGGTCTGTCCATCAAAAAGATCTAACAATTGTCAAGTATTTATGCCCCTAGCATTGGAGCAGTCAACTACATAAGTCAGTGGCTAATCAAAATAAAGAGTCATATTGATAGGAATACATTAATTGTAGGGGATCTTAACACACCACCAGCAGCAACAGAGAGATCATCTAAGCAGAAAAACAACAAAGAAACAAGATCTTTGAATGACATATTGGATCAGATGAGATGGACCTTATAGATATATACAAAACATTCCACCCCAAAACAATAGAATACTCATTCTTCTTGTGCACACATGGTACTTTCTCCAGTTTAGACCACATACTGGGTTGCAAATCAGTGCTGAACCAATACCAAAAACTAAGATTATTCTTAGACCACAATGCTTTGACATTGGAGCTCAACCACAAGAAAAAGTTTGGAAGGAATTCAAACACTTGGAAGCTGAAGACCATCCTGCTCAAAAATGTTTGGATCAACCAGAAAATCAAAAAAGAACTTAAACAATTCAAGGAAACCAATGAGAATGAAGACTCATCAGTCTAAAACCTACAGGATATGGCAAAGGCTGTCCTAAGGGGAAAATATATAGTCATCCAAGCCTCAGTCAAAAAAAATTCAAAATTCCCAATTACACAAACACTCCTTACACCTTAAGGAATGGGGAATCAAAAACCAATTAAGCCAATCCCACACACGAGAATGAAAATAATTAAGATTAGAGTAGAGATCAAGGTATTAGAATCTAGAGATACAGTAGAACACATCAATGAAATAGAAGCTGGTTTTTTGAAACAATTAATAAGGTCGATAAACCACTGGCCAGACTAATCCAAAAGAAAAGAGAGAGGACCCAAATGAACAAAGTTATAACTGAAATGGGAGAGATGACGACTAACACCAAGGAAATAGAAATAATCATCAGAAACTGTTATCAACAACTGTATGCCAATAATTTAAGCAACATAGAAGTGCATGCATTCCTGGAGACCTATAAATTCCAAGACTGAAACAGGAAGAAACTGCCAATATCTAGTAACGAGATTGAAGCAGTGATCAGGAACCTCCCAAAAAACAAGAGTCCAGACCTGACAGATTCCCTGGGAACTTCTATCAAATATTCAAGGAATAAATAATACCTATTCTCCTGACATTCCTTCAAGAAATAGAAACAGATGAAAACTTCCAAACTCTTTCTATGAAGGCAGCATTACCCTAATCCCCAAACCAGGTAAAGCTCCCATCAAAAAGGTAAATTTTAGACCAATATCCCTGACGAATGGATGCCAAGATTTTCAATGAGATCCTAGCAAATAGGATCCAACAGTACATTAAAGAGATTATCCACCATGACCAGGTGGGATTTACCCCTGGGATGCAAGGTTGGTTCAACATTTGCAAATCGATCCACATGATAGAACAAATCAATAAGAGAAGAGAGAAGAAGCACATGGTCCTCTCAATTGATGCAGAAAAAGCATTTAACAAAATACAGCATCCTTCTGTGATTAAAACTCTTCAGAGTATAGGAATAGAGGGAACATTCCTCAACTTCATAAAATCTGTCTATGAAAAACCCACCGAAAATATAATTCTCATATGGAAAACCTGACAGCCTTCTCACTGAGATCAGGAAGACGACAAGGATGCTCACTCTTGCCACTGTTGTTCAACATCATAGTAGACATCCTAGCAACAGCAATCAGATGACAAAAAGAAATAAAATGTATTCAAAGGACAAAGAAGTCAAACTCTCTCTCTTTGCAGATGACATGATACTTTATATGGGAAACCCAAAAGTCTCCACACCCAAAATACTAGAACTCATACAGCAATTCAGTAATGTGCCAGGATACAAAATCAAGGAACAGAAATCAGTTGCTTTCTTATTCACTAACAATGAAAATATAGAAACGGAAATTAGGGAATCGATTCCATTACTAGAGCACCAAGAACCACAAGATACCTGGGAACAAACCTAACCAAAGAGGTGAAGGATCTGTACTGGAGGAACTAGAGAACACTCATGAAAGAAATTGAAGAAGACACAAAAAGATGGGAAAACATTCCATGCTCATGTATTGGAAGAATAAACATTGTTAAAATGTCTCTACTGCCCAGAGCAATCTATACTTTCAATGCCATCCCGATCAAAATTCACCAGGCATTTTTCAAAGTGCTGGAAAAAATAATCTTAAAATTTGTTTGGAATGAGAAAAGACCCCGTATTGCCAAGGAAATGTTGAAAAGGAAAAACCAAGCTTGGGGCATCATGTTGCCTGATTTCGAGCTTTATTTTTACAAAGCTGTGATCACTAAGACACCATGGTACTGGCACAAAGACAGACACATAGATCAATGGAACAGAATAGAGGGCCCTGATATGGATCCTCCACTCATGGTCAACTAATCTTCGATAAAGCAGGAAAAAAAATATTCAGGGGAAAAATGACTGTCTCTTCAATAAGTGGTGGTGGGGAAATAGGACAGCTGTGTATAGAAGAATGAAACTCGACCATTCTTTTATACCATGCAAAAAGATAAACTCGAAATGGATGAAAGAACTCAATGTGAGCCAGGAATCCATCAAAATCCTGGAGAACATAGGCAGTAACCTCTTCAACATCGACCACAGCAACTTCTTTCAAGACATGTCTCCAAAGGCAAAGGAAACAAAAATGAAAATGAACTTTTGAACTACATAGTGGTAAAAACCTACTGCACAGCAAAGGAAACAGTCAACAAAACTATGAGGAGACCCATGGAATGGGAGAAGATATTGCAAATGATGCTATAGATAAAGGGCTGATATCCAAAATCTATAAAGAGCTCCTCAAACTCAGCACCCAAAAAACAGATAATCAGGTCAAAAATGTCCAGAAGACATGAACAGACAGTTCTCCAAAGAGGACATACAAATGGCTAACAGACACATGGAAAAATGGTCATCATCATTAGCCATCAGGGAAACTCAAATCAAAATCACACTGAGACACTGTATTATGCCAGTTAGAATGGTCAACATTATCAGGACAGGAAACAACAAGTGTTGGAGAGGATGTAGAGAAAGGGGAACATTCAAACAGTGTTTTTGGGAATGCAAGTTAGTGCAGCCACTTTGGAAAACAGTGTGGAGATTCCTCAAGAAATTGAAAATAGAGCTACCATATCACCCTGCAATTGCACTACTGTGTATTTACCCTGAAGATACAGATGTAACGAAAAGAATGGCCATAAGTAGCCCAGTGTTCACAGCAGCAATGGCCACAATCACCAAGCTGTGGAAAGAGCCAATAGACCCTTCAACAGATGAATGGATAAAGAAGATGTGGTCCATATATTGAATTGTAATATTACCCAGTCATCAAAAAGGATGAATACCCAACTTTTGTATCAACATGGACAGGACTTGAGTAGATTATGCTGAGTGAAACAAGCCATAGAGAGAAAGTCAATTATCATACGATTTCACTTACTTGTGAAGCATAAGGAATAACAGGGAGAATATTAGAAGGAAAGGAAATGTGAATTGGGGTAAATTGGAGGGGGAGATGAATCATGAGAGACTGTGGACTCTTAGAAAAAAACTGAGGGCTTTGGAGGGGAGTGGGTGATGGGTCAGCCAGGGTATTAAGGGTATTAAATGGGTATTAAGGAAGGCACGTATTGCATGGAGCAGTGAGTGTGGTGCATAAACAATGAATCTTGGAACACTGAAAAAATAAAATAAAATTATATTAAAAAATAAAGTGAGGTTAAAGTTTTTTTTTTTAACATATTAGAGAGAGAGAGAGGGTGAGAGAAAACATGAAAGGGGGTAGGGTCAGAGGGAGAAGCTGACTCCCTGCTGAGGAGGGAGCCTCATGTGGGACTTGATCCTGGGACTTCAGGATCATTACCTGACCCAAAGGCAGTCGTTTAACCAACAGAGTCACCCAGGTGCCCGTCTCTGAACATTTCTTATGTGCAAGGTTACTAGGTGCTTTCACGTGAATAGTTTCATTTAGTCCATACAATAAGTAGAAATTATATCACTGTGACAATAATATTTTTGGATGATGAAACTGATATGAGAAAGGCTAAGTGAGTTTGTCTTTCTTTTTTTTCTCTGTATGTTCTACAGGCCATATTATTTTTTTTTAAAGATTCATTATTTATTTTGAGAAAGACAGAACACGGGGAGAAGAGGCAGACAGAAAGAATCTCAAGCAGACTCTGGGCTGAGCATGGAGCCCAACGGCGGTCTTGATCTCAAGAGCATGAGATCATGACCTGAGCTGAATAAATGAGGAGTCAGATGCTCAAATGTCTGAGGTTCTGGGTGCCTTCAAAGCCCATACTATTTGAATTCTATTGGAAATAGCGGGATATTTATGCCATCATTAAAGAAAACAACATTAGAAAAAATATGGTATATATTTGTTTTCATTAATACTTGACAGAAAGGGGCACCTAGGTGGCTCTGTGTGTTAAAGCCTCTGCCTTAGGCTCAGGGCATGATCCCAGAGTCCTGGGATTGAGCCGTGCATCAGGCTCTCTGCTAAGCAGGGAGCCTGCTTCCCTTCCTCTCTCTGCCTGCCTCTCTGCCTACTTGTGATCTCCGTCTGTCAAATAAATAAATAAAATCTTTAAAAAAAAATACCGGACAGAAAAGGTAGGGTTTTCCCTTTGAAACAAAGTGTTCTATGAAGTTGTATTCATTTTTATGTGCACATACCTTTGTTTATTGAAGGAAAAAGAATCTCTTGAACAACTCTGCAATAACTTTGGTGGTTGACGATACATTTGTGTTCTTTATCCATTGATGCTCCACTCACGGTCAGCCAGCTGAATTTCATGTATGTGTCCTTAGTCTTCATGGTGTCTCCCTGCTGAGATTTCAGAATTGTTTTGTCATCCTTTTCTTGCCAATCTACCTTGATAACATCAGGGAAAAATTCCTCAAGAAGACAAAGATATGTTCCAGCCTTATGGACTTTTACTTCAGCAAATGAAGGAAGAAAAACTGTGGGCTTGGGAGAAATATCTTCATCAGGACTTTCATCTGTTGAAGAAAATGGAATAACAATTAGAACATAACTAGAGAAACACAAATATTTGTGTGGTGTGGAAACAACCAGCACATAGTAAAGGGGAGGAAAGTTGTTATAGAATTAATGCTCACTGTAGCTTTTCATCTGCAGAGGGTTATGAGGTGCTTATTTTCTTAGTTTCCACAGGAAAAGAGGTTCTAGAGGTTATGTAACTTGACAAAGTCACAGACATTAAATGAAAGAGCCTAGATCAAAATGCAGAATATTTTTAAACAATACACAGTCACTTGTTTGAATGGAAATCTATCAAGTTACCCTTTTAGTTACAAATATGAGTTTCAAGCCCTTTTCTGAATACTAGGATCCTTCTCCTTAATTTCTGGTTTTATAGAACATTTTGTTCTCATATCTGAACCACTGAGGGATTTTGAGTAGGACAATGTTTAATGCTGCACCTCCAAATAATTTACAATGCCTGAAATTTAGAAACAAAATGGACATATATCTAAAACTTCTATTTAAAAAAAAATATTGATTATTTTCAGAAAGGTTCTTAGAGTAACCTAATCAATTAATGTGATGGTCAGAATTTTGTTTTACTTCAGGAAATGTTCACTAAAAGCTAATTTTATATTGGAATTTCATTTGAGGTTGAAGCATTACTGAGAAGACACCACATTTTGACTCTTAGCATTTCCCTCCAAATCTGAATCTGCCCTCTAAGACTGCTGAGCTTGTTGTAGTACCCCTCAATTGTCTTTCATTTCTTCTGCTGAATAAAGTCACATATAATGATATAATGTTAAGAGCTCTGGTCAGAGTTTCTTGTAAATATAATGTCAAATTATATAGTGAAACATCATGGTTCTCAAGGGCATATCACTTGAACACTGGGATATTCTTTGGTCATACATTTATTATTAATTATTCAAATTACAAATAGTAATACTCTTCCCAATTTGAGTTCAAACTGAAACACAAATGCTTTATTAGTTTTCTCTTTCCAGTAGTTTGGAGTTAGAATAATAATTTCATGGTTGTTTCCTAAGAAATGACTAGGATTTCTCCTTTGAGAAGAAAGGGAATAAAAAATTCCTCGGAATTTTTGCCTGTGCACCAGAGCTCCCGATTTTTATACTAAATGAGTAAACAAACAATGATGAGTTTTTTACTTCATGCTGTAAATAGGTATTAGATCATAATGCACTTGTTTTCATTTTGTACATCTTCCTGTTACTACAAATAGTATTTTACTGATTATAATAGAAAGACACTGTATTTTTCCTCAACCATATATTTTGGTTTTTAATTTAAAAAGCACGTTATATAAAGCAAGATTTCTTTTTCAAAGTACATGGTATTCCCATAATTTTTGCCCCTACTCAATACATTAAGGAATCTAATTTTCATCTTACAAAATTTGATTTCTGTTAGGAATACTTCTGATTCATCATAGTAAAGAACTTGATAATCCAGTCATGGGCTTGGGAAAATCTGGATGGTAAGACATTATGCCTACTTCCTGTCACTTTTCTTTATCTAGAGTCCTGGGGATTCATTCTTTTCAGGATAAAAGGTATCTTGAACTTCCATAACTTTTTCAATGTGATAGTTAACTGAACATTAAGTAATATTCTTCATTTTTTATGGTTTGTGCTATGTTTTATGGAATTTCTATTATGTATTTTTTTCAACATTCCTCTTTTTAGGATTTTATTTATTTATTTCAGAGAGAGAGAGAGAGAGAGTGGTGGGGGAGAGAGCGGGAATCCTGAGCCGGCTCCACACTCAGCCTGGAGTCCAACACAGAGCTCAGGGCACAATTCAACTACCATGAGATCATGACCAGTTGCTTTATAGAAGAGCCACCCACGGGCCCCTCACTATTCTTTATTAAACTTATTAAGAGTGTTTTATATGGCCACAATCATTTCATTGATTTACAAAATAGAAACCAGTTTACAAAGTAAATAATTTTTTCTAATACATTTATAATATTCATAATCAGAAAAATTTTCAGGTAAATTGACTGAGTTTATATATTTGATAACTATAAAGCTGTATGAATTATATATAAATTAACCAAATGCAATGACATTTTCAATTAAGTATGGTACTTTGAATATGCATATTAATACTAATTCAAAATTCCTCTATTTTATTGTTCTTATTTTATTAAAAAATACTTAAAGCTATTTCTTATGTAAATATGACTTTCAAATTGATGACATTTCTAAGTATATTTAAAAGTAGTAAAAAAAGTAGTAACTGTATTACTAAATATATTCCTAAGTATTTTCTAAATAAAATTTAAAATTTTAGTTGTTTTTCTGCTAAATACCAGTATGAAGCCCATGTTTGTGTTAGACATGATATCATAAGATAAAGGATTAAAATTTATGTAGCTACAACTTAAAAATTAAAAAAAAATAAATTTGAATTTCATTTTTATGCCAAGTGAGGAAAAAGTCCATTAAGCAAATACCTCTAAATTCAGGTTTTTTGTATATCAGTGGACAGTAAGGTAATTTTCCACTAGAGTGGTTAGAAGTAGAGCCAAATTCTCTGGAGAATTTCTGCTCTGTCAGTATGATTGGTTACAAACCACTCTCCATCCTGGATGCAATTCTCCCTCTAGGTTTGAAATGAGGCAACATGTATGCAGCACCTGTGCCAAGTACCTTATTTAAAGTCTCTCATTTAATTTTCCTATGCCCCCTGCTCATACATCCTGTTATCCCATCTTTGGATTAGGAAGCTGAGACCAGAAAATAATCACCCAAATTCACAAAAGCAACAAGTGGTGGAGCTGGAGCTCAGGTCAGTCTGAATCCAAAGTACAAATCTCTGAAAACACCCTTTCACCATCAGAAGAGACAATGTGTCAACTCACACAAGTTATCTGATCAACTTTGTTCTTGAGTCAAATTCTTTCAACAATTACACATGTTCTGCATGAGCACTTCATGCAAGTCCACTTGGACACAAGGTCGGATGCTTTAACAGAGTTTGCACAGTGTAGTCTATGCCGACCTTTACCAGAAGGATTGATATAAAAATCTCTCCTAAGATTTCCACATCTAAACATGCTATGAAAATGAGACATTATAATTATAATTAACATTACCATAATTATTAGCAATTTGTTTGTGATTATTGTTACTCCAACATGATATTTTATTCTCATGGAGCCAAACTTTCTCTTACTAAAAGGAATGCAGTATTTGGGGATAACAATTGGACCTGTGTCATGTTAGATCGCTAGACTGGCACCTGCCTGACTAGGTCTGCTGAAGGTCACCATCTGTGAATGACATTAAATGTCATGATGCCCACAGTAAAGATGCAGTGGGAGCATGAAATGCATTTGTTAAAGATCATTTCTTCCATTTTGTAAAATGTATGTGGAAGGTAATGCCCAGTCTTTCACTTCGCATTCCTCCTAAAGGACTCATGCATTGAAGTCTTTTTTTCTCATTCTGTGGTGGGGAAAACAACATGTGTGAAAATTCGGTGTGCTTCGTTTTTTTCAGTTAGTAAAAAGTATGTACTCTAATACATTTTTCTCCTACCTTTGAACATAAAATTGTACCCTATGCTCTATACTAGATAACCATGGGCCTTTTTTCTTCTACTTCCCTTAATGTTTTTGATCTTCTATTTTTATTTCATTGCCTAACTGTAGTTGTATATTTTATTTTAGGCCTTCTCAAACAGATTTTGTAAGTAGGCAGTATAAATAAATGAGAACTAGTTTGTATATTAGAGCTTGTTTCTGTCTCTGTCCAGAGCTTGATAGTTTAGTGAGGTCTACTTTGAAGTTGACATGAAAAATGGGAGACACTACATCAAAAACTAATCATGTACTGTATGGTGACTAACATAATAATAAAAAAAAAAGAAAAATGGGAGAAGATGTTTGCAAATACCACTCTGTGATATAAATACAAAAATTCTGAATTCAAACACACTGAAATGCCAGAGCATAAGAGGAAGCTTTCATCCCCCAAATTATGCCTCATAAAACAGAGGTTGCCTTATGTTTCAGTTTGAGCAACTTCTCATTTTAAAAAATGGTCTTCTAATACTCTACTTTGATTAAACAATGCACTTGGACAAGATATCAAACAGAAATAAACTCAATTAAAACTAGTTTAGAGGTAGTATCAGCCAAAAAAAAAAAAATAAGAACTTTCATATGGATTTGGTAAACATTACCTGGGACTAAAGTCTCTATACAATACAATGCTTACATTGTACATATACATAACGATAGAATAAATGAAAAAAGGCTTTTATTTTCTAAGTGGATAAATGACTCTTCCAATTAAATATCCAATGTTCCCATCATAAAGGTATCCCCAAACTTACAGTCTTACCCTAAGATGACTCAGAAATTTGTTTTAATGAATACATTTTAGATGCATGTGAAGAATCTGAACACAAGTTTGACAGAAATTTGAGGCAAAAAAACCCAGTATTTCTCAGGTGATATTTGTAATAATACAATTTTTTAAAAGATTTTATTTATTTATTTTACAGAGATCACAAGTAGGCAGAAAGGCAGGCAGAGAGAGGAGGAAGCAGGCTCCCCACTGAGCAGAGAGCTGATGTGGGTCTCGATCCCAGGACCCTGAGATCATGACCCGAGCCGAAGGCAGGGGTTTTAACCCACTGAGCCACCCAGGTGCCCCGTAATAATACAATTTTAATTTATAGGCATAATCCAATGAAGATATAAACTATTAAAAGTGAATATTTGGGGGCGCCTGGGTGGCTCAGTGGGTTAAAGCCTCTGCCTTTGGCTCAGGTCGTGATCTCAGGGTCCTGGGATTGAGCCCTGCGTCGGGTTCTCTGCTCAGCAGGGAGCCTGCTTCCCTCTCTCTCTTTCTGCCTATCTCTCTGCCTACTTGTGATCTCTGTCTGTCAAATAAATAAATACAATCTTTTAAAAAATAAAAGTGAATATTTGAGGGATGCCTGGGTGGCTCCTTCTGTTAAGTGGCTGCCTTTGACCAGGATCATGATCCCAGAGTCCTGGAATAGAGAACTTTGCTTGGGATCCCTGATCATTGGGAGTCTGCTTCTCCTTCTCTGTCTGCTCTCCTCCCAGCTCTTGTGTGCTCTCGCTCTCTGTCTCTCTCATGTGTGCATGCTCTGTCTCTCAAATAAATAAATAAAACATTTTATTTAAAAAGTGAATACTTGATTTTTATGTACATTAGTATAATTTTATATATACAATTACAAACCTCTCCCTTCTTTACATCCAGACGTTTCCCTGGAAAGGGAGAGATCAGCTTAGGTTGAAGCTAACAATATATGAGGTATTGCTTACTACATTCTGCTTATTTTTAGAAACATGTAACAATGAGTCTTAGAAATTGAAAGTATTCTGCAAATACTGACCAATTGTTCTAAAGTGACCTGCAGACAAGATAAAAATTAATACATTTTTCTATACTTTTGATTTAAGAACTCCACTGGATGATAATTGGAATTTGTAGAACTAACTTTTTAAATGATGGATCATGTCCCAACTTATGCAATAGATATTTTCATATTTAATTTCATTTAGTTCCGCAACACCTACTTGAGATGGTGGATACATTGACAGACTGAATGGATGGAAATATAGCAAATATTAACAGAATACGTATCATTATACATCTTCAATACTTTATTTTTTTCTCTTCTCCAATTTTTCCCTAATGGGCATATGTTATTTTGATAATTTTAAGAAAGTGTAAATGAAGCTAAATTTATTTGCTGAAGAATGATTATATAGAAAGTCATAGATCCTGACTCATAGTCCACATTTTTCTCTGCACCACGGTCTCCCAAAAAAAAGTTTTCAGGACCTTCTGAATTACCTCTGTGTCACCATTATTTAGATTGCTAATTATATTGCAGTCAATTGGGGAAAAAAACAGGCCTAGAAAGTTACTTTTCGGGCGCCTAGGTGGCTCAGATGGTTAAGCCTCTGCCTTCGGCTCAGGTCATGATCTCAGGGTCTTGGGATCAAGCCCCACACCGGGCTCTCTGCTCAGGAGGGAGCCTGCTTCCACCTCTCTCTCTCTGCCTATTTGTGATTTGTCTGTCAAATAAGTAAATAAAATCTTTAAAAAAAAAGTTGCTTTTCAATTTATGAATTCATGTTTGCCTATGATGACAAGAAAAACACCAAAATATATCATTCCTTTCATTTTTCCAAAGTTTCACCAGCCTTATGAAAATTCTTTGAAAACATTTATTCAACTAGATTCTGTAGGGTAGAAACATCTGTGTGAGATATTCTCCCTCATCCAAAATTTTATCTCTAAGTCTAATGGAGAATGAAAAATTTCCTAGGCTGAATTTGGGAAAACCAAACCTAGCTTATGACATTCTTGGATATGTTTGTGCAGTTAAATACGTCAATACCTGATATGAATTGCCTTCACACAAAAATGCAAGTTTATCAATTTTTGTTCATTCCTTTCCTTTGGTTATTTTTAGAATCTGATAAGATACACAAATTTATTTACAAACATCTCAACACAGAAATCCTTAAGGGATTAATGGCTCTACCCCTTAGGAACTCCAGATGCTCTAGCTAGATAGCTCCTTGTTAATGTCCTCCAAGCTACATCAGGAAGCAACTACCCCCAGGACTGGAACAGAGTCAACAACCTCTCTTAGTAACTCACTGCTATTTATGACCAAATTTGGACCAATCCTAGAACTCTGAGCCAGCACCAGCACCTAGCCTGCCGCTGCCCCCACCCCCATCACCTACCTCCTCTCCCTACCTTATAGGGAAGAATTTAAAAATATCTTACCTGTAACCCTGAGCAATGTGCCAGGACCAAGCACTTTTTTGGCTGACCAGCTACCCCAGGTACACCGTCTGAAAAGCTTTTACAGAAAACTTCCTGTGTGCCTCCTTTAGAATGTGCCCATATTCTTTCAATATTTCTATAAATATATATAAATAGACACTGCTAACATTAAACAAAGATAAATCTCAAGCAAAATCACATTAGATATGAGCATAGTGAAGAATGGATGACCTGACCCCTTTCTGCCTGGACAGCTTGGGTCTGTCTTTCCCATCTCAATCACACACATTGGAGAATCTGATTTTATCTTTTGTCACCATGTTCCTGAAACTTCCAAATCTTTTTTTTGTTTGTTTAAAGATTTTATTTATTTATTTGACAGACAGAGAGCACAAGTTGGCAGAGAGGTAGGCAGAGAGAGACGAGGAAGCAGGCTTCCCGCTGAGCAGAGAGCCCAGTGAGGGGCTTGATCCCAGGACCCTGGGATCGTGACCTGAGCCGAAAGCAGAGGCTTTAACCCACTGAGCCACCCAGGCGCTCCCAAATCTTTTCTCTTAAAAGGTTTTCATGTATCTATCAGTTCTTTTCCTAGAGTGTAATTTATAATTACTATTTCTATGATTTTAACAGGAATAAAGATAGAAATAATTTTTAAAAATAAATATTTAAAAATTAAATATTTTTAAATTAATATTTTAAAATTTAACATATCAGTGTTCAATATTCTATGGGTAAATATATACTTTTTATCTCTACACACTGAGGAGTGGTCATCTGGCTTGATTATAAATTAAATTCTTTCCAGAATTCAGCCTTCACTGATGCAAGAACAGAGGAGTTATTAAAGAATGAGAAATATTAACCCATTTATTGATGAAAACTGTTCTTTGAACTTCAAATTACCCTAACAAGTTCCAGGATATTGATTTAAAACCCTGAGCTGCTCATCAGAAGATTCTAATTCGGTTTGGTCTTTCTGCTGCTGTCCCAGCAGGAGTGCAAAGGCAGGTCTGAGTTCTACAGCTGAGTCCTACATATAGTACAATTACTCCTGTTCTTCTGCCAGCTTCTATAATCCCAGCAGATTTGATCCCAATACAGAAAGATTGAAAGGAATGGTGTCAAAAGGACTTGTCCCTTTATAAAAATACCCTAAGCATCCCATTGTGAGAATTTAATAAATGCATATTCAACATGACCTACTTGATGTCTGGGGAGGAAGAGAAGCAATTTTAGTGCCATGATTAGAAACAGAAGCATTGTTTTCTGCATGAAGAGTCATACAAATTTTGAGCTATCACTATTCCACATTCAACTGCATAGTCTATTTAAAAGGTCAGACTACAAAAGACTATCTATTCAGAATACATTTATGGCTTAATGTTTCTCATAGCATATAATGGTTAGACCATGCAGTAAGGAACAAACAAGTATCTATTGTGTCCCAAACTTTGCCATAGTAACTAGCCATGTGAATGTAGGCAAATAACTGAACTCTCTAAGCCTCAGTTTCACATCAGTGAAATTGGAATAAGAAGATCCCCTGTATAATGCTCTTAAGGATTGAGATAAGGCACAGAAACAAGGCAGTATGGTGTCTGACTCTCATGAAATATTAGTTAATAGCATTATTGTCTTTAATTGAATGGCTTGGGGTACCTTTATCAAATTTTCCATTAAAAATGTAGATTTTATAAGCAATAAGTATTTATTATATAAATTAAGAAAGCAAAGGAGTTCCTGAATCCAACATTTTATGTGTCTGGCAATCACAGGCCAAAATACATGGGGCTCCATCAAGTTGCAATCTAGAATACTTATCCACTAGGCTACAAGCTTTTTGAGTGTTGTCACTGTGTCTTGTGTACCCTTTTACCTCTAGTGTCGTGCATAGAAACTGTCTTCAAGAAATGAACAACCAAGAATGTAAAACCATGCTGACAGCTTCTTTTCATGGACTCTGGAGATGAAATGGTTTTCTGAGCTCACAAATTCCATTACACTGAACCATGTCTAGGAAATATTACAAAGCCACCAGAGCACAGATTTTGACTAAACTCAGCCTACCCACTAAGAAACTAGAGTATAACATTATGTTGATTTATTGATGTTCTATAATTGTCCACTGGAAGAGTTAAATTTTTGTACTGCTCTTAAAGATGAGATAAAAAACAGTCATATAGGCTTTGCAGATTATTAGAGAAAGGACCAGTATTCATTAAGAAAGGAGCACTATTAAAACTATAGGTACTTCATCAAAGAGTGTCTCACTTAAAAGGCCACCTACATGAAAAACATCTTGAATAAATAACTTACACAAATATGTCACAGCCAAGGTCTCAGAAATATTTTAATTTCAAGCCTGCATCTATAGTTTTGTGTGTATATTTTCACAAGTAGAATTTCAAAATGCTTGGGAAAAAGGAAGTAAATAAACTATTCACAACGTAGTTTTATTTCCATATATAGTGACAAGTTTTGTCACTATATATGGAAACATTTTTTAGCTGCAAAATTCCTGTCTAAATGCTAAGTTGATTCTACATGTTTTTTTCTGAAATCATCTATTAGTTTTTCATTCATAGTACCTAAAAATAACAAAGGTACTTACCAGGAGAAGTTATTATAAGCTTAGTTCCTTCCACAGATATCTTGATCCAGACTGGTTAATGGTTATCACACTGGTTAGAGCATCTACAGAAATGTAAGCCTTCTCCTGACGTTCATGTCAGGGCCAGCAGGTAGAAAACTTGTACTGGCAGTGTGGTCTTTTGAGGTCATTAAAAGTTCTTGAATATGGGCTTCATGGCATCTAATATTTTATAAATTTCCTCAGATTAATTGATCTAAATATCTGCTTTGTTGGAGGCAGCAATCACAGAAAGTGCTGATAGAAAATAGAGATGAAGAAAGCAAGTAAAAAGAAAGAGAAAGGGAGTGAGGGATGGAGGGAGAAAGAAGAAAGGAAAGGAGGAAGGGAGAAAGGGAGGAAGGAAGAGAGAGACAGAGAAAGAAAAAAGAAAGAAAGAAAGAAAGAGGAAGAAAGGAAAGAAGGAAGGAAGAGAGAGAGGGAGAGAGGGAAGGAATGGGAGGGAGGGAGGGAAGGAGAAAGAAAGTGAAAAAGAAAGAAAGATAGATCAGGACAAAGTGGTCAACCAATGACTTTTCTAAATTACCAGAAACAGTGCTCAGAGAATTAAGAGGTTTTGATTTCTAGGTGTTCTAGTGTGTGAAACTGCTCAGAGATGCATCAAAGGAAACCTCTTCTGTTCTCACAAACACCAGTCTACTGTGTCAGCAGTTCAGGATTATATTTCTGAAGGGGATAGGCTTCACTAACTGAGAAAACAAACATGTCAACAGAAATATACTTGAGAAATGTGGACGATGGTCTGCATTTTTTAGTAAGCCACTTTTACCATTCAGCAACACAAATCTTCACCAGGGAAAGCAAAAGGAGAAAATACTTTCTGTGATGACACTATTTTCCTGGAATAAAAGGAAAAAAGTTATAGAATTCTATCTCCCACAGAAAAATAGATTCCTTATTAAAACTCAAATTGGAAAACAAACTCTGCTATGCTGAAAGAAGAAGCCTCTTGGAAGCTATTCTGTGGTCTTTGGAAATACACCTGTGGCCTTGCCTCTGTGGATAACTAGCTTTGGACAAGGCATTTGCCCTCCCTGTTTTCCCACATCCCATTTGCTGTATGAGCATTAAGCTACGTATGTGCAAAAGGCCCTTCCTCTTCCAACAGCTTATGGAGCTGTGATTAAGAGCCGGAAAGGGTCTGCTGTGGCTGCTCAAGTGAGAAAAGAGTTGAGGGTTAGTAATGGAGAAGGTTTCCTTACAGATCCCTTCTGATCTGTGACATTGCAAGATCCCAGCATGCACAATAGCAGGGCTTCCTGAGACTTAATGACATTAAGGGTTATCAAGGAAAAGACTCTGATGTCTTTCTTATCTGAACCCATGCAGGAACTGGGCTTGTGTCGTTCATAATCCCGGATGAGCTATCCAAGATTCATTCCAGCAGTTCTCCTTTTTGTTGATACCACTGCTGAATGGGCTCTCCAAGGACCCTATAGAGCCTGCATCTTATGTGCATGCTTCTATCTGCTCTTCTGGCAAAGAAGACTTGATCCTGAGAAATTACATCTTCATTTGAAAAGCAAAGGAGAGAAATCAGAGGCAATTGCATAAATTGACAGTGGACATGAAAACAGTGAACCAAAGAGACAGGAGTGCAGTCAACCTACAAATCCAGCTGGAGACACATGTCCATTCATGGGGTTGGCGTTGCCCTGGAGTAGTCAGAATTTTCTCCAAGATGGGCATGCATCAGGACTGGGGAGGTGGTAGCAAACTTGTTCTTCAGAGGCCAGGACTGGGGAGGAAGTTTTGTTTTAAAACCAATGAAAGACCTTCACAGTAAGATATGTCTCAGTGGCATTTTACTATGTTCCTGGCATAGAAAACTCTCAGATCCCAGGTGACTGTACCAAAACACCCCAGTTACAATAACTAAATGTTATCTTCCTTTTGGGGATAACACTTCCACTTTTTTCCTTTAGGTTTTACTTCAAACCGACCTATCCTTGAACTCTTTTTCTCTCTGAGTTATGGCTTTCTCACCATATTTGGTAAGAGTATGGAGAGTATAAGGCTATCAGAAAAATGGAAGAAAAGACCTATTACTGTATATAATAACAATGACATAATAATCCCACAACTTTATGCAGGACTTTATGCATTTTATATACTTTATAAAATGAACTTTATGCACAACTTTATACATTTTATAGATCAGTAGTCTGAAGAAAATTCACAAATTTGGAAGAATTTGAACAATTATTATAGTTATTACTTTAGGTGTTATGACGTTACAACACTCTGTTGTGGGTAAGAAAAATCGTGGAGGAAAAAAATCCTTTGTTTTACTACCCTGGACTCTCTTCCTATTCACAATTATTAGCTTTTCAAAATAAAGCAAACTTTACTGTTGTTTGGAGGACAATGTAAGTTGTGACATTTAAAGAGTCCCTGAGTTCCTGTGTTAGCTGAGGTGGGTCAGTAAAGCAGTTCCCTTGTAATGGGAAAGGACCCTGTGGTATATTGACCCTGTGCTAGAGCTGTCCTGTATGTAACATTCTTCAGTCCCGGACAACCCCATGAGAAAGACTGAGTAACATCCCTGGATTGTGGCGGGTAAGTGGCTGAGCAAGAATTCAAAGAAGTTCTCTATCACTCCAAAGGCTTTGTAATTTCCATCATTCATTCATTCATTCATTCATTGTATAACATTTTACACACTGGGATGGCTTCCTTCCCAGGAAACTTCTTATAGATGGACAAACAGGAAAAAATTCACATGTCCGAAAGCCAACCTAGTCCTCACAGAGGTAAGGATAAAAATAAAGTGACTTTGGGTCACTTAGGCTTAAGTAGTCAGGAGTAGGCTGGATTTGAAATTTGTTGTTGTTATGTTATGAGGATTTGAATTTGTTCTTATCAGAGTCCAGACACCTAAAATCCTCTAGTTGTATTTTGTCTTTGTCTCTTCGCCTGTCTTTGAGTCCTCTCCTTGTTCTGCTCCCCAGAAAGGGTCTTTTTCTCGAAGCTCTCTGAGCTCTGTCCCACTGTGACTTTTGCCCAAGGTTTGCTAATGTGGTGGTGAAAGGTCAGGGAAGCAGACATTCTCTGGTATTTTTACTAAGTCCCAATTTTAAGCAGATATGGTGAAACTGGGTCTTAAAGACATGGCCTTCGCAAGTATTCCTGCCTCTTTTCCAGAGGTGGTACATTTTCAATCCTTGTCTCCCTCCCCCAGATGTAGGAAGTTCCCACCAACTTCAAGCTGTGGTTGGATGCCCATCCTTGAGCAGATGAAAACGTGTTACTTTTGGACAGAAGGGAGATTTTCTGGGCAAAGTTTCAGTGGTTGCCTCCTCTGCCTTCCTTCAACTGCCATGGGATTCCACCAGGACCTTCCTCTGCAATGAAGTCACTTTTTTCTATGGTGGGTAGATTAGGTCTGGATGGATCGCAGCTCTTGTTCCCCTCCTGCAGCACCAAGGGAAGCTTTCTCTGGATTGTCCCTGATCTTCCATGTAAGAATTTTCTGGGGTTCTGGAGAAGACACAAAAATACCCCTTATATATTCCTAAGGTTCACACTCTTCCTCCAGTCTATGGAGCTTTTATTATTGCATTAACAAATTCTACTTGAATCATCTGATCAAGTGTATGTGTTTGACAACATCTTTCCAAGGTGGGAAAAGGCTCACCTCCTGTTGCTCCCTGCAAGTGCCTGTCTGTCTCCAGTTTTTCTAAAATTCATATACCCTGCATCCTCAATTCCCTAAACAACTCAAATAAATTATTAAGTTTCATTCCTACTTTTTTGAATATTATTGTAAAATTGTAGCAGTGCCATTTTCACCTCTCAACATCTCTGAACTCAGGTGGCTCCTGTGCCATATATTTTGGTTTGTTGTTGTTTTCTGTTTTCCTTCCATTAAAAGTCCAAAAGGCCTGGGTACCTGGGTGATTCAGTCAGTTAAGCCTTCAGCTCAGGACATGATCCCAGGGTCCTGGGGTTAAGTCCAGTATTGCCCCCCTCTGCCTCTGCCTATCTCTCTCTTTTTTATTCTGCTTGCATTTTGCTTGTTTTTAATGACATTGATTATTTTTCTTGAAGAACATTGAGCTATCATTTTGTAGAATGTCTTATATTCTGAAATTTAAAAAAAAATTTCCTCCAAAAATTTTTCTTAAAGTTAAATAATAAATAATGAATTAAAATAAAATTCAGAGAAGTAACTTTCAGATGATTTTAGCCTAAATTCTACTATTTGTCTTTTCCATTGTTAAATTGGTTTTATTTCCTTACTGAGTTGTGACATTTCTCTTAGTACTCTGAACACCAGTCTTATCCCTGATTTGTCTATTGAAAATATTTTCTTCCAGTACATGGCTTTTCCTTCCATTTTCCTGACATTTCTTATTTCCCCCCCTTTTTTTTTAAAGTCTTGCAAGATGAGAAATGTTAAATTTGAGGAAGTGCAGTTTCTCAAGCCTTTCTTTTATGAACTTGCTTTGGTGTCCTAATTGAGCAATCTTTGCCTAACCCAAGGTCACAAAAATTTCTTCTGTATTTTCATCCAGAACTTTCATTTTTTAAGTTATATATTTACAACTTATGAAACAATTTTAATTAGTTTGTATATATGGTGGTTAGTATTGATTTTTATTTTTTTATTTGTTGTTTTCTTCACCTAGATGAAAACCATGTCATTTGTTGAAAAATCTATTTTCTGTTTATTGGATTACTTTGGTAACATGTTAAAAATTAGTTAAGCACTTATGTGTCACATTAGCTCTGAATTATTTTCCTCTTAGCTATGTATCTATGAATTCACGAATACTCCGTTGTCTTGTCATTGAAGTTTCATAGTAGTGTTAAATCTCTTTTCCAAACTGGTCTGGCAATGGTATGCCCTTTACCTTCCTGTATGAATTTTGTAACCATTTTATTGATTTCTATGAAAAGTCCTCCTGGATTTTCATTGCGATTACACTGAATCTACTTACCATTTGAAGAACTTTTGACATCTTATATATATTAAGTCTTCCAATCTATGCACATGGTGTACCTCCCCATGTATTTAGTTCTTCTTCAACTCTCTCATTAAAGTTTTATTGTTTTCAGCATGCAAATCCTTCATATTTTTAGAAAAATTTTCACTATGTATCCTAATTTTTTTTCATATTGTAGTTATGGCTATAACAAATGATACTTTTTTAATATTTCAGTTTCCAATTGTGTATTGCTAGTAATATAAACACAATTGATTTTGCCTCTCACATCTATTTTACAATATATAGTCCTCCATTGTGAGCATGTGTCATCATTTACTTAAGCAGTCTACTATGTCTGGTTATTTATGTAATTTCACATTTTGCAGTTACCCAATGAATACCTTTGGCATAATTTTTCCAAAGTGTTGAGATTGTGCCTTTAAAGTAAATTTCTGAAAGTATTTTTGCTAGGTTGAAAGGCAAATGCCTATGAACTTTTGTTCGATATTTCCAAATTCCCCAATGAAATGGTTGTATATTACATCTTACCAGAAATGTATGATTGCCTGCTTTCCTTCACAGCTTTATCAACAAAGAAATTATAAACTTTTATTCTTTTATTAACTTTGTATAAATTTAAGAGCTATTTGTAAATTTTGTTTTCATAAATAACCTTTTCATATCTTTTGTCATTTTCTTATAGGATATTTTAAATGTTTTACCTCCATGTTTAATTTGAGGATAGTTGACCATTACGTGCTATACAGGTTATAAATATTTCCTCATGGTTTGCCATTTGTCCTTTAACTTATGGTGCTTTTTGCCATGAAAACTTTGTTTTCATTTTCATGGAGTAAACTCTGTCAATATTTTCTCTTATTACATTTTGAATTTTAGTTATAGTCACAAACTCATTTTGTCACTCTTGCACAGAAAGCGTTGTCAAATGTTCTCTGCAGTGTCATGTAACAAGTATTTTATTTAGTTTTTTGGCCTAAGGTCTCTGTTTTGAGTCCTCACATCTGCCACTGTAGCACAAAAGTAGTCACAGACAGTTAGGAAATGAATAGGCATGGAAGCATTCCATAAATGTCAGCAGGTGTTCTATTTGTATTATTAAAAATAAAAAAGGAAAAGAGTAGGTTATAGGTTTTGTTTCATATTTTGCTATATTATGTTCAAATATGCAGAATAACCCACAAAAGCGATGTAAACCCTGAATATAGTGAGCATTAGATATGCTCCAAGCAC
The DNA here is from genome assembly GCF_010015895.1 of Lontra canadensis. NCBI lineage: Eukaryota > Metazoa > Chordata > Mammalia > Carnivora > Mustelidae > Lontra > Lontra canadensis. Next base: position 14,840,656 of record NW_022631042.1, read on the forward strand.
TTGGAAGAAGTTTGTGTGTATAATTTAAGTTGCCTCCCCTAAACTGTTTCTTCAGTTAAATATGATTATATTTTCTATTTTCAAGTGAGGAAAATGAATCAATGATATTTTAAGCAATTTATCTAGAGTTGGACAGTATGGGCAGGATGGATATGTCACAAAAGGGCACTGAGGAAACACTGAGAAATAGGGAAACAAAATAAAAATAAATGTCACTCACAGTATATTATTCTAGGGCAATGATTGATAAATATGTTCAATAGAGGGCCAAATGGTCAACATTTCAGTATTTGTGGGTCTCTGTTGCAACTACTCAACTCTGCCTTTGTGGTGCAAAGCAGCTACAGACAATTTGTAAGCACAAGGTCAAGGCTGTGTTTCAATTAATATTTACAAAATTGGGGCTTATCTGGCAGGGTAGAGTTTCCAGACCCCTTGTTCTATGGTAAATACTATTGTCATTACGGTTAAATGTAGCTTTTTAGTTTTTTTTTTCTTTTTTCTTTTTTTTCTTTTCAGGGAGTTATAGAGCTCTAATGGTATTAGATGGGAAAATATCAATATATAACCATTTTGGGGGGGGAGGAGTCAAGATGGCGGAGAAGTAGCAGACAGAGACACATCAGGTAGCAGGAGATCAGCTAGATAACTTATCAAACCATTGCAAACACCTACAAATTCAACAGGAGATCGAAGAGAAGAAGAGCAATAATTCTAGAAACAGAAAATCGACCACTTTCTGAAAGGGAGAACCGGAAGAGAAATGAATCCAAAGCAACGGGAAGATAGACCGTGGGGGGAGGGGCCAGTTCCCAGCGCGTGGCAGAGCACAAAATCAGGACTTTTAAAAGTCTGCTCCACCAAGGGACATCGCTCAGAGGCTAAACTGGGGTGAAGCCCACACAGGGTCAGCGTGTCCCCAGGACCCACAGGGTCACAGAAGGATCAGGGGTGTCTGAGTGTCGCAGAGCTTGCAGGTAGTAGAGCGGGGAAGCCGGCTACAGAGACAGAGCTGAGGAGTGAGCTCTCAGCTCGGGGTTACCTTGAACTGGTCACAGGTTGGGTGAGCTCGGAGCGCAGCCAGAGGCCAGGAAGACGGGAGTAATTGAGCGCTTTTCTCTGAGGGCGCACTGAGGAGTTGGGCCCCCAGCTCTCAGCTCCTCCGGGCCAGAGACTGGGAGGCAGCCATTTTCATTCCCATCCTCCGGAAATCTGTGGAAAGCATTCAGGGAACAAAAGCTCCTGAAAGCGAACCTGAGCGGATTACTTATCCTGGACCCTGGTAAGGGCAGTGCAATTCCACCTGGGGCAAAGACACTTGAGAATCAGAACAACAGGCTCCTCCCCCAGAAGATCAACAAGAAATCCAGCCAAGACCAAGTTCACTTACCAAGGAGAACAACAGAATTCCAGAGGAGGAGAAAGCAAAACATGGAACTCATGGCTTTCTCCCCATGATTCCTTAGTCTTGCAGCTAATTTAATTTTTTTTATTTAATTTTTTTTTCTTCTGCTAATTTTTTTAACTTTCACCCTTTCCTTTTTTAACGTTTTTTAACTAGTGTATCTTAACAATACCTTTCATTAAAAAAATAATCTTTTTTTAATCTTCATTATTATAGTCATATTTTATCCTTCATTATATCTAACTTTATTTTTTATACACATAGGGTTTTTTCTTCTAAAAAAATTGAGGTACAACTTCTTCTAATAGATCAAAATATACCCTAAATATAGCTCTGAGCTTGTTCTATTCTCCAGCCTGAGCAAATTCACTCCACTTTCTTTTTCTTTATTCTCCCAACCAACTTACTTTATCAACTCCTTTGTTAGATATATATATAAATATTATTTTTTATCTTTATATGCATATTCCATCCTTTCATTGTGTTTACCCTTATATATGTTTTTGTTCTTTAAAATTTTGGGAGGTAGTTTCTTATAAGAGTCCAAAATACTCCCAAAATTAAGTGGGTGATCCTGTTCTAGTCACCCATCTAATATATATATATATTTCTTTTTTATATTTTTTTCTTTATTTGTTTTCTTTCTTTAATTTTTTTTCTGAACCTTTCTCTGCCCCACGATTTTGGGTCTCTTCTGATTTAGTTAAAGTGCATTTTCCTGGGTCTTTGTGACCCTTTTGTATTTATTTGCTCCTTCATATATTCTTAACTGGACAAAATGACAAGGTGGAAAACTCACCCCCCCCCCAAAAAAAAAAAAAAAGAACAAGAGGCAGTACCAAAGGCTAGGGACCTAATCAATATGGACATTGATGATATGTCAGATCTAGAGTTCAGAATGATGATTCTCAAGGTTCTAGCCAGGCTCGAAAAAAGCATGGGAGATATTTGAGAAACCCTCTCTGGAGATATAAAAGCCCTTTCTGGAGAAATAAAAGAACAAAAATCTAACCACGTTGAAATTTAAAAAAAGCTATCAATGAGGTGCAATTAAAAATGGAGGCTCTTACTGCTAGGATAAATGAGGCAGAAGAAAGAATTAGTGATATAGAAGACCAAATGACAGAGAATAAAGAAGCTGAGCTAAAGAGAGACAAAGAGCTACTGGACCAGGAGGGAAGAATTCGAGAGATAAGGGACACTTAAGACGAAACAACATGAGAATAATTGGGATTCCAGAAGACGAAGAAAGAGAGAGGGGAGCACAAGGTATATTGGAGTGAATTATTGTAAAGAATTTCCCTAATATGGCAAAGGGAACAAGCATCAAAATGCAGGAGGTGCAGAGAACCTCCCTCAAAATCAACAAGAATAGGTCCACACCCTGTCACCTGACAGTAAAACTTACAAGTCTTAGCGACAAAGAGAGAATCCTGAAAGCAGCCCGGGAAAAGAAGTCTGTAACATACAATGTTAAAAACATTAGATTAGCAGTAGACTTATCCACAGAGACCGGGCAGGCCAGAAAGAGCTGGCATGATATATTCAGAGCACTAAACAAGAAAAATATGCAGCCAAGAATACTATATCTAGCTAGGCTATCATTGAAAATAGAAGGAGAGATAAAAAGCTTCCAGGACAAACAAAAACTGAAAGAAGTTGCAAACACCAAACCAGCTCTACAGGAAATATTGAAAGGGGTCCTCTAAGCAAAGAGAGACCCTACAAGTAGTAGATTAGAAAGGAACAGAGACAATATACAGTAACAGTCACCTTACAGGCAATACAATGGCACTAAATTCATATCTCTTAATAGTTACCCTGAATGTTAATGGGCTAAAGGCCCCAATCAAAAAACACAGGGTATCAGAACGGATAAAAAAACAAAGCCCATCAATATGCTTCCTACAAGAAACTCATTTTAGACCTGAAGACACCTCCAGATTTAAAGTGAGGGAGGAAAACAATGTACCATGCTAATGGACATTAGAAGAAAGCGGGGGTGGCAATCCTTATATCAGATCAATTAGATTTCAAGCCAAAGACTATAATAAGAGATGAGGAAGGACAATATATCATACTCAAAAGGTATGTCTAAGAAGATCCAACAATTTTAAATATCTATGCCCCTAACATGGAAGCAGCCAAATATATAAACTAATGAATAACAAAACCAAAGAAACACATTGAAAATAATACAATAATAGTAGGGGAATTTAACACTCCCCTCACTGAAACGGACAGATCATCCAAGCAAAAGATCATCAAGGAAACAAAGGCCTTAAATGACACACTGGACCAGATGGACATCACAGATATATTCAGAACATTTCATCCCTAAGCAACAGAATACACACTCTTATCTAGTGCAAATGGAACATTCTCCAGAATAGATCACATCCTGGGTCATAAATCAGGTCTCAACTGGTATCAAAAGATTGGGATCATTCCCCGCATATTTTCAGACCACAATGCTCTGAAACAAGAACTCAATCATAAGAGGAAATTTGGAAAGAACACACATACATGGAGACTAAATGGCATCCTTCTAAAAAATGAAAGGGTCAACCAGGAAATTAAAGAAGAACTGAAGAAGAATGGAAACAGAAAAGAATGGAAACAAATAATAATGAAAACACAACAGTTTGAAATCGGTGGGACACAGCAAAAACAGTCCTTTCACAAGAAACAAGAAAGGTCTCAAATACACAACCTAACCCTACACCTAAAGGAGCTGGAGAAAGAACAACAAAGAAAGCCTAACCCAGCAGGAGAAAAGAAATAATAAAGATCAGAGCAGAAATCAATGAAATAAAAACCAAAAAAGTCCAATAGAACAAATCAACAAAACTAGGAGCTGGTTCTTTGAAAGAATTAATAAAATTGATAAATCACTGGCCAGATTTATCAAAAAGAAAAGAGAAAGGACCCAAATAAATAAAATCATGAATGAAAGAGGAGAGATCACAACCAACACCAAAGAAATACAAACAATTATAAGAACATACTATGAGCAACTCTACGCCAACAAATTTGACAATCTGGAAGAAATGGATGCATTCCTAGAGACATATAAACTACCACAACTGAACCAGGAAGAAATAGAAAACCTGAACAGACCCATAACCAGTAAGGAGATTGAAACAGTTATCAAAAACCTCCAAATAAACAAAAGCCCAGGGCCAGACGGCTTCCCAGGGGAATTCTACCAAACATTTAAAGAAGAATTAATTCCTATTCCCCTGAAACTGTTCCAAAAAATAGAAATGGAAGGAAAACTTCCAAACTCATTTTATGAGGCCAGCATCACCTTGATCCCCAAACCAGAAAAGGATCCCATCAAGAAAGAGAATTACAGACCGATATCCTTGATGAACACAGATGCAAAAATTCTCACCAAAATACTAGCCAATAGGATCCAACAGTACATTAAAAGGGTTATTCATCATGACCAAGTGGGATTTATTCCAGGGCTGCAAAGTTGGTTCAACATCCATAAAGCAATCAATGTGATACAATGCAATAATAAAAGAAAGAACAAGAACCATAGAATACTCTCAATAGATGCGGAAAAAGCATTTCACAAAGTACAGCATCCCTGCCTGATCAAAACTCTTCAAAGTGTAGGGATAGAGGGCACATACCTCAATATTATCAAAGCCATCTACGAAAAACCCACCGCAAATATCATTCTCAATGGAGAAAAACTGAAAGCTTTTCTGCTAAGGTCAGGAACGCGGCAGGGATGTCCATTATCACCACTGCTATTCAACATAGTAGTAGAAGTCTTAGCCTCAGCAATCAGACAACAACAACAACAACAAAAATTAAAGGCATCCAAATTGGCAAAGAGGAAGTCAAACTATCACTCTTTGCAGATGATATGATACCATATGTGGAAAACCCAAAAGACTCCACTCCAAAACTGCTAGAACTTGTACAGGAATTCAGTAAAGTGTCAGGATATAAAATCAATGCACAGAAATCAGTTGCATTTCTCTACACCAACAACAAGACAGAATAAAAAGAAATTAAGGAGTCAATGCCATTTACAATTGCACCCAAAACCATAGGATACCTAGGAATAAACCTAACCAAAGAGGCAAAGAATCTATACTCAGAAAACTATAAAGTACTCATGAACGAAATTGAGGAAGACACAAAGAAATGGAAAAATGTTCCATGCTCATGGTTTGGAAGAACAAATATTGTGAAAATGTCTATGCTACCAAAAGCAATCTACCCATTTAATGAAATCCCTATCAAAATCCCATCCATTCTTTTCAAAGAAATGGAACAAATAATCCTAAAATTTATATGGAACCAGAAAAGACCTCGAATAGCCAAAGGAATATTGAAAAAGAAAGCCAAAGTTGCTGGCATCACAATTCCGGACTTCAAGCTCTATTAAAAAGCTGTCATCATCAAGAAAGCATGGTACTGGCACAAAAACAGACACATAGATCAATGGAACAGAATAGAGAGTCCAGAAATAGACCCTCAACTCTATGGTCAACTAATCTTCGACAAAGCAGGAAGGAATGTCCAATGTAAAAAGACAGCCTCTTCAACAAATGGTCCTGGGAAAATTGGGCAGCTACATGCAGAAAAATGAAATTGGACCATTTCCTTACACCACACACGAAAATAGACTCAAAATGGATGAAAGACCTCAATGTGAGAAAGGAATCCATCAAAATCCTTGAGGAGAATACAGGCAGCAACCTCTTTGACCTCAACTGCAGCAACTTCTTCCTAGGAACATCACCAAAGACAAGGGAAGCAAGGGAAAAAATGAACTATTGGGACTTCATCAAGATCAAAAGCTTTGGAAACAGTTAACAAAACCAAAGACAACTGACAAAATGGGAGAAGATATTTGCAAGTGACTTATCAGATAAAGGGCTAGTGTCCAAAATCTATAAAGAACTTAGCAAACTCAACACCCAAAGAACAAATAATCCAATCAAGAAATGGGCAGAGGACGTGAACAGACATTTCTGCAAAGAAGACATCCAGATGGCCAATAGACACATGAAAAAATGCTCTACATCACCCGGCATCTGGGAAATACAAATCAAAACCACGAGATACCACCTCACACCAGTCAGAATGGCTAAAATTAACAAGTCAGGAAATGACAGATGCTGGCGAGGATGTGGAGAAAGGGGAACCCTCCTACACTGTTGGTGAGAATGCAAGCTGGTGCAACCACTCTGGAAAACAGCATGGAGGTTCCTCAAAAAGTTGAAAATAGAGCTACCCTATGACTCAGCAATTGCACTACTGGGTATTTACCCTAAAGATACAAACGTAGTGATCGAAGGGGCTCGTGCACCCGAATGTTTACAGCAGCAATGTCTACAATAACCAAACTATGGAAAGAACCAAGATGTCCATCAACAGATGAATGGATATAGATGTGGTGTACATATACAATGGAATACTATGCAGCCATCAAAAGAAATGAAATATTGCCATTTACAATGATGTGGATGGAACTAGAGAGTATTATGCTTAGTGAAATAAGTCAGTCGGAGATGGACAACTATCATATGATCTCCCTGATATGAGGAAGTGGAGATGCAACATGGGGGGTTTTGGGGGTAGAAAAAAAATAAGTGAAACAAGATGGGATCAGAAGGGAAACAAACCATAAGTGACTCTGACTTTCACAAAACAAACTGAGGGTTGCTGGGGGGAGGGGGTCAGGAGAGGGTGGTGGGGTTATGGACATTGGGGAGGGTATGTGCTATGGTGAGTGCTGTGAAGTGTGTAAACCTGGCAATTCACACACCTTAAACCCTGCGGCTAAAATACATTATATGTTTATAAAAATTTTTTTTTTAATCACAACAAAAAAGTTAAAAAAATATAACCATTTTAAGTGTTATATATACAAATATGTTTTACATTTTTATTCAAATAATGTCATTATTAAATTCACAAACAAACAAACAAACAAACATAATAACAGCATTAGTGCTGAAGATACTGACTTTACCTTTGCCCTCCTTCTTGATCAAGTCCCCTCCTGGGGTGACATGTTCTGGGCCTCTTGGAGCTTAACATTCGCATCTTAGAAATGCCGAAATCTGAGAAAATTTGCTCTGGCACTCACTAAATTTTTAAATTTCATGCATAATTCTTCTAAGAACAGGTTTTCAATGGCTACATAGTATCTTGTCGCCTCAAAGCCACATAAATAAGGCTGTCCTTTCACTCTTATTCATCACTGTAGCGTTTCATGGTTGTCCTGTGCTGAAAAGTCACAGTGGCTCCATCTCCCTATGTGGGCAATTCAATACATTCGTGTACTGCTCTTCTAAGGTTTCAATAAAATAATCTGTGTAAAATATTCAACACAGATACTCTGAGAAGCTTAATCCCTCTTTTCATTCACTTCTTTCTTAAAAGAGTTCATTGTTCTCTGACTCCATATTTCATTCAGGGGGTCTTCTTACCTTTCTTCTGTAGATATGTTAGGAGACAGGAGAGGCCTTGTTGAGACCTAGGCCCTCAGATTCATTCCCCTGGAACCCACCCCAGACAAGAATCATGATGGGCAGTGTATGGAACACGAACATTCTCAGTTTGCCCTTGAGAAGGTTCTGACATTGCTGGGTCAGGAATTCATTCTGCTTCCATAACATTTCTGTCCTTGATAGCACCACCTGATTCTTAGAAGAAGAAACAGAGAATGAAGCTGTTGTCATGATCTCAGGGAACCAGAGGTAAACTGTATGCATGGTGACTATGTGGTCAGATATCCAATTACCACAAGTTCAAGTTTTTCTGAAGAAAGATCTTTCCTCTGCATTTGAAAGTGGACTCTAAGGAGATGGGGGAGGAGGCTTTGTAATTTCACACATTACTTGTGTGTATCACTATGTTGAAAACTGGTGACAGTCAAAGTACTAACTACAGAATTTTATTCTTAACCATGATTTTTAACTTTAGTAATTTATGAAAGACCTTCACCATCTTTTCTTGACAGATAAAAGGAGCATGTGTTATCCTTTTTAATCATCTGATCTGTATTCAGGATTTTTATTTTCCTTGCAGAATCCTGGAGAATAACTTCTTACAGGTGTTTCCAACATGTTGGAGGTGCCTGATGTACTCAGGACATGTTCCAATAGAGCAGTGCTCCTTTTGTCCTAGTATTGACCCTGAATGTGGAATGAGGTGTTGCTTCTACCTCTATGGTACCGGATTTATACCTTGGTGTCTTCTATAACTAAGATACCTGCCATTTACTTAGGGATATAACAATCAGTGGATTCCTTCAATATGGCCATAGGATGGTAATAAAAGCATGGAATTTTTATGTTTCACAGATCGTTCTATCTCCAAAAACTATAATGCCCATGAATAAAATTGGAAAGTAATAATAAGAAATACTTATGTAGTCTTTATACACCTTTACTGTCTTCATTGTAAGCCATTTAGTTACTAGAAAACTCCCTCTACTGTGCATTAACAGACATATGGGTTTTCCTTGGTACCATTCTCTATGTATATTCCGAGTTCCCTGACAGCCTAATTTAGTGGGATATCAGTTCAAACTGCTTTAATTTGTACCATAATTGTCAACCTCATATGGGCTTACCATGTGAACAGAATCTAAGATGTTTTCCTGCCAACCTCAGGAAATGCAACAGAGAGAGAGACTCAGGCTGGGCCCCAGCTGTGCAGCCTCTGTGGTTGCCCATATTGAGAAGGATGTGGGTGGGTCAGACCAGAAGTTGGTTCTTGCGCAGCTTCTCTTGGCGACTCTGATGCCGTGGATCCTAATCCAGCTGGCACAGAAGCACATGGCCCCATCTTGTTTCCTTAGGAAATTTATTTTCAAGGTTGAAGTGGAAGTTTGTTGTTCTTCCTACTTAAGTGACCCTAGGTAAGACATGTTGAGACAAATGTGAGATATTCTATCACTGATCTTGCTTCAGTCATTACCAATACATGACTTCTTTGTTAATGTCCTCAGTGGTAACCTTGCAAGATATATGGGCACATTCATCTCTTGCTCTGGAGATTGATATTGTGGGTTGCTCCAACTTTAGCTGCCCAGACCCAACTGCAAGCAAAGAAGAGAAATTCCCATGAAAAAGTTATATGGAAAAAAAAAACCAACATAAATAATTTCCTGAGTTTCTTCTGTAGACTGAAGTTCCTGGGGTACAAGTCATAGGCCCGGGAGACGAGAAAATGAATGCTTTCAGCTGTGGCATCTCGTTGGCTGGGCTGGCTCCCCTGTGACAAGGAAAGAAGTGAGGATCCTGTTACAGAACTCCTCAGGTCAGGGGCTAAAGGGTGGGGCTGCTTCAAGTTTCTCAGAAGAAGTGGTGGCTTAGCTATTTCCCTGGGTTGTTCCTGATCTGTCCCAGATGTGAGCAGGTCTGGGGCTTTCAGTGCCCCATGTAAATGGGCTCCCAATCCGGAAAGGAATTCCTGGTAAATGGATCTTTTTGGGGTGTGGCAGGATTATTCTCACACCCACTCAACCATTCCCCTGCAATTTCATAGTGCAGAAACCTTGCTCAGAAACATGAGGACAGGCATTTTATATAGAAAAGTCAATTGATAGTTTATTGGCATTTTACTTATTCTCTGAAGACTGCTAATCCCTCAGATCCTGCATTTGTGGTATAATACATTGGAATGATTTGTGTCACTCAATGTTCAATATTAATCTGCCCCTGGTTTGGGGGACAATGTAGTTTTCCTTGTATTGTCCTGCAGTCAAGAAGTGGTTTAGTTCAATAATCAAGAGAAGCCAGTTGATCTGGGTCACTCCCTTTCTCTGCCACCTCACCCTGTACCAGCTATGTGACCTGGACAAGTCACTGACCCCATAGTACTTCAGTTACCTCAGGAGTCAGATGTGCTTGCTAATACTGCAACAGAACATTTAGGTGATCTGGCTTACAGGGGCTAACAAGTGCTGACAGTGAGAACACAGAGGGAGAACTCAGACACACCCACCCATACACACCCCCTCCCCGTGCCCTCCCTCCACACACATGCAGGTGGGCTTTTCTGCTCTTGGCAGGTTCCCTCTCATCTTTCACAGGGAGAATTAACAGTGGCCCAATATGGTGGCCCCTCTAACAACCTCAATGAATTCTGAGCTCTGTTGTGATGACATCATGCTGGCACCAATCTCCCCACACCTCCCAGCAAAAGGGCCTTGTTTCAATTCTAATTTATTGGACCTCTAGTGTTCATCTAAGGAATTGCAGTCCTTAAGCCTTTTGGTGAATTCCAGTTCAGAAGGCATGAACTTAATACCTTTGGCTCAACATTAAGCCTAAATTCATTAAGCTCTAATTTTTTTAGATTCTCTTTCTGTCTCAAAAATCCTCATCTGAAAATAGATGTGATACCAATCCTATCACAGAAGTTAGTGTTCATTAAATAACTAAGAGCCTTTCAGCGTAATAACTGCTAGTCCAGGTTCTGAAATATAGTAAACTTTTGATGATAATTACATATGTTTTCTACTACTATCATTTCACAAATTCATTATCCTCATACTGTCAACTATTATTATTTACACCAAATTTTCATGTGAAAAAGCTTCGCTGACCCTTTTGAAGTACTAACCTTGAAAATCAGTCACATATTATTAGTGTTTTATTTTTATGCATTTATTTTTCCATATTCCTCTTTTCCTCCATCTTTTCTTCAGCAAAGCTTTTTAGCTTGCCTTTCATGATTTCCATAAGGTTTTCTGTAAATGTATGCATAACTTAAAAGAGTTTTGGGGCGCCTGGGTGGCTCAGTGGGTTAAAGCCTCTGCCTTCGGCTCGGGTCATGATCCCAGGGTCCTGGGATTGAGCCCCATATCGGGCTCTCTGCTCAGCAGGGAGCCTGCTTCCCCCACTCTCTCTCTGCTTGCCTCTCTGCCTACTTCTGATCTCTGTCTATAAATAAATAGATAAAATCTTTAAAAAAAAAAAAAAAACAACTGACACAGTTCTGCCTAAAACTTGTGTTTGGCTCTGTCACATACCATGTGGAGTTGATGTGAACTCTGGTTTGAGCCCTGCCTGAGGAGAAAAGAGAGCAAGAAGCCAGGATGGCTGAGTTTTCCTCCTGAGGCAGCTGCTCTGTTTTCCCTCCTTTCCAATAAATACCATTTCTGAAGTGATCCATACTGGGTAGTTTGAATATTGTGGAGGTGGAGGGCAGTGGACCAGAAGGCCAGTGGCCTACAACTAAGAGGACTGACTCTTCCTAAGCAGGAAGCTTCATCCTGGGGATGAAAAGGACTAGGAGACAGAAAGAAGACACCCATGGTCACTCTGGAGAGAGGTCCCCTGGTCCACCATGGCTGCTAGGCATTTCCTTACAGTCCCTATGTCTGTGTTTGTGTTTATGTCTGTGTGTATCTGTCTGTGTGTGTGCATGGATGAGTGTGCAAATCATTTGCATCGCTTTCTGTCCTGCGTGTTTGTGCATATGTGTCTCTCTGTGTATGTGTTGTATTAAGAGGTAGCAGTTGTGTGAATATGTTTAATTGGGGGAGCCCACAATTTCTACCTGACTGTATGTTAAGGAAGGCTGAGAAACAGTATCTGACATTTTTCCTTCCTATAGTGGGAACAAATTCATTCTTTCACTCAGATTCATAAGGTGTGGTATTTCCTGAACATAGAAAAGGGACTCAGATGCTAGGAGCCTAGAAGGGAGATAAATGGTCATTTCAGACATATTCATGGAAAAATGTGTTTTCTCATCTTGAATTATTTCTAACATGGAAGTAAACAAAGGCAGAATTTATCTTTTATTTATTATTTTAAACACTTTCAAAAATAGAGATTTATTTTCTTTATTTTTCATAACTTTAATAGCTTTCAATATTGAAGGCATTTTCTACATGGTAGGTGAGCACATTGGCTCCATTATCTCATTTAATCTTCACAAAGCCTACTAACTGGGTGATTTTATTATTGGCTCCATATTTCATATGAGAAAATGGAGGCTTTGGACACACCAGTTATTTTATCAAAGGTCTGACATGAGTAAGTGGCAGAACAATAATCTGTACCAGAGGATCTATGTCTAGAACACACAATCTTAAATAAGATATTTTATTTCTTCCATACAGACTTTTAATATATAATATATTATATACCACTATGTGATAAGAATATACATGTATATGTACATAAGTATGTTTGTATTTTCAGAGGGGTCTATATATTTCTCTCAATGTACTAGAATGCGTGCTTAGGATTCATTACAGGAAATACTCTAAATGTGCTTCCTCAGTAATGCTTCCTGGGATTCACTGATTCACAGATTAATTCGGCAAGTGTATATGGAGGCTGCACTAGAGACAAGGCTTGTGCAGACCCTGGGAAGGTCACAGACACAGAAAAAAAGGTCCTACTTGGGAGCACTCATCTTCATCTATCTTCATTTGGCACCACACCTGGCGCTCAAACTCATGTCTATGATCTCAGTCCTGTGCCCTCTCTCCATTTCAAACCCCTTCTCATGCAGCCTGAACCATAGATATTCCCTGGAAATCTCAGGAAAAGAACTGATATGTCCTGACTCTCAGGCACTTTTCAACAACTCCAGGCAGAAGCTCTCCACAGGAGGCAATCAGGTCAGTGGGAAGTTGCAGCAGGAAGCCTGACATCCTGAAGATACAGCTGGTGGTTGTCTGCTTCTTTCCCCCTTGATTCTAGGACTGAGGTACCTGTCAGGGAGCACAGGGTGGGGGCTGAGGCTGAGGCTGGGACTGGGGCGGAGGTTGTCCTGTGGAAATGATGAGAGTCCAGAACTGAAGAGAGTTTCCAGGGGCTGACTGTCGGCTCCTCTAATACTTTGTACATTTGCACATGGCTTCATCTACTGTGTTCTCTGGACTGTAAAAAAGAATTTCAGTAGAAGGGACAGGATGTCTCACTGCTGCCTATTTCTTGTTCTCATCATGTTGCCTCAAAGCATGTATTTTAAGAGACCTAACACATCTGATACATCAGATACCCAAAGGCTGATTCTTTATTTTTGGTGCCAATACATCACTATTTTTTTTGATAGGTACAATGTTGAGTAATTATCCTTTTTTCTACTGTGGATATAGATATAGATATTTCTGGTTGTATCATTTGGCTACTAACTGGAAAGAGAGAGAGTGAGAGAGATATAGACACAGATATGTAGATAGAGACAGATATGGAGACAGAGACTGACAGATATGTAGATACAGGTATATCTAGTATAGATAGAAATATTGCAAATGAGTGTCAAGGAAGATTTTTCTAAATTAATTGTCCCAATTATTTCATGGTAAAGAGTAGAGACAGATGCAAAATTTAAAAGAAGTACCAATGATAATACTGAGTCCTCCTCTAGGCTGAATGCTTAGTTCTTGGATTTCTCATCTCTTAACCTCAAAGCAGTTACTGGGGAGGGAGCATCTCCTCCACAGAAGACAACTGGAGATGCTCCAGCTGGTCTCCTCTGACTCCACAGTCCGTGACCCATGGGGTCTATGCAAACCCTGACTTTTGTTGTTGTTGCTGTTTTACTGTATTGCTCATGGGATGGTCAGTTTTTCTCAAGGCTTTAAATTCTAAAAATTGGTTCCTAGATTCAAATAATAGTATTTTCATTGGTTCTTTGACAATACTTTTTTGTAAATTAGTTTATTTTTTTAGAGTCAGAAAACTTAGAGGTTAAGTTTTTTAAAATGCTGTATCTTATCTACATAACTCTATGTAATTACTACCTTCTGAACAGTCTCTTAGCACAGAAGTTTCCTTTTTTAAGTAAATAAAACAGGACACAGTCTTTTCAGAATAATTAGAAAAAGTCACTTTTGCTCCAGGTTGACACAGCCCTGCTCAGGGTATAGAGGAGGGTGGGCATGGGATGGGTTTTGGCCCCCATGGTGCCCCCTCACTTAGACATAAATGAACAGGGTACCTGGTAACACCAAACAGAGGCTGCAACTCCTGGTTTGTTACAGGGGAAGGAAGTGTCATTATTGTTGATAACATATACATGTCATTTCTTCCTCATTATGATTTTGGAGGGATGTTCTACCTTACCAATTGAAAATAGATTCCTCTAGTTTGGAACAGCTTCTTTCAAGTTAGGACAATCTCCTTGGGCACATTCCTCATCGTTTCTGTTTCTCTGTGTGTCCCGCTCATTCTCATGATGACATCACTATGCATGGGGAGAGAGTTCCTTCTTCCAGTCTTCCTCCCACCGTCTTCAAGCCCTTTGCCCTGCTGGTCTTTGGGATCGGTCTCTTCATCAGAACCTTCTTGTGCAATAACCAGCCCTGAACCCACCACCACTGACTCACACCATGCCGTGGGATGTAGAGTTTCCACCCTGCAGCTTCTGTTCTTGTCGAAGCATCGATTCTTTCTGCCATGATATAAGTGCATTTGCAGGATTTTCATGAGATTTCCTCCATAGACTGAACATCAAACATATTATCTGGCAGCTAAATGGATGGAATTCCATTTTGTTCATTGCCAGCACCTTCAGAATGAGCTTTTCACAATTACTGAAAATCTCTGAACAGCTTACTTCTCTCTGAGATAATCATACCATTTCAACATAATAGTCTATAACTAGGAATGCAAGTCATGCAAGTCTATAACTAGGAATGCAAGTCAATGGGAAATTATGTCAAACCAAACATTTAGGGAAGGGTTAGTGACATCTGTGGGGGGTACATTGATATCCGTCAGAGTCCCTTTTCTCTTTCCTCTGATACTGAGGCATTACACAGCAAGACGTGTATAAACTGCTTAATACAATGCCTACCTCGTATATAAGGAATTTTCAGTAAAAAATAGCTATTATTAACATCTTATCTGGAACATTATGTTTATTAAATTTCATAAAGAACGTAACTCCTTTTCTTTGAATGAACAAAGGAAATAGTCAAAGAAATATATTGACCTATGGATTATAAATACTAATTCTACCATTTCCAGAATAAAACTAGATTTTTGGTAACTGTTTGGTAACTTCAACTTAAACGTTAAAAAAAATCAAAGGGACAGAACTTACAGTAGATAGGGATGATCAGTTTGTGATCAAACATTTAAATGTTAACTTATACATGACAGAAAGGTAGATGAAGGAAGGACAGAAAAGATACATCAATTATAACCAATGTGAGAAGCTGGATTTTCGTTGATATTATGAAAGTGGCAGGCATTTCTCTACTTTGTTTTTGTAAGAGTTAGGATTGGTTCACTAGTGTACACTTGTTTATTGGATTAATGAACATCCAGAACCCTGAATTGAATTCATCATAATACTGGTTTATAAAGCCCTGTAATCATATATTGACACAAAGATAGAGATCTCTTTATTTTTTTTGCTACTTAGGTGATGATGACTTACCTAATAACTCGACAAATACCTCAGAATCCCTCATTTAACTGAAGAACAACAGCATTAAAAATAATCTATATGTTCCTCTCTATTAAGCTGGTCAACTAGAAAAGCACAACGTTTAACGAAAATTTCTCAATACTTGTCCAGTTTCTGTTTTCTTACTGAGGGAACAGGGCACATCCTATTCTGTTAAAGATGGGACTTTGGTGGCTTTGTGGAAGGTGAAATGAAAGGAACTAGATAAAAATCTCCCAACTCTGAAATTTGTTTTACTTATTTGGGGGCAAATATAACCCACATACTTGACTACTACTTGATTTTTATTCTTTTGCTCCTCCACTTGGACAGTGGACCTCTCTTTACCTTGCCCAGGGCATTATGAGGTAGACCTTCAGGGACTGCACAGATGGTTTCCTTATTCCTGATTGCTGTTTGGGAGCAACCAGGGGAGCATCAGCAAGAGACTGGGAAGTGGAAGAAAGTGAGGTCTGGGTTCCCTCCCTGAAGGGTGCTTGCATTCTCACAGGTTCCAACATATAGTGCCAACTCCTGCCATACCCAGAGTTTCATGCTCAGGAACAAGAGGTGCATGTGGGAGAACTCATTCCCTTTTATACCACTTAACCCACTGGAGGATTTGTTTCTTTCTCCCAGGGCCCACTGGCTTGGAATTCTAGTGTCCAAGAAGAAATGCTTTTGTCAGGTGACATGCTTGATTATTTTTTTGAGCTTCAGTTTCCATTGGCCAACTTTGCATTTGAAAACAGAAGAAAGATTCCCATGACTCTTTCCACGAAGGTTAAGGATCCTGGGGCACAGAGCAATGGGGATGGGGTTGGGGAGTGGAGCATTAATCCTGAGGAGGAAACGGGAAATTTCGCAGTATCCATCCTTTGTGCCCCTCAGCATCCATACTGTTAATTTGCCTGGGGGAGAAATCCATGCCCCCACAGCAAGAGACACACAGGGTCATACTTGAAAGCGTATCTTCCTCTCCATCTCCAGATGAACACATGAGGTTGATTTTCTAGCAACCTTCTATGAAAGGCTTTGAGGCAAAAAAAGTGGGAAACAACTTTGTTGAACAAAACTATGGTTGTGTACAATTCTGCTTGAGATGGTCTCATTCTCTCATCTGCAAGTAGACAAAAGAGATGTACAAAAACAAAAACAAAAACAAGAACGAGGAAATTAAAATATACTGTTAATAGGAAGACTCAGTATTGGTGTCACTGTCTATACCTGGTATCTGTTCTGCAGAGACGAAAAGAAACACTCAGGCCATGAAGGTACACAGAGCTCTCCAGGCATGAACCTTGTCTCTAACTTGGCACATGGAGTCAGTAGGAATCAGCAGAGAAAAAAGATTTTGTTTTGTAAATGAAGCAAAGTTTGATGGAGAAGAGCAGAAAAAGAGTGGTTAAGACAAAGGCTATTCCACATATTTCTAACCATCAGATGTCACATGGTATGCCTAAGTGCTCAGTAACATGCAAAAATTTTAATATTAAGTAACATGTAAATTCTGTTTAACAGTAAATTTTAAAATAAAAATCAAAAGCCATACAGGTTTTTCTATGAATCAATAAGGGTATGAGCGACATGGTAAAAACTCTCCTGTTCCCAATGTTTAGAAGTGACGTATCCAAGTTGTGCCCATTCCTCTACCCAAAACTGTGATCCTGAACCATTTCTGGAGAGTGGAACATAAAGAACATCCAACACAAAACAGTCAACATAGATCTCCAGGTGTGCCCAGAAATTTTCAGAATTGTGATTCTTAGGAAATGACTCTGATGTAACAGACATTAATTTTTCCCCAGTACTAATGCGTGTGATCAGTTGGTAATGGATAATAGAACTATGGAAACTATGGTTTTATGGGGCACCTGGGTGGCTCAGTGGGTTAAAGCATCTGCCTTCAGCTCAGGTCATGGTCCCAGGGTCCTGGGATCAGGCCCCGCATGGGGCTCTCTGCTCAGCAGAGGGTCTGCTTTCCTTCCTCTATGCCTGCCTCTCTGCCTCCTTGTGATCTCTGTCAAATAAATAAATAAATAAATAAATAAATAATCTAAACAAAAAAAAAAAAAGAAAAAGAAAAGAAACTATGATTTTATGAGATATTCTTAGACATCATTCAGCATTGATTTCATAATATAATGCTGCTTCTATTAGTCAAAACATTGTGTCTCACCAACATCAAAAATGAAATAAATGAGTTGAGCCTAAATCATCAGGATATTTCAAGCATCCATCTATGCAAAATCCCCCACCCATGAGGTAATGTGAGCCCCTTCTAATAGTCAAAATGTCAGTCTCAGTTCAGCAGACATCCATGGAGTCAACACCGTACTTGGTCCTGTACATTCTAATAAGATGCTTTCAGTGTTTTTAGAATCAGCCATTTAAACAACCATTTAATTAGCAACCATTTACTTAGGATAGGAGGTTTTGTTAGTCTCTGGATGCTTTGGCTTTACTGTGTGTGGCCAAAGTGTCCTTGGTGAAGCTTAACTTATCCACAAGGAGAAGGGCAGCTAGAGGAAATGACTCCAAATATGATTTGTTTTTCCCTCCACATAGGGGTTGTTTGCTCCACGCACAGGACCACTCACTTTTTAGGTTGTAATTCAAAGACACTATGGACCCATGTTGAAAACTGAGATTTACATTGACCTGGGATGGCTTCTCTGAGGGTGTCTTCATATGTAGCTAATTTCTCTAACAAAACTCTAATACTCAGATCTCAGAGTCACTGCCCTATGGAGTCAGGCACTGAGAGGAAAGGGTTCAGTGGTATTAGGATATGGGGAAGACAAATGAAGTAATATCCCCAAAATGGAGCAAAAGTAAGTTTCTGTCCCTCCCCCTCCTCCACCTCCTGCACATGGTGGAGGTCTTCATCCTGACCCAGGCTTCATTAGAGGAAAGGGGCATCGGCCTTTTTCACAATCAGGCACATGTTAAATATAAATCTCCTAGTGCAAAAACTCAGGGAGACAGATGAGGAGTTAATGAATCTGAGGGACTAATTACCTACAAACATTTTGGGCTTTCCTTTCAGCAATCATGTTTACCAGTGCTATTAAGTTGTACATAAACTTTGAATCTTCAATTGAAAATGCATTTAATTCAGCTTAGACTTCCTCAGAGAGCTTTTTCTTTCCCCCCACATATGGAAGCAGATGTTTTCCTGTTTGGCACTGGAGGATCAGTAATATAGTTTTTCTTCCTTTTTTTTTTTTTTCGCTCAAGAAGTTGACAAATTTTATATGAATTTAGTAAACATAGAGATATCTTATTGGTATAATTTTGCTTTATTACAGAGGATCGACCCATTACTGTGGTACTTAAACTTCCTCCCTGTACAGATGACAGAACAGAAGTCCAAGGAATATGGCCCCCAAATCCCATATGGAGTAACATTCAAGGAGAATTGGAAGTGAAGGCCCTGGGTCTCATCCAGGGCTATTGCATCAACCTGCCTGAGATGCTATTGCATCAACCTACCTACATGAGTTCAGCACCAGGTATACCAGTGCATGAGGGTGCTAAGAAGTTAGTCCTACCAACTGTTTGCTGTGCTTTGCTCAACGAGTCTCCTCTGCAAAGTAATAAGCAGTGGGCAGGACAGCAGTTTGAAAACTGGAATCAAGAATCCACTTCCTATTTCAGTTTTCAATCATTTTATGGTAAATCTCTCTCTGAAGTGATTTGCACAATATTTTATTCCCACATTCTTCTTTGGAGATGGCCAGAATCTTCAATCGCCAGCCTGGCACAGCTCCGTTCAGTAGAAATAAAGATGTCACAATATGAGACACATTTTCTACCATTGCATTTAAAAAAGTTAAGGAAACAAATAAATTTCTAGGATTATTTTATTTACTGTGAGATATCCAAACCAGGATTTCCCCATTCCTAAATTGAGGGTAGTGGCATTCATCTCAAGGGTGACTTCATTACTTCAACATGTAATTAATATAGAAATTATTAAGAAGGTATTTCACCTTTTTTTTTTATAGTCTCCAGAACATGGCTTGTATGTTACACAAGGAGCCCATCTCAGGTTGAATTAGCTATGTTTCAAGTGCTCAGGAGCCACAGGTGGCTAGTGGCTCGTGGCCACTGCATTGAGCAGCTTAGATTCTGCTCCAGATGCTTCAGAAACGCTGCGCTGGACGACCTTCAGAGCAGTCCCTCCAGACTGAACAGCTCCCTGGGTTTGTGCCCATCTGCATGCCAGGGGCTCCGTAGGTTCCAGGGTTCTGAGCTGTGGACCAGTGTAGAGGGGAAGGGGCGTTACTGAGGGTCAGGGTGCTGAGAGCTGACCCCAGGACAACCCCAGAGACCCAGAGTCATTGGAATGTGCCAGGTCTTCAGTGCGCTGGGAGGCAGAGACCTTTTTGCTCAGGGACCTGGTCAGAGCACAGGGCTGTGGTATGCCCAGGCAGCACAGTAGTACACGCCTTCGTCACTTTTCTCCATTTTCAGCCCCAACAAGAGTACAGCTGTAGCTATCCTTGCCCTTTTTTCCCTGACTCTGTCCGCTTTCAGGACAAAATCCCATTGCACAAGGGACGTGTACATGTCTAGGTAGAGGAGCCTCTTTGGTGCCCTACACTCCTGGTGGCGGTACCAGTGGATGTAGTTTAACAAAGTGTCCACTTGGCAGTCCAGAGGATGTGAACTGCCCACGCATGCCACCAACAAAGCAGTCTGACTCAGCTTGAGCCCTGCTCCACCACCTGCCAGGGGAGAGGGGAACAGCTGTAAGACAGTGATGGCCAGGAACCTCAGGGTGTCCCCTGTACTCTGCACCAGGGAACAAGTCAGGACTTACCGGGAAACAGGAGAACACACAGGATGGCAAGGGGACCCAGCATGGTTCTGTCTCCCACCTGGAGGAAAGAAACCCTGGATGACCTTCTGGCTGCACCTGCTGTGAAGAGACTGCCTGGGTATATTGCAGAGGACAGGTTAAGACCTGAGCCTGTGTTTCCCAGAGGCACCTGCAGTTACTAGTGAGAAAGAGGCGGGGAGGAGAGAGGGAGCGGCCAGAGGGCTAGGACAGGTCTAACCACAAGGCAGGAGGGAACATCAATGGTTAGGCTGCTAGGAATCACTGAGGACTGTTTGTGCAAGGAGGGCACCAGGGACATAACAGCAATCCTTGACTGGACCTGAGCACCACACTAACTGGTTTCTGCTTCTTGTTTGACAAAATCCTGAAAGTCACCCTTGAGATGAATGCTACTACCCTCAATTTAGAAATGGGGAAATCCTCGGTGGCATTTTAAGTAACTCTTCTGAGGCTGCATGCCTATAGGGAATTAGGTGGGGATGTGGGCCAGGTCTGGCTGGAGACACATCTCAAGCCTCCGATGGCCACTCAGTACTGACAGAGCAATGGGTGCGCAGGCTGCTCCGGAGGCAGGGATAAGCACAGGGCAGAGATCTCTGCTGAAGAAGCAACAGATCCCCTGAGCTTGCCCTGGAGCATTTCTCCCAGAGATCTCCTCAGAAGATGGAAATGAACTAAGGTGACATGACAACTCTGCAGTCGTCCACTAGCTAGTCTTTTCCTTTTCCTCATTTGTCAAAAGGACCTTATTAGGTTGCGTGCAGAGTGAGCAGGGAATGTAAGCAAAGCATGTGGCCTGTCTCAGATGCATACAAAAAGCTCAAGAAATGTTGGGGATTGGTGTTTCATCTTAAAACTGGATTGGTTGCAGTAGATGATTTCTGGGGTCCTCATAGTGTAGAATTTCAGGAAATATGATTGTTCTGTAAAACCAGGTGTGTGTGTGTGTGTGTGTGTGGTCAAAGGAAGAAACCTGCATTGAGCCAGGGGGCAGAGGAGACCAGGGGGCAGGACAGGTCAGATCCAGTGTCAGATCCTTAGAAATGCTAAAGGCAGGGCCTCAGGAAGGGTCAGCTGAGAAAGGCATCTGAAATGAAGTTTCCAGAGGTAAAGGCAGTAAAGTAAGTACAAGTTTGCTCTCCCATATCTAAAGTAGAGGAGGACCTCCTGGGTCTAGTTATGGTGCTCTGCTAATGAGAGCCTGTTGGCCTGGAAGGAGAAGGAGGGAAGGGGACTTGGCTGGGGCAGGGAGGTTTGGGTCCTTCACACCCACTACCAGACCTGGCTCCCAAACTCCTTCTTTTGGGTAAACACTGAGAGGCACACATGCTAAGCTCTAGCCAAGATTCAAGGCTCAAGTGTCCCAAAATGCAGGCTTTGACGTTGTGCTGAGCTGGTGAGGTATTGACTAGAATATTCTGCTAAAAGAATAATCCAGGGCCATCATTCAGACCCTCAGCAGTTGTCTAGGGCAGCTGTGCTAAATGTTAAGTAGGGAAGAGAGTGAGAATGGTGTTGACAATGGGGATTGACATCTGCACAGCATAACAACAGGTGGAAAGAGTTTGCATATGGAAGATGAGCAGTGTGGGGGTGAGAAAGCCCATGAATTCTTCTCTTCCTGCTTTCTCTCTTTTCTCCATTTTCACCAATAAGGAAATCTTCCTTTGGGGGAGAAAATCCATAACGTTCTATTCTTTCATGAAAATAAATTTTATGGCACATTGTCAACATTCAGAACTCTGTTTCTCTCAATTACTGTTCCCATTTGTCTTCAAACATTGATGACATTAAAGGCTAAACACCTATTGGCTATGAGTAGTCTTAGATCCTGCCAAACCTCCAGCCAAATGCTCTCCTGGGGGAGACAAATGACAAAAGTGAAACAATTCAGCCTGGAGGGTGTGGTGCCCTTTCTTGAAAGGAGAACAATCCATGGTTTGGGGAGCTCAGAGTCTCACAAGCAGGAGAGCACTCTACTCCAGGGATTTTGGGCAAGAGGGAGTTTTATAGAGACTTAAAAGCAGTAAAGGGGAAACAGGGAGGAACAGCAGGTCAGTCAGGGGATAAGGAGATATTGCTTGGCTTAGGTTGATTGGCCAGGGTTGCATACCTGATCTTACTTAGAACAGGGGAATAATTGCAGATTCCTGGTGTTTGGTGCCTGCTTAGGTGGGATATACTGTGTTTTTGGTCAAGGGCAGCATTTACAGGGACAGGGAAGCTACCTAAGTTTTGGTTTGCTGACTTGGCCCCCCAGGCAGGAATGGATCCATCCTGGGTCTGGAAACGCATTTCAACAGGTGACAATTGTGTTCCTCTACTTCTCTTCTTGCTGTGGTACATCTGTGCTCTTGTGTAAGTGGTGCTGAAAAATTATTTATTGTTAATGATGTGCATATTTAAAAAAATAATAAGGGAAATTTTTGAGCAAGATGCAAAGGGTAGCCAAGACTTCACCCAACACTCATGTAGAGAGTGGAGGGTCCTGAGCAAGACCCTATGGTCTCCAGGAAGAGAGAAATCAGGTGGCTCTTGAGGGAGCAACACTTGCTGTCCCCCCAGGTCATCCCGCTGCTGCCATGAAGGAAACTGCTATGATGCCCCCAGACCTCAGCTCCAAGGGTGAGTCAGGGGCTCAGAGCAGGTGTGGACTCAGGCAGACCCTGTGCAGAGAGCCAGGTGCTGAAGCTTGGACATTTCATTGGAACTCTGAGAGGCTGGCATGCTTTCCCTGACCAGGGGCAGCTCCCTTCTGCCCCTGGGAGAATGTGAGACCTAATCCAGTTTGACTTCTTCTCTAGGTCTCAGGGAACAAGTTGGATGTACATGCGATGTCAACCCTTAGTGAGCACGAAAAGCTCAAAAACCCAAAACAGGAAAGCCATTGATGTTTGGTTGAGAGAACTCTAGATAAGATATTCTTTTCATCTTTAATTTAGATGTTTTAATACTTTGTGTCGAATACACACTTTTTGTTAAAAATAATTCTCATTTGTTAGATTAGCAACCCCATTTTTTAAAACAGGTCATCGGTAGTATCCTGGCCATTCACAGGCTATAGGACTACAGAGGCTTAGACATTTAAGATGAAAAGGAAAGCCCCCCATTCCAGAAGCCTCATCAGTCCTCATCTTTAAAGATGAGAAAACAGATCCCTAGTTCAGGTGACTCATTCAACATGACAGGACCTTGAGCAGCTGAGGCGGGATTAGAACCCCCACGCATTCCTCTCTACTCTGTGCACCTCTCACTGAGTGGACCTGGAATTTCAAATTCAGCCACTACATGCAGAGCATCCCCCACGTGTCAGGCACAGGGCCAGGCGCCTTTCCAAACATAAACTTCAGTTTTGTAATCCCTGAAAATAATAAAATTCTGTAGGCACAATGGTACTCTCAGTCAACAGATGATGACAGGCTCCTTGAAAAGTCTTCACATCGGACTTTCCAAATAGTTTAACAAATCTGATAATCCCTGAATAGGGTTTATTAGAAGAAATGAAGATCAATTATGTTGGTATACATTGGATTCTCCTCAAAGGATATATGGAAATGTGTGTGAGGGAGTGCGTGTGAGTGTATGTGTGTATGTGCATACAAAATTAATTTGCTAGATAATTTCTTTTGTTCCTCAAGGAAAAAGTCAGGCTCACATAGGGTTGTCAGATTGAATGGGGAAAAAAGTTGCAAAGTGCTATGCGATATTTGGACACAAACTACAAAAGTATTTGTTTTTTATCCGAAATTCAGGGAAATGTAGATCAAATCCACAATGAGATGTCACCTCACTCACACCTGTTTAATGGCTATTATCAAAAAGCATACAAATGACAGGTGTCATCACAGGAGCTGGGAAGGGGGAAGGGAAGAGACTCTGGCTGACCTTCCTTTCCTCAGGGACCCCATGTGTCAGGGACAGGAGGCTGCCCCAGGAGCAGCTCTGAGAGCAGACTCTTCCAGGCAAACTCAGTGTCTTATAGCCCTGGAAGTCCTTCCAACTTGTGGTTTCAAAATTAGGAAAATATAAAATTGTCATCACACTAAAGCAGAGAGAGTATTCTTAAAACAAAATGGTAGTAAGAGGAATAGACTTCAGAACTTCAGCCAAAGCTTCCCGTCTGCCTGCTTTTCCCACAGGATCTGAGGCTGCCAGTGCTCGCTGTCTGCAGGGAACAGCAGGTTCAGACTGACTCCATGTGCCTGGCAGCCTTGCAGACCTGCTGACCTCGGGAATGTCCAGCCATGGCGCTCAGCCTGGGAGCCAGCTCCCTCCACAGCCAACGATGTCATCTGATCAATAATGTGCTGAGGGAGGACGTCCTTCTCAGTTCAGAGCTGCCAAATGGGACGCTTGGGAGATTCTGAATGATACCTCCTAACTCTAGGAGGATTTATTGCACTGACAAGGATAGAATGACGGCTCCAGTCCACGCCCTGCCACCTGGAGGATGTGTGTCCTTAGTAAAATCCTTGTAAATGGGAATAATAATGCTCACTCTCCAGACACCATCCACCATGGGCCTAGGATTGGGCCGAGTTGGTTGCTTCGTAAGTAAATATTATCAGCCAGTCTGAAGTACGATGTGATTCTTATAACCACTTGTTTCTTATAATAACACGCCAACATAGTTATAACAACCACATCTGGCAGAGCAGCTCATTGAAATCTTAAAATATTTCATCTGTGCAGTCACATAAGTAATGGAGCCTTGATTTAAACATAAGACTAACAAATGCAAACCTGTCACAGCACCCATTCTATACATGTAGAATTCTCTCTCTATATATATATACACATACACAGAGACAGAGAGAGTTATGTTTAAGCTCTAAAGATTAAGCATAAGTAAGGTCATGAGAAAATTTTCAGAGAGGTTGCAGAACTTAGCAATATCTCTCACATGTCAAGGGAACAAAGAGCAGAAGCTGTTCTTGAAGAACAGTCATTCCGGTAACAGTCCTGGGCCTCAGAACATAGTAGAAATTCTTCTAGCACTGGTGAATTAATAGTTGCTTGCCTTTTAGAGAGACTAATTTTTTTTTACGTTCATAACAGTAATCATTGATCCATTAAATAATGTCAAATACACTTTATTGAGTGCCATACATGGTACATATGGATTCCTTCCTTGCAAGTATAACGTAGGTGTAATTCATCCCATTCTGAAGATGACAGAGTCTTCAGGAGGTTGAGTAGCCCCACTAAGAAGAGCTCCCCGAGAACTTCAAGTCAGCCAGGTTAATAGGTTAATGAAGCATGTGCGCTATGTAACCTCCTTAGATGTTTTTCACTCAGATATTATTTCATGTTCTCTCTTAGTTGTTGCTTTGAATGCGAATTATGATCTTATTAGGTTTTTCATTTGTTTTAAATAATGTGCTTCCCTCTTAAGAACTGCGTTGTTTTACTTATTACTTACACTGACTTCTACCACCCCCGCCTGGCCATTGTAGGTAAGTCCTGCACCTGATCATCTTCAGTATTGCTCGCCAGGTCAGTGAGGTCTCTTACAGCAGTCACTTAGTGAGTGGAAGGGCCCAGAAATACAAAGCAGGAGAGCTGTTTTTTTCCAACTCTGTACTTAGTGTGAGTGGTAGTTTTCGGTGAGTGGCTCGTCCTTGCAATGCCCCATTCCCCTAGACTCAAATGAGAAAATAGACTGATAGGCTTGGTGTCGTATGTACCTGTAAAAACTACAGAGATTTGCTTGTGAATATGCATATTTACATTCATATACATGGAACAGCTTTCCTGTCAATCCATGTCTGTCCATCTGTCTGTCCCCCCAGTTCATTGCTCCTCGGTGCTGCTCTTGGTGCCCCTGGTGGCAGCCACTGCATTGATTCATCCACCGACAGTGACAGACACTTGTGCTGCTGCCCAGACTGGCTGTACACTGGGGGCTCTGTACACTGGGAGTCCCTTGACCCCCATGCTGTCACTCAGTGTACTGCTGACATCACTCTGGCCAGGTGTCATGTTATTGGGAATCTTAGCCGGGGGATGGAGGGTCAAAGTCCTGTGGGATGATTTCCGGGCTCCCCAACAAATAGGAGAGCCTGACCTCTGCATTTCAGGGCTCCCTTCTGTGGGGAGACTGCTTTTGCCTGTTGCACCTTGTGGGGGACAAAACTTAGTTTGCCAACACACTAGCCTGCTAGTCCCTGGGAGGAGGGAGAGCACCAACAGCCAGGGAGGGATGGAGCACCATAGAGAAGCCCACATTGGCCTGGTGCGTGTTCAAGGGCTGGAGACAGAGTGATGTGGGCAGGATCCCAGCCTGGCAGAGCTTTTCCAGGCGTTAGGAGCTTCTGGCTCAGACAGGTGTCTTTTGGGAACAGGTGGCTTCCCAATGTCAAATGTCTAGTTCAAATGG
Organism: Lontra canadensis; assembly: GCF_010015895.1. Lineage (NCBI taxonomy): Eukaryota > Metazoa > Chordata > Mammalia > Carnivora > Mustelidae > Lontra > Lontra canadensis. The sequence continues at coordinate 14,867,692 of NW_022631042.1, forward strand.
TGCTGGATTATGTGTCTGTCAGCTGACAACAGCTGTGACCAGTGCCTTTTACTCCCAAAGTGATCCTGTCACAGGTCCAGCCTCACATATGTTCTGTACCATCACCGTCTATAATGCTGAAGCCTCATTTTCCAGTGTGAGCTCCTGGAGATTGCAATTCTCTCTCCTGGTCACGACTGTCCTTCTAGCTTTTTCCTCAGCGGCTTTCGGCTGGGAGTTCCCCATCATCCCATTGCCTTCTTGCCTGGATGCTGATGTGGTTACTTGATTTCAAAATGTCACTTCAAGAGGCAGAAGAAGAACCAGTTAGTGTCTCCCCAGGTTAGGCTCCTGAGAGCAGCTGGGACTGAGCTAGAAGGAAGACCCTGGAAGGGCTAATTTGAAGGGAGTTGCATTCAACGGGGGTAGGGGTGTGGGTGTGTGTGGGAAGTGGGTCTCGGGTCTCCTTTCTTCAGTGAGCCCGGAAGAAATCCAGAGCAGGTGGAGGACAAGGTGGGGAGAGAACATGGCTCCTCTTTCCAGCTGTCAGGTCAGGCTTCTCTAGAGGACAGTGTGAGCCCTGGGGGAAAGGACATTCCAACACCTGAAACAGCCAGCACCTCTTTGTTCCTGGTGATCCCAGTCCTAGGACACTAAGCACTGTGCGCATCTGAACGGCCCTGTCCCTCAGGGAAAGAGAGGTAGAAACCAGTCGGCTGAGCTGAGACAGCTACTCTAAGAGTCAGCGACCCTCCAGAGTCTCCTGTGGCTTCATGGGTGCTGTAAGCCTATGTTTGAAAGGCCCGCCTGCAGCCCCTCAGACTTGATGTGCCAGTGATAAAGCTTTCCACACCCTCTGTGTGTGCAGCATCATCAGTTTCATCTTCCAAACCTAATATTGGGTGAGCCCCTTCCCCCCCACTGCTTCTAAAGGGTGAACATTATCATTCCTCTAACTTTCTTCTCCTTCAAGGTGTTTTGGGTGTTCATGTTAATTTTAGTGTATGCTTGATAACTTGCTTCCAAAATGCCTGCTGCACTGAATCTTTAATGAATTTGCTAAGAACTACCATCATGACAATATTGAGTCTTCTAAACCATAACATGGATCCTCTCTGGACTTATTTAGATATTAATTTTTTTCTCTGCAATATTTGTAATTTTCCACATACAAGATTTGCTCTTCTTTTGTTAAACTGATTCCTAAATATTTTATTTCTTTTGGTTCTATTGTAAATGGAATTGTTTCCTAAATGTCATTTTCAAGTGGTCAAGCCAGTATATAGAAATCCAACTGATATTTTTTATGTTGAATGTCTACCTTGTGACGATGCTGACCTTGTTCATGACTTCTACTTTTGGTTTTGTGTGCGTGTAGATTCTATGGAATTACCTTACAAACAAGACCATGTCATCTGTGGATGAAGACATTTTGGCATTTCCTTTTCAATCTGCTAGAGATCTTCGTATTTTTCTAGTTGCACTCTCTAGAATCTGTATTACCATGTTGAACAGAAGTGTCAAGAGCAAACATCCCAATCTGGTTCCTGTTCTTTGGGGAAAAGCATTCAGTCCTTCAGCATTAAGTATGATGTCCGCTGTGGATTTTCATAGATGCCCTTTATCAGGTTGAAGGTGTTCCTCTGTATTGAGACTGTTTCTTCTGCCAATGGAACTATTCTCTTAAAGCACTCTAGTGAATATTTCATTTCAGGTTACAAGTTTTCTATTCTAGATTTTATTTCTTTTAAATACATGTTTGTGTTGTAACTTTGGTATACTGCATACAATATGCATTTTTGCCTTTTTGTATTTATTTCATTTCTTAGTTTATTTTTGGCTGCCGTCCACCACCAGCAGGTCCAGGAAGTCGCAGTCACCACAGTCCAGGTAGAGCAGCAGTGCGGCATGTGGGGCTGGTGTGCAGTCTGAAGCTGAGCTCGCCCCTGCTTGCCCTGTACGCCCAGCACGCATAGGGAGCCCAGGAACCAGGGTCGCCGCCCAACTGCAGGCCTCCAGGGCCCGCCTCCAACGCCAATGCCCGCAGCAGCAATGGCGGCAAAGGGGACTAAGGCCTTTATAGGCTCCCCGCCCTGATGCCGCTCAGGCTTCATAGATAAGGGCACACGGGTAGGGGAAAGGGCCAGGTGTCCCGCGCGCCAAGCGGGACTCCCTTGCCAGCTCATAGTGCCATGGGCCCGGCTGAGGGGCCGGGCGAGCACAGAGGCCCAGGTACTGGCTTCCCAAGGCAGCAAAGGCAGTGGCAAAGGCTCCCATCCCCCACTGGGGGCTCCAATGAAGGATGCAGGAGGGATGCCTTAGCAGCCACCAAGAACAAAGCTGTGATCCTCTTGAGTATTTTAAACGTGTTTTTGAACATGAACTTGTTATAGCTACTTCGAAGTAACTGCACACCTCAAAGAGTTTGTATTGAGTGGTAGGGGTTATCACCCCTTAACAATAGTCACAGTTTTGTGATTCTTTGATGGTCTTATTATTTTTTATTGAAAAATATTTGTCGAAAATATGTTGTAGCAACTTGAGATTGTGACTTTTCTCCAGAAGGTTGCTTTCATTGCTGTTTGCATGCTGAGAAAGTTGCTTGGACTTAATCTGTGATAGTCTATCTCCTGCGGTATAGGACTGCTCATGACTCTCCTGTTTTCTTTCTTAGTTATTTTATTTTTCAGCCTAGCTTCCTGCGAATCACCCTGGGTCTACACAGCTTCATGGTTGCCAAGATTACTTAGGGATGTGTCCCAGCAACTTGATTAAGACATCACTTCTGCCAAATGGTTTTGTTGTAGGTCTTGGGTAGCACATTCCTATTTTACACAATTAGCACATAGATTGTACGTGCTAAAGTGTATGTCTTCTCAGCTATACTTTTTCTGAGTCTTTTCATGGCTCCTCTGCATATGATGATCACCTCAGTGTCAACCAACTGTGTGTGGTTGGGTTGGGCTTTTTTGAGTCCCTGCTAAGCACGCACCCAGCTTCAGCCGAGCACATGCTTGCTGCAGTCATGACCACAACCACAGACCAGCAGAGCCCCTGGCCTTCCTGCTTGCACACCACACAGCTTGTCAGCTTACCTTCGCATCGCTGCCATCCCAGATTAACCCAGCTCCTTACACTGTGTGACTTTGGATCGCATTCACAAGGCCTCTCCTATTTGGGAGGAAACTTCCGGCTCACGATGCTCAATGTGGGAGCTGGGGGAAGAACAGGAGCAACACAGACGAGTGCACTGCTGTCGTACCTGAATTCTGTAGGTTTTCAGATATAAACCATTCTCAGACAATTGTGCAAATCGGACATTTCCCATCCCCCGAAATAGTCACTTTTGTTGCTCTAGTCTGGTTTTATTTCTAGCATTCATGGGAAGATTTGTTGACCATAAAGAGGACCTTGCTAACATTCACTTTTAAATTATGTATACTATACGTATTACTATGTTTTAATCCAATGTTTGGCTTTATTTAGAACTCCCAAATAATCTCAAAACATGTCAGCCCCATGCCATTATCTTGACAGGTGGGCAGTGAGCCTAGAAACAGGAAGACGTGGTATGACCATCTCCTCAACTCGTTTCTGGGTGAGAAGGCATGTAATCTGCCCCAGTGTCTCTACAGCAGTTTAATAGGCTGGGAAGTGAAGCCTCCCAACAGCGATGCCTTGTCTGTGTATTTTACCACAAACTTCTCCTGAACTTTGTGACATTTATGAGGTTAAGAGGTGGAACACATTTTTCTTAAGTTTCTCTGGTACTTACTTGCCTGTACCAGATAGATTTTTGGCTATAATGCAGCAGACATTCTTAGGAAAATAAAAATATCCCATTTGAGGTATATTATCTGAGAAGATTATATATGTGAGGCAGCCTGCTTCCTTCGTGTGAGTCGGCTCTATACGTCACCGGCTACCCTGGTCTTCCCGCGGCTACTTTTTTTTATGTCCCTTCCCTGATTGTGACAGTAACACAGGCTTTTTAAAAAAAAAAAAATGTGCAGAGAACAAGAATCATAGAACCTGTGAATTCTGTGACACATCACTGTGGACAATTTGTCTCTCATTTTGTGTTTGCATGTTCACATAATTGTGGTCATATTGCTGATGTTATTCATATCCTGTTTTAAATTCTAATGTGAAAGTAAAAAAGTCATTTTGCTGTAGAGATTTTGGAAGATCCAGAAATGATTGAAATCACCTGGTTATTTTCTTCTCTTTCTGATTTGCAAAAACACACATACATATATGTTTTTATTTTTATAAATATGGTCTTATAGGATATACAGGTTTTTCATTACATATTTGCTTTTGCTTGATAGCATGAGTGTTTACGGAATTGTTGCCTATTACATAAATATAAATTTTAGTGCAAAATATTTCATGGAAATATAATAATTATTTAACTTTTCTTCTATTCTTAGAATTTTTGACTTTTTCTGGTTTTAGAGAAAAATATGCATGATGGAAAACAAGTACTATTTTGTCAGAGCTATTTCATGAATAAAAAATTGCTGGCTGTAATGTCACGAATGTGTGCATTTGTGCAGGTCAGGTAAGCTCCATCTGTGCTGTTCTGAGAATAGACCAAATGACAGAAGTGCCACGAGGGGTGTGGGAATCTGAGGATTAACCAGAAAGAGTTTTGTAAGATGGAGAAGGGGGCTAAGAGGGTATGTACATTCTGGTGGTGGGACCCAAATCTCCAGAATTCGGTGGTGTGGTCACATAATATCCTGTGTCAGGTGGAGAGTCACATATACACCAGGTCCACTGATGATGTCTAAGCAAGAGATGAATTTATAATGTACCCTGAGATTACAATGTACCCTCTCACACATGCTGGTCTGAAGGAGTAACATGGGCCCATGCACACGGAAGCCAAAGCTAACACTGAAGTTGGTTCTCTGTATAGAACAGGAGGAGTGAAGTCTGTGTCACAATATGCTTTGTGAAGTCAGACTATAAAAGCCAAAGCAGTGATGCCTGCAGTAGAGTTCTGTTTCTCCAAGGCCTGAACAGATTGGATCCCGGGATTGGACACAATCTCTGTTCCATGTTTGGGTGTGGTGTGGGTGTGGACACTTACTTTTTATGCTCACATCACTGAACAGCCCTCCTCTGCTCCACACCCCACCTCGAACACACTTATCTGTTGTGCAAGTCTTCTACTGAGCATTGCTTGGCCTGACTATGCAGTCACTTATCCCTGTAGGGGACTGGTATGACTCAGTCTGTGAAATTCAGTGACACAGTTGAACTCAGAGCCTCCATATGTCCATGTGTTCTAGAGAGGAAAGAAGCACCTGCTGTTGTGTCGTCTACGGTCACCCTGTGCTAGTAACCTCATGGGCATGGCTCTCATGTCACCCTGCCTACAAGGACAAAATGAGACCAAAAGTCTGAGCCTCAGTAAATCACCTGCCATTGAAAAGCACAGATCCCAGTGGAATGTCGGGGATCACCTAGTGCTACAAGAAATCTCTGCTGTTTCCTTCAGAACAATGTCATCGGAGTGGACTGAGTGTGCAGCAACTCAACAGCCCTGGGCATACAATCCTAACTCACATAGCAGCTACGAGAATGAACTTGGTATAAATAGAGGGACCCTCACCCACAGCCAAAGAGTATATTTGAGAGCAGAAGCATGTGTGCAGATGGATATTTTCTTTCCATTAGCTGTGGCCTTTTGGAAAGGAGCAAAGTTGGCTGTGGTTTAACTGTTCTTATTTCATCTTTCAACATCAGAGCCAGTGGTTGCAGAGCCCCAACCAGCAGGGGCCAGTTTGACTTCAAGCACTTCCAGGAATCAACCACAGTTGAAGGAGTACATAGCGCCCTCCTTCCACCCACACTGTTTCCAGGACCACCACCCTCCCCCTCTTTGCACCTCCCAGTCCAGGGCAGCCCAGGTCCAGTTGGGGAAGGAAAGTGCTAGAGAGTTGGAAGCCACGGGACACAGCGCCTAGGACCCCCAGCAGTGACATTAGCTCACATGGCTTAAGTAATTTGCTAGTTTCCTCTCTGTGCCTCCATGCTTTCCACATGCAGAGATAGTTCCACATGTCTGAGTAAAGGCCCACACATTTGTCCTAAGAGTTCTGAAGAAATTTTTGACAAGGAGTATATAAAAATTCAATTTCCTCTTTCTTGTATCTTGTGGATTTTATGTTGTTTCAATATGGGAACCGCAAATTGGTTTTCAAAAGCACCTGTTTCACAAGAACTGAACCTGACTGTAAATAAAGAAAAAACCCTTCCCAATTTTAAATGAGATATTTTTAAAATTCTAATATATTAAAGTTACTACATTAAATGGATTAGTTAACAAAAATAGAAAAATAAACAATCACTACCTTTTTCGCAATTACCACACACAGAATATTTTATTTTACGTCCATGTGTGTAGAAATATACGCACACATATTAATGAGTGCCCTAATTGTTAGTGTGTGTGCATGTTTACGTGTGTGTTTCTCTTATTTCTAACGTAGAGCTGCCAACAGTAGAGGCTAATGTTGTTGAGCACTCACAGGTTCCCAGGTAAGTTAACTCATTTTATCCACACAACTCCAAGAGATGTGTCACTTTAACTCCATTTGACAAATGAAAAAACTATGTCACAGAGAGTTCAAGTAGCTATAGAACCAAGATTTAAGCCCAAGCATATGGAGTTCAGATGTCAAGCACTTAAACTCTCTGCCATTCTACCTTTTCAGTGTTAGTGCAGCTCTCTTGGGGTTCTTGTGACATCAGGAAACATGGTGCCTGTGACACACTGGAACAGGTCTGAGCACAGTCACCTGTCATGCGACATGTTATAGTGTCACCACCAGAGTGTATTAAGCCAAATGAGTCTGAATCTGCTAAATTTTGCAAGAGAAATAACCTGAGAAACTTCACGGTCTGTGGCTCACCTAGGATCAGTGCCCCAAAGAAGGCATCATAAGGACTATCTCAGAGAAAGAATTAGAAATGTGGAATTGACCATTATTACAAGTGATGCTGAATTGGAAGACTCGGTTGTCATGCTGTCCTTTACTTTGGACTCTCAGTTAGCACCAAATAAATTACACAGAGGCCAGAGAAGGCTTTTGATTGCTTTTATTGTTCCTATTATGAAAAACACACAAATGTGAAGTAACAAGCATGGTGGCTTTCAGGTTTATAAAATAAAGGCTTCAAGGCAGTTATCTGGTTAAAGAGTTCAAGGAATGCAGTTGTAAGGTGTATGGTGGCTGTACCCAGAGGCATGGGGACTGGGTGGCTGGGAGCTGGTGGACAACAATGAGGGGGTGGTGCAGAAGACTCTGTGGATGCCCCCTGGCCGCACCCAGGAGTCATAGCAGAATTTGTTCTAGCTGCAGAGTGAAAGCTTCTGTTTGCCCAGGGGTTTGTAAGCCTGTTCTCAGATAATGACACAAGAAGAAGACACATGTGAACTGAAATAACCCAATCTCAGAAAGAGGTCTCACTAGATCCTCATCAGACACTTTTAGGGACACTAGTCTATGGCGAGAAGTGACACCTTGTGCCACTATGTGTTAGGAACTCTTCCCACTGCTACTGAGTGCTGGTCTCCCAAGCAGACAGATGACGATGATGATGGAGTAGACCAGGCTCTTCAGGAGGAGGAGAACATAGGTATAGTAGGCAGATGTGTTCCCAAGTTGCAGCCACAGGGTGTCTAAAAGAAGCATTTCATTAATTTCACGTGTTGTTTTGAAAGGCTAGGACTTATTAATGGGTGAAGGGTGACTGAATACACTTCTGATGACTTAGGTTAAAGTGACACACTCACACCAGCACAACTGCAGAATAAACACCTACATCACCATCTCCATCACCGCCGTCCCCAAGACAACTCAGAACACAGTTTGCTGGTCAAGTCACTCAAACACCTGTGAAATTCACCTAGAACTTTCCTAAGTAATAAAAAGTAAGGCTGTGTTTATAACGAATGAATCCAATGGGAAAACAGCATTGGTGATAAATAGCTTTTAACATTCCTTCTTCCCTACCATGTTTCAAAGTAAGAATAAGAGGCAATATAAGTTCTGTAGAAATTTCATTGATAGCAATTAGTTTAAAGCAGATACAATATCTGTACTTTGTAACACATCAAAATTGTGTTTGGATCTTATAAATCTGACTCATGAGAAAAAAAAAGAGTAAGAGGCAATATCCATTAAGTACAAACTAGCTGTTACTTATTTTGACAACTTCGTATGCAAAGCATAAACCTTATTTAGTTTATCAATAACCTATGAGATTATTATTATTTTCACTCTCTTTTCTATAAATAAACTGAGGACAGAGAGAGAAGGGCTGATTTCATGCAACTAGTAAGTACCAGAAGTCAGATTTCAATCCCAGCAACACGTCATTTAAGAACACTTTCTCAATTGCTCTATATAATTCTGCATATTCACATGCAAAAAATAACAAAGACCTCAAAATGATTAAGCAAAACTATAAATTAGGATGATGATAATGAAGATGGTGATGATGACGGTTAGAGTCCACAAGTCCCTTGATATTGGACACGGAGGGTGGATCAGCAAGGCTAGAACCAATCCTCTTCATCATTATCTTTGTTCATATGTGGGGGGAAAATGCCAGGAGCTAGTACTTACGATGTAGCAGCTAAGTGAGATACCTATGCTGGACATTTCACATATGTCATGTTATATCTTCTAGAACTGAGTTAGGTGTTATTTGTGTTATTTTTGGTGTGTTCAGAAAATGTAAATAGTTTAGCCATAGTCACGCAACTGATAATTAAAAGAGTGGAGTTTAAGTCCACTCTGTAGCACCAGAAGGCCTGCACTCACACCCCCTTCCCATGTGTACACCTGTCTCAGGGTCTTGGGTTTGGGAATTAGAGGAAGAACAGAAACTAAGATAGTATATGATCTTTTGATTCAGATGGTCTGGGATGAAGCCCTAGATCTTGCTGTGTGGTATGGAGACAAATAAATTTAGCTCATTGCCCTCCTGTGTAAAATGGGAATAAAATCCTTCACAGTGAGTATTAGGACAATTAAACAAAATGCACTCACAGTGCAGCACACCTTCTGTACGAGAAGCTCTCAGTTCATGTTCTTAACTACCAGGAAGAACAATTTTTTTAACCTAGAATCAATCTGAAAAAACAATCTAGAAGTGATTGATATACTGTTTTCCTCAGTCAGTAGTAACAAAGGTCATAGAAGTGAATGAATTCCATTGTTGAAGGAATTGAGAGCACATCACTGCACCCAAAGCAGCATTTACTGTGTGATGATCATTCCTGAGAGAAGATGGATTGTCTTAAAATATCACTCAGTCTATTGTTCAAGATCCAGCCATTCTGAGGTTTTTCCCTGAAGCCAGGGCAGTTCAATGGTGATGTTGATGAGGAGGAAAAAATGCTACAGCAGAACATAAAGGCAAACATAGACAAAATCTTACCATTTTCATCATTCAGAGAAGATTTTGTGGAGTTAATAGCAGCAAGCTCTGAAAGAAATGAGTGTAAGTATTATTCAATTGTTCAAATCCATTATTTGATGTGTGTCTGTGTTCTGGATAGATAGATAGATAGGTAGATGATAGATGATAGATAACAATTAGTAAGGAGAGAGGAGAGCCTTTACTAATATAAGCCCCATAATTCCAGAATTGATTGTTCTGAGTCTGTGTAATTCAGTAAATCAATTTAAAATTTTATTTCTGTACATAAGGATGTTGAACTTCACGAATTATGCATTTCTTTCTTTTTTCCCCCCACAGCTGGTGGGTAAGTGCCTAAGACTATCTTGTTTTCCTTCTCTGCTCATAGCTCCTAGCACAATGCCTACTGCAAAGTAGGTGTCGTATAAAAACGTGTTGAATGGAAACATAACCAGAAACTGGATGCTATACAGTCTTCAGCACCAACGGCTGACATGAAGTGCTGTTACCAAGATGAATCCATCCAACCCTAGAATCACAGCAGAATCTTACATATTGGAAGGAGTCTGGTTTAGGTCAATTTCCCATCTAAGCAAAAGAAAACAGGCCTACCTTTCAAATCACACAAGCTTCAGTATCCCCAGATACCGCACATGATTTTCTGGAGTGGTGGTATTTGCAGATATGACAACAATATGAATGAAAGCTTATACCTATTAAATGATTATTACTGTGCCAGACATAGGTACACATGTATTATGTCATATGATCCCCCAGTTACACTGATATAAGCTGAATTTGGAGGAGTCCATCTTACCCAGAAGGAAGTAAGATTTAAAGAGTCTATGTACCTTGTAAAATCATAGCAGTGATTGTTAGAGCCAGCCCTCAAAGGATGGTTGTGGGCATTTAGATGAGTGAGAGCATGTGAAAAGCCCCTTGTAAAACACCCCATAGAAATACAACATAACTCCCCATTGTGCACTGTCAAACACCATCTATTCCAGATATCTTAGTCTTTCATCTTAGCATCTGAACTTTTCGTTACAGATGCTCATTTAAAAAAAATTATTTATTTGAGAGGGAGAGAGCATGAGCAGAGGAAAGAGACAGAGGTAGAGGGAGAAGCAGACTCCCCACTAATCAGAGAGCTCAGGGGCACCTGGGTGGCTTAGTCAGTTAATTGGCTTTCTTTGGCTCAGATCATGATCCTGGGTCCTGGGATCCAGCCACCCTTCAGGTGGGGATCCTGCTTCTCCCTCTCCCTCTGCTTACCTGTAGCTCCCCCTACTTATGCCCTCTCTCTCTCTCTCCCTCATTCTCTCTCTCTCTGTGTCAAATAAATAAATAAATAATTAAAAAATATAAAAAAAATAAACAGGGTGCCCAATGTAGAGCTCAATCCCATGACCCTGGCTGGGATTAAGACCTGAGCCAAAGGCCTATGCTTAACCAACTGAGCCACACATTTGCCCCTGAATGTGAACTTGTTGGCAGGGATAGAATGAAGACCAAGTCACATTTAGAGCCATCTGAACACACACAAAAAATGAGTTGTATTTACCTATAGTGTGGAAGACAAAATGAAACACAAAAGCACCTAACATACATACAAAGACAAAAATCAGTAAAATGATCATTGACCACAGGATACAGGAAGAGAGAGTTGCAAGCCTCTTTTGTTTTACCCTTTTTCTTTTCTGTTTTCTTTTTTATTTCTATATACATATATACACGTTTTTATCAAAAACAAAACAGGGATGCCTGGGTGGCTCAGTCAGTTGGGCATCTGCCTTTGGCTCAGGCCATGATATCTGGGTCCCAGGATCTAGCACCACATCAGGCTCCCTGTTCAGCAGGGAATCTGCTTCTCTCTCTCTCAAATAAATAAATAAAATGTTAAAAAAAAAAAGAAAATTCCATGAATCAGTATTAGAAATCTGCTATAGAATTGCATTAACAGAAATGCCTCATTATCTTTGTTGCTTTGAGAAGAACTTGGAGACATTCCTTTCAGAAATGCTAAGTAAAACACATCATATACACAGGAACTTCTCCCTTACCATAATTCTCACCATGAAACTTACTATACTTTTTACTTTTCTCTGCACACTAGAGAAATCAAAACCTAACAGGATACTTCAGCCAAGGGATTACATTAAATTTATGCCTTGCTCATTTGCTTCCTCTCTGTTAGCTATAGAAATAAAAAACTTAGGGGTGACTTATAACCTAACTTAAGTTAGTATTAGGAAAATATATAAATAAATACAATGAATATAGGAATAAATTCATCCATGTTGTGTTTTCAACAAGCATTTTCACTGGCATAATTTCATTTGATCTTCATCATAGGTCAGGTAAAATAAATGTTTAACATGAATTTGGTCATTGGAGAAGCTAGGAATCTGGGAAGTAACAAAAATTCAAAACTGGATGATTTTAAAAATTTAACTGGCTATATTTATAAACCTATTCATGAGTCAGGCATCGTCCTATCTAGGAAGTAGAGAGGAGCTTCAAAGGCCAATAGGAAAGAGGTTTTTCAAGATAGCGAGTGAAAAAGAAATTATCAGCAAGGAAACCATTGGCTGAGGCAAGGTCATCCTCCTATGGGGAATGGAGGCGGACAATCTGTAAACCTCCTAGTGCGGACCAGGAAGATCCCATGTCCACTCACTAAAGGTTGCACTTCTGGGTGTTGACTCTGCAGCTGGGTAGGTATGAAGACTTTAACGACTTGTGGCCTTAAGCTAACTGAGTACATTTTGAGCCTGCGGTTTTCCTTTGTAACAACTCAGCCTCAGACTCTGAGCTGAACTGAGAGATGGGTTCTAAAGTGAAGGCATTAACACCACTCTCAGCAACTGCTCTGACATTCTCACGGTAATTATTTTTACTCTGGGTGATATTAACAGGTCTTAACCTTTTTACTTAACCCTTATGACTGTCACAGGTTTCAATTTCAGCTTTACAATTTTTGAGTTGGTCATTCTCTTCATTCATTATAATGTTCCAGGCTTAGCTCATTTGCTTGGTGATTACTGGCTTTGAATTTGCATGCAAAGCTTTTGAGAGGACTTACCACACCAGGCAGATTATTATGATGCCTCTAAACAGGATAATTCCTCATGTTTGACATAGTCCCCAAGACTGGAAGCAATTAAAATCAAATAAGTAAGAAAGACCCTATTAAAGGAGTAACTCGGTTAAGCCACATGGCTTGCACCATGATCTGATGTTACTGGGTTTTAATTTTCCCAAGTGTTCAACTTGGTATAGAACATGGTGTTGCCTACAGCAAAGATCCATCTTGCTCAGCTAAGTCATAATCAAGGACTATTTTACTTTCAAGAATTGCTTTGGTCAGAGTCAAAGGGTTTTGTTTGTTTGTTTGTTTGTTTTTTGTTTTTTGGGGGAGGTTACCCATTGCTTTAGGAGGGCTTCTGCAACAACTTCAAGAATGAAGCGAAAGGTCTTCATTGTACTTCTCTATAACTATCCCTCTTTATAATTATTCCTAGAGGCTCCTGTGATTTTCCCTGTGAATTATGTGCCGTAGTCACTGGAGATCACAGAAGGTGTCCCCCAAAGGGGAAACTCATTTTTAACAATGTATTTGCAACAATGAGGACATAAGCCTCTTGACAGGGAAAGGCTTAACACCATGCAGAAAATATACAAACAATGACAAGGGCATATTGACAACATGTACCAACCGGTAGTAGAATGAAGTCCAGCTACAGGTGTTCAAGGAACCCAGAGGGAGGAGGCATGAAGCCTCCAGAAAGTAAGCAGTTGTTCCAGAATTATGGACCTGACAGGTTAGACAATGGTAACTGTTTTTACTTTTGAGGTCTCCAACCAGCTGGTTACCAAGCCAATTTCTCAAAACACAAAAGGAGTTTTAGATTTGCAATTTGGGCTCACCTGGGTGGCCCAGTCATTAAGCATCTGCATTCAACTCATGTCCTGATCCTGGGGTGCTGGAATCAAGCCCCATTTGAGGCTTCCTGTTCAGTGGGAAGTCTGCTTTTCCCTCTCCCTCTGCCCCACAACTCATGGTCTACACCAAAAACTAAAAATTATGCACACATTAGTGTATGGCCAGTAAGAGATATTACTGGGCTCTGGCCAAAGAAGACTCTCGTGCAACACCAATTCTCCTGGACACTTCCTGAGGGTTCCACCTGGGGTACTCAGTCTGAAAGTTTAGGGGCTTGGTTCTGTGCCAGGTCAGTTGGCTTCTGGGCAAATATACTAGCTCAACAGAGCTGAAAAAAAATGCTGCCTCAACTTAACACTAGCATAACACTCTGCCAGCCCAAGCTGGCCTGCCCTGTAAAGCAAAATCAATTACAATAGGAGTTTGAACAAAAAGAGAGTGGAGCATAGAGCCAAGAACTCACCCACAGCCATTGGGTCAGGTGAGAAAGATCGTGAATTCAAAGGACTCACGGTCACCACCTCTGTGTTTCGCTTTGTTTCTGAATGTCCCTGGGAGTCCATTTCAGATTCTGTCACAGCCATCAAACCTGTTAAAGAACAAAAATTGGAACTAAGTAAATGTTAAAGATCTGATAGCGTTATTAATCAATGTATTAATGAATCACTCAGCATCCCATCTAGGAAATAGGGGGGAACTCAAAAGTGTTAGAGGAAAGGAAACCTTTTTAACAACAGCAAGGGAGCAGAAAAAAGAAAATTCTTAGCAAAGAATCCATTGTTTTAGGCAAGGTCACCTTCCCAAAGGGAAAAAGGGGATCCATCAGGAACCATTCTGGGGCTGATCAGGAAATGCCCATGTTGACTGGGTAAATGTTACTCTTCTGGAGGGTTGAAATTGTACTTGGCTTAGGTATTAAGTCTTTGTTTAGTGACTTGGAGCCTTAAACTGAGTATTACCATTTTAGGCATGTGGGTTCTTTTTTTTCCCCCAACGTTCCAAGAAGACAAAGATTTACTTTGGAAATTTAAACTTGTATATAGAAAGCTCTTCACAGTGTCTATTAAGTGTTTGTTTCCCACTGCTTAAAAATTGCTTGTGAATCAGAGAGAAAAGTATAAACTGGCTACTTCTTATGAGCCTTCTATAACCTTGGTCTGTAATGTTTATTCCAGGATGTTACTGAATCTACTGAGTTACTGGATCACCGTGCAGTAGGGGACTTTCAATTGGCTGCCCACAATGTCTAAACTGGTGTCTACACCAATGGGCCACCATTGGGACACCACGCCTGCATCATACCTGAATCATAAGGGACCCTGAGTGATTAGGAAAAGTCTATTTGCATTATGGTAATGATCTTGATTGGGATAGTAGTTCATCCTGCATCCCTTCCAGCCTGGCATTCACTAGGACTGCAATAATGTTTGCTGAACAGCTTTACTAATGGTAAGAAATATATTCATTTTGTAGAATGAAAGAAACTTTATACATGTGAGCCTCACCCAATCTTATGACACTTCACCTTTTTCTGGTATATAAAATTCAAATCTGAAAACCTCAAGATCATACTAAAACCTCAGTAGCCAAATTACTATTTCAGGTTGAGCTGTGATTCGGCTCCATTAAATGAACACCATATTGTGCCCTGTAACTCATTGTTAATGAGTCATACTTTGAGTAGAGCAAGATTAAAGTAAGAAAGACTGTGATGCTGAGAAGAATATTCTTGAAAGATATAGAATTGTTCTTCTTTCCTGATCAAGTAAAATCATGAAAAGTGAACCCTCTGAACATTTCATTTTAAAAATGAGGGGGGGCACTCTGGGAAAGATGGCAGAGAAGTAAGAGACCCTATTTCAACCAGTCCCCTAAAGTGAGCTACATATCTACTAGAACACTCTGAACACCCATGAAATCGGCCTGAAATATAAGATTATACACTTCTGGATCTCTACAGGGGCAGAAGATCATCAGTGGAGGGGTAAAGCAGAATGGGAGTGTTCAGACTGATATCGGAGGATAAACAGAAGGGGAGGGAGCCACCAGAAGCAACACATTGAGAAGTAATACAACAATATGAAAGTGTCCTGTGCTTGCAGACCATCATTAACTTGGAGTCTGGTTAAAAGTACACAAAAAGAACAAAAGGTCTTAAGGATCAATTGGTAGAATTGGGCGGCCACAGGCACAAACCTAAGCCCACGGTTCGAGGGTGGTCACAGCTTGTGCCCACCCAAGCCTGAGAGAGCCCGACAGGGGCTCCTGCCAGTGGTTCCTGAGCCTGCAGCTTTCCAATGCTTGCACCACCATTGGGGCTGGGTACACCCCAGCTCACAACGGAGAGAGCCTGGTACAAGCTCCTGCTTGAGTTCCTGGGCCCATAGCCTTCCATGACCTGCACTGCCACTAGGTCAGAGGGCACCTAGGATGGGCATGGACTCCAGACAGTCGGCAACAGCAGTCACCAGAATTAGGCTCACCTGGACCAATATTGCTTACAGTTTTAGGGCACGGGGGTGCAGAGGCAAGTGTGGGCATCAGGATGACCACTGAGGTGGTGGGTGGGAACAGGCAATGCCTGAGGCAGTTTGCAGTGTTCAATGGAGTTTGCAGAGGGGAAGTCTGTGTATTCTGAACAATCCAGAGGGGAATAGACTGAGGCTTCTCTCTGAGGTGGAAGTCTGGGTATGGACAGTTTACTTTGCACTAATCCTCCAAAAAGCCACAAAAATCCATGTAAGAACAAAAGCCTCCAGACAAAAGCTCGAAAAGCTGGTTTCACAGAGCCCAGCCCCTTGACAGGTGACAGGGCAACTCTGCCCAGGCAAGACTGACTAAAAAATAATGCACAGACCCTGCCCCCAGAAGACAAGCCAAAAGAACAAGAGGACAATAACCACAAGATCTCCATAAAACTGTAAAACCCCAACAATAGGGGGAAAACAATATATTAAGACCCCATTATTCCCCCCAAAACTGTATATTTCATAAACACAATTTTTAAAAATTTGTTCTCATTCTTATTCTGTTATTTTTTAACTTACCACTACAACTAGATGTTTAATACAACACATTACATAATAACTTTTTAACTTGAACTTTTTTCTTACATATACCTGTTTCTTTTTTTTAAATATATATAGATATAGATATAGATAGATAGATAGATAGATATAAGCTTCAAGGTTTCTTTTTTTTTTCCCTATTCAATACTACCCTTATATATAAACCAGTTTTAATTTCCCTGTATCTCTGGAACGTTGAGTCCTTTAACAAACATAAAAAGATACACTCAGGATGAACTGAAATAACCTTCCTCGCCCACATCAAGGGTTTATAAACACCTTCTCATCTTATTTTGTCAGTGTTTATGTGTAGTTGTTTATGTTTATGTACTGTATAAATCTTATTCTTGGAGCTCATTTTGGCTGTTTTTTCTTTTTCTTTTTCTTTTCTTGGACTTCTTGTTGTTTTTTTTGTTGTTGTTGTTTGTTTATGTACCTTATAAATCTTACTTTTGAGGCTCATTTTGGATTTTTTCCCCTTTTTTTCTCCTTTTCTCTCTATTTTTTTCTTTCTTCTTTCTTTTTGGTGGGGATTTCAGATTGCTCCAAGACTGTCCAAGGTGCACCTTGACTAGATCATGCTTGATATATCCAGTATACATCCCCTCAACCATCTCTTACCAAGATGACGAGGAGGAAGAGCACCCAAGAGAGGAGAAATTCAGAGATTGTGACCTCTTCCACAGAACTATTGGATATGGACATAAACAATATGTTGGAAATAGAATTCAGGGTAGCAATTATCCAGACAATGGCTAGGTTGGAGAAGACCATTAGTGGCAAAAAAGAATCTCTAAGGACAGAAGTAAGAGTTAATCCAGCAGAACTTAAAAATGCTATCAATGAGATCCAATCTAATCTCTAATCTCAATACTCTAACAGCTAGGGTCAATGTGGCAGAAGTTTGAAGTAATGATCTAGAAGACAAGCTGAATAGAAAAGAAGTGTCAGGAGGAGACCTAGAACAAAGAGCTTAAAAGCCATGAAAATAGAATTTGGGAAATAAATGACACCATGAAACATCCAATATCAGAATAATTGGGATCCCTGAGTGGGTGGAGAGAGGGAGAGGACTAGAAGATATTGTTGAAAAAATACTGGATGAAAATGTCCATAATCTGGGAAACAGAACAAGTGTTTGCTTCCTAGAGGCAGCGAGGACACCCCTCAGAATCACCGAGTCTAGAAAGAGCTCCAGACAATGACTTGTGAAAATCATGAGTCATAAAATCAGAGAGGATGTGTTAAGGACAGGTAGGGGAAGAGATTCCTTATGTAGGGGAAGAGATTCCTTATGTACACTGGAAGGACCAGCAGAATAACGTCAGACCTGGTCCACAGAAACCTGGCAAGCCAGAAAGGGCTAGCAGGACATATTTAGGGCACTAAACGAGAAGAACATGCAGCCAAGAATACTTTATCCAGCAAGGCTGACATTCAGAATAGATGGAGAGATAAAGAGCTTCCAAGACCGGCAAGGTTTAAGAGTATGCAACCATGAAGCTGGAACTACAAAAAGTATTAAGGAGGTTTCTATAAAAGAAGAAAGAACCCAAGAGTGACACAGAACAGAAATTTACAGAGACAATCTATAGAAACAAGGACTTCACAGGCAACATCATGACAATAAAAACTTATCTTTCGATAATCACTCTCAATGTGAACGGCCTAAATGCACCCATAAAATGGCACAGGGTTGCAGACTGGATAAAACGACGGGACCCACCCATATGCTGTCTATAAGAGACATATTTGGAACCTAAAGATAAACCCAGACTGAAAGTGAAAGGATGGAGAACCATCTGTCAGGCCAACGGGGCTCAAAAGAAAGCTGGGGTAGTGATTCTTATATCAAATAAATTAGATTTTAAGCTAAAGACTGTGTTCAGAGATACAAAAGGACATTACATCATTCTTAAAGGGTCTGTCCACCAAGAAGATCTAACAGTTGTAAATATTTATGCCCCTACCATTGGATCAGTCAACTACAAAAGCCAGCGGTTAATCAAAATAAAGAGTCATATTGATATGAATGCATTAATTGTAGGGGATCTTAACACACCACTAGCAGCAACAGAGAGATCATCTAAGCAGAAAATCAACAAAGAAACAAGATCTTTGAATGACACATTGGATCAGATGGACCTCATAGATATATACAAACCATTCCACCCTAAAACAATAGAATACTCATTCTACTTGCGTGCACATGAAACTTTATCCAGAATAGACCACATACTGGGTTGCAAATCAGTGCTGAACCAATACCAAAACACTAAGATTATTCTCTGCATGTTCTTAGAACACAATGAGTTGACATTGGAGCTCAACCACAAGAAAAAGTTTGGAAGGAATTCAAACACTTGGAGTTGAAGACCACCTTGCTCAAAAATGTTTGGATCAACCAGAAAATCAAAAAAGAACTTAAACAATTCAAGGACACCAATGAGAATGAAAACACATCAGTCCAAATCCTACAGGATATGGCAAAGGCAGTCCTAAGGGGAAAATATATAGTCATCCAAGCCTCAGTCAAAAAAATTCAAAAATCCCAAATACATAAACTCTCCTTACACCTTAAAGAATGGGGAATCAAAAACCAATGAAGCCAACCCACACACAAGAACTAAAATAATTAAGATTAGAGTAGAGATTAGTGAGTTAGAATCTAGAGATACAGTAGAACACATCAACGAAATAGAAGCTGGTTCTTTGAAACAATTAATAAGGTTGATAAACCACTGGCCAGACTAATCCAAAAGAAAAGAGAGAGGACCCAAATGAACAACGTTATAACTGAAATGGGAGAGATCACGACTAATACCAAGGAAATAGAAACAATCATCAGAAGTTGTTATCAACAACTGTATGCCAATAAGTTAAGCAACATAGAAGTACATGCATTCCTGGAGACCTATAAATTCCAAGACTGAAACAGGAAGAAACTGCCAATACCTAGTAACGAGATTGAAGCAGTGATCAAGAACTTCCCAAAAAACAAGAGTCCAGACCTGACAGATTCCCTAGGGACTTCTATCAAACATTCAAGGAACAAATAATACCTATTCTCCTGACATTCTTTCAAGAAATAGAAACAGAAGGAAAACTTCCAGACTCTTTCTATGAAGGCACCATTACCCTAATCCCCAAACCAGGTAAAGCCCCAACAAAAAGAAATTTAGACCAATATCTCTGATGAATATGGATGCCAAGATTCTCAACAAGATCCTAGCAAATAGGATCCAACAGTACATTAAAGAGATTATCCACCATGACCAGGTGGGATTTATCAATGGGATGCAAGGTTGGTTCAACATTTGCAAATCAATGCATATGATAGAACAAATCAATAAGAGAAGAGAGAAGAAACACATGGTCCTCTCAATTGATGCAGAAAAAGCATTTGAAAAAATACAGCATCCTCCTGTGATTAAAACTCTTCAGAGTGTAGGAATAGAGGGAACATTCCTCAACTTCATAAAATCTGTCTATGAAAAACCCACAGTAAATATCATTCTCGTATGGAAAACCTGACAGCCTTCTCACTGAGATCAGAAAGACGACAAGGATGCCCACTCTTGCCACTGTTGTTCAACATCATAGTAGACATCCTAGCAACAACAATCAGACAACAAAAAGGAATCAAATGTATTCGAATTAGCAAAGAAGTCAAACTCTCTCTCTTCGCAGATGACATGAAACTTTATATGGGAAACCCAAAAGACTCCACACCCAAAATACTAGAACTCATACAGCAATTCAGTAATGTGGCAGGATACAAAATCAAGGAACAGAAATCAGTTGCTTTCTTATACACTAACAATGAAAATATAGAAAGGGAAATTAGGGAATTGATTCCATTTACTAGAGCACCAAGAACCACAAGATACCTGGGAACAAACCTAATCAAAGAGGTGAAGGATCTGTACTGGAGGAACTAGAGAACACTCATGAAAGAAATTGAAGAAGACACAAAAAGATGGGAAAACATTCCATGCTCATGTATTGGAAGAAAAAACATTGTTAAAATGTCTCTACTGCCCAGAGCAATCTATACTTTCAATGCCATCCCAATCAAAATTCCACGGGCATTTTTCAAAGTGCTCGGACGAACAATCTCAAAATTTGTTTGGAATGAGAAAAGACCCCGTATTGCCAAGGAAGTGTTGAAAAGGAAAAACCAAGCTCGGAGCATCATGTTGTCTGATTTCAAGCTATATTACAAAGCTGTGATCACTAAGACACCATGGTACTGGCACAAAAACAGACAGATAGATCAGTGGAACAGAATAGAGAATCCTGATATGGATCCTCAACACATGGTCAACTAATCTTCAATAAAGCAGAAAAAAATATCCAGGTGGGAAAAAAACAGTCTCTTCAATAAATGGTGCTAGGAAAATAGAAGAGCTATGTATAGAAGAATGAAACTCGACCATTCTTTTATACCATGCAAAAAGATAAACTTGAAATGGATGGAAGAACTCAATGTGAGCCTCAAAATCCTGGAGAACATAGGCAGTAACCTCTTCAACATCAACCAAAGCAACTTCTTTCAAGACATGTCTCCAAAGGCAAAGGAAACAAAAGTGAAAATGAACTTTTGAACTACATCATGGTAAAAACCTACTGCACAGCAAAGGAAACAGTCAACAAAACTATGAGGAAACCCATGGAATGGAAGAACATATTTGCAAATGATTCTATAGACAAAGGGCTGATATCTAAAATCTATAAAGAACTCCTCAAACTCAGCACCCAAAAAACAGATAATCAGGTCAAAAAATGTCCAGAAGACATGAACAGACAGTTCTCTAAAGTGGAAATACAAATGGCACACAGACACATGGAAAAATGCTCATCATCATTAGCCATCAGGGAAACTCAAATCAGAACCACATTGAGATACTGTCTTATGCCAATTAGGATGGTCTAAATTATCAGGACAGGAAACAACAAGTATTGGAGAGGATATAGAGAAAGGGGAACACTCAAACAGTGTTGTTGGGAATGCAAGTTAGTGCAGCCACTTTGGAAAACAGTGTGGAGATTCCTCAAGAAACTGAAAATAGAGCTACCATATCACCCTGCAATTGCACTACTGGGTATTTACCCTGAAGATACAGATGTAACGAAAAGAAGGGCCATATGTAGCCCAATGTTCATAGCAGCAATGGCCACTATCACCAAACTGTGGAAAGAGCCAATAGGCCCTTCAACAGATGAATGGATAAAGAAGATATGGTCCATATACTGAACAGTAATATTACCCCGTCATCAAAAAGGATGAACACCCAAATTTGCATCAACATGGACCGGATGTGAGCAGATTATGCTGAGTGAAATAAACCAAGCAGAGAATGTCAATTATCATATGGTTTCACTTATTTGTGGAGCATAAGGAATAATAGGGAGAATATTAGGAGAAGGAAAGGAAATGTGAATTGGGGGTGAATTGGAAGGGGAGATGAATCATGAAAGACTGTGGACTCTTAGAAAGAAACTGAGGGTTTTGGAGGAGAGTGGGTATGGGTCAGCCGGGTGATGGGTATTAAGGAGGGCACATATTGCATGGAGCAGTGAGTGTGGTGCATAAACAATGAATCTTGGAACACTGAAAAAATAAAATAAAATTATATTAAAAAATAAGGTGAGGATATTGCTCTGAAAAAAATTTTTAAGTTTTTAAAAATTTATTTAAAAGAGAGAGAGAGAGTGAGAGAAAACATGAAAGGGGGTAGGGTGAGAGGGAGAAGCTAACTCCCTGCTGAGTAGGGACCCTCATGTGCGACTTGATCCTGGGACTTCAGGATCATTACCTGACCCAAAGGCAGTCGTTTAACCAACAGAGTCACCCAGGCGCCCCTCTCTGAACATTTCTTATGTGCAAGGTTGCTAGGTGCTTTCCCGTGAATAGTTTCATTTAATCCATACAATAAGTAGAAACTATATCACTATGACAATAATATTTTGGATGATGAAACTGATGTGAGAAAGGCTAAGTGAGTTTGTCTTTCTTTTTTTCTCTGTATGTTCCATAGGCCATACTATTTTTTTTTAAAGATTCATTATTTATTTTGAGAAAGAGAGAACATGGAGAGAAGAGGCAGACAGAAAGAAACTCCAGCAGACTCTGGGCTGAGCATGGAGCCCAATGGCCATCTTGATCTCAAGAGCCTGAGATCATGACCTGAGCTGAATAAATGAGGAGTCAGGTGCTCAACTGACTGGTATCTGGGTGCCTTCAAAGCCCATACTATTTGAATTCCATTGGGAAATAGCAGGACATTTATGCCATTGTTAAAGAAAACAACATTAGAGAAAATATTATATTTACTTGTTTTCATTAATACTTGACAGAAAAGGGGCACCTAGGTGGCTCTGTGGGTTAAAGCCTCTGCCTTAGGCTCAGGGCATGATCCCAGAGTCCTGGGATCAAGCCCCGCATCGGGCTCTCTGCTCGGCGGGGAGCCTGCTTCCCTTCCTCCTCTCTCTCTGCCTGCCTCTCTGCCTACTTATGATCTCTGTCTGTCAAATAAATAAATAAAATCTTTTAAAAAAATACTTGACAGAAAAGGTAGGGCTTTCCCTTTGAAACAAAGTGTTCTGTGTGGTTATATTCATTTTTATGTGCACATACCTTTGTTAATTGAAGGAAAAAGAATCTCTTGAACAACTTCTCTGTTATTCCTTTGGTGGTTGATGATACATTTGTGTTCTTTATCCATTGATGCTCCAGTCACTGTCAGCCAGCTGAATTTCATGTATGTGTCCTTAGTCTTCATGGTGTCTCCCTGCTGAGATTTCAGAATTGTTTTGTCATCCTTTTCTTGCCAATATACCTTGATAACATCAGGGAAAAAATCCTCAAGAAGACAAAGATATGTTCCAGCCTTATGGACTTTTACTTCAGCAAATGAAGGAAGAAAAACTGTGGGCTTGGGAGAAATATCTTCATCAGGACTTTTATCTGTTGAAGAAAATGCAAAAACAATTAGAACATAACTAGAGAAACACAAACATTGTGTGGTTTGGAAACAACCAGCACATAGTAAAGGGGAGGAAAGTTGCTATAGAATTAATGCTTACTGTAGCTTTTCATCCACAGAGGGTTATGAGGTGCTTATTTTCTTAGTTTCCATGGGAAAAGAGGTTCTAGAGGTTATGTAACTTGACAAAGTCACAGACATTAAGTGAAAGAGCCTAGATCAAAACACAGAATATTTTTAAACAATACACAGTCACTTGTTTGAAGAAATCTATCAAGTTACCTTTTTAGTTACAACTATGGGTTCCAAGCCCATTTCTGAATACTAGAGTTCTTGTCCTTGATTTCTGATTTTACAGAACATCTTGTTCTCATATCTGAACCACTGCGGGATTTTGAGTAGGACAATGTTTAATGCTGCACCTCCAAATAATTTACAATGCCTGAAATTTAGAAACCAAATGGTCATATATCCAAAACTTCTATTTAAAAAAAAATATTGATTATTTTCAGAAAGGTTCTTAGAGTAACCTAATCAATTAATGTAATGGTCAGAATTTTGTTTTGCTTCAGGAAATGTTCACTAAAAGCTTGATTTTATATTGGAATTTCATTTGAGGTTGAAGCATTACTGAGAAGACACCACATTTTGACTCTTAGCATTTCCCTCCAAATCTGAATCTGCCCTCTAAGACTGCTGAGCTTATTGTAGTACCCCTCAATTTTCTTTCATTTCACCTGCTGAATAAAGTCAGATATAATGATATAATGTTAACAGCTCTGGTCAGAGTTTCTTGTAAATATAATGTCAAATTATATAATGAAACGTCATGGTTCTCAAGGGCATATCATTTGAACACTGGGATATTCTTTGGTTATACATTTATTGTTAATTAATGATTCAAATTACAAATAGTAGTACTCTCCCCAATTTGAGTTCAAATTGAAACAAATGCTTTATTATTTTTTCTTTCCAGTAGTTTGGAGTTAGAATAATAATTTCATGGCCATTTCCTAAGAAAAACTAGGATTTCTCCTTTGAGAAGAAAGGAAAAAAAATTCTTTAGAATTTTTGCCTTTGCACCAGAGCTCCCGATTTTTATAGTAAATGAGTAAACAAACAATGATGAGTTTTTTAATTCATGCTGTAAATAGGTATTAGATCATAATGCAATTGTTTTCATTTTGTACATCTTCCTTATAGTACAAATAGTATTTTGTTTATTATAATAGAAGAAATTGTATTTTTCCCCAACCATATTTTGGGTTTTAATTTTAAAAGCATGTTATATAAAGCAAGATTTATTTTTCAAAGTACTTGGTATTCCCATAATTTTTGCCTCTACTCAATACATTAAAGAATCTAATTTTCATCTTACGAAGTTTGGTTTCTGTTAGGAATACTTCTGATTCATCATAGTAAAGAACTTGATAATCCAATCACGAGCTTGGGAAAATCTGGATGGTAAGACATTATACCTACCTCCTGTCACTTTTCTTTATCTAAGGTCCTGGGGTTTCATCTTTTCAGGATAAAAGGTATCTTGAACTTCCATAACTTTTTCAATGTGCTAGTTAACTGAGCATTTAGTAATATTCTTCATTTTTTATGGTTTGTGCCTATGTTTTATGGAATTTCTATTAAGTATTTTTTTCAACATTCCTCTTTTTAGGATTTTATTTATTTATTTTAGAGAGCGAGAAAGAGAGATTGGCGGGGGAGAGGCAGAAGAAGAAGGGGAGTGGGAATCCTGAGCAGGCTCGACACTCAACCTGGAGTCCAACACAGAACTCAGGGCTCAATTCAACTACCATGAGATCCTGACTAGTTGCTTTATAGAAGAGCCACCCAGGTGCCCCTCCCTATTCTTTGTTAAACGTATTAACAGTGTTTTTTATGACCACAATCATTTCATTGATTTACAAAATAGAAGCCGGTTTAAAAATAAATAATTTTGTCTAATACATTTATATTATTCATAATCAGAAAAATTTTCAGGAAAATTGACTGAGTTTATATATTTGATGACTATAAAGCTGTATGAATTATATCTAAATTAACCAAATGCAATGACATTTTCAATTAAGTATGGTACTTTGAATCTGCATATTAATACTAATTCAAAGTTCCTCTATTTTATTCTTCTCATTTTATTAAAAAATACTTAAAGCTATCTCTTATGTAAATATGACTTTCAAATTGATGACATTTCTAAGTATATTTAAAAGTAATAAAAAAAAGTAGTAACTGTATTTCTAAATATATTCCTAAGTATTTTCTAAATAAAATTTAAAATTTTAATTGTTTTTCTACTAAATACCAGTATGAAGCAAACATTTGTGTTAGACATGATATCTTAAGATAAAGGATTAAAATTTATGTAGCTACAACAACCTAAAAATAAAAAAAAAAACAAATTCGAATTTCATTTTTATGCCAAGTGAGGAAATGCTTATGTCCATTAAGCAAATACCTCTAAATTCAGGTTTTTTGTGTATCAGTGGACAGTAAGGTAATTTTCCACTAGAGTGGTTAGAAGTAGAGCCAAATGGTCTGGAGAATTTCGGCTCTGTCAGTACGACTGGTTACAAACCACTCTCCCTACTGGATACAATTCTCCCTCTAGGTTTGAAATGAGGCAATGTGTATGCAGTACCTGTTATGTGTTATGTGCCAAGTACCTTATTTACAGTCTCTCATTTAATTTTCATATGCCCCTGCTCATACATCCTGTTATCCCATCTTTTGGATTAGGAAGCTGAGACCAGAAAATAATCACCCAAGTTCACAAAAGCAACAAGTGGTGGAGCTGGAGCTCAGGTGGGTCTGAGTCCAACATCCAGACTGTCTGACAATACCCTTTCACCATCAGAAGAGACAATGTGTCAACTCGCACAAGTTATCTGATCAACTTTGTTCCTGAGTCAAATTCTTTCAAGACAATTACACATGTTCTGCATGAGCACTTCATGCAAGTCCATTTGGACACAAGGTCGGATGCTTTAACAGTGTTTGCACAGTGTAGTCTATGCCGACCTTTACCAGAAGGATTGATATAAAAATCTCTCTTAAGATTTCCACATCTAAACATGCTACGAAAATGAGACACTATAATTATAATTAACATTACCATAATTATTAGCAATTTGTTTGTGATTATTGTTACTCCAACATGACATTTTATTCTTATGGGGCCAAACTTTCCCTTACTAATAGGAATGCAGTATTTGGGGATAACAATTGGACTTATGTCATGTTAGATTGCTAGACTGGCACCTGCCTGACCAGGTCTACTGAAGGTCACCATCTGTGAATGACATTAAATGTCATGATGCCCACAGTAAAGATGTAGTGGGAGCAAGAAATGCATTTGTTAAAGATCATTTCTTCCATTTTGTAAAATGTATATGGAAGGAAATGCCCACTCTTTGATTTTGCATTCTTCCTAAAGGACTCATGCACTGAAGTCTTTTTTTCTCATTTTGTGGTGGGGAAAACAACATGTGTGAAAATTTGGTGTGTTTCGTTTTTTTTCAGTTAATAAAAAGTATGTACTCTAATACATGTTTCTCCTACCTTTGAACATAAAATTGTACCCTACGCTTTGTACTAGATAAGCACAGGCCTTTTTTCTTCTACTTCCCTTAATGCTTTTGATCTTCTATTTTTATTTCATTGCCGAACTGTACTTGCATATTTTATTTTAGGCCTTCTCAAACAGATTTTGTAAATAGGCAGTATAAATAAATGAGACATAGTTTGTATATTAGAGATTGTTTCTGTTTCTGCCCGGAGCTTGATAATTTAGTGAGGTCTACCTTGAAGTCAACATGAAAAAGGGGAGACACTACATCAAAAACTAATGATGTACTGTATGGTGACTATCGTAATAATAAAAAAAAAAAAAGAAAAATGGGAGAAGATATTTGCAAATCCCACTCTGTGATATAAATACAAAACATTCAGAATTCAAACACACCGAAATGCCAGAGCATAAGAGGAAGCTTTCATCCCCAAAATTATACCTCATAAAACAGAGGTTGCCTTGTGTTTCAGTTTAGGCAACTTCTCATTTTAAAAAATGGTCTTCTAATACTCTACTTTGATTAAACAATGTATTTGGACATGATATCAACCTTAAAAAAAAAACCTCAAAACTAGTTTAGAGGTAGTACCAGTAAAAAAAAAAAAAAAAAAAAAAAAAAAAAATTAAGAAGTTTCATAGGGATTTGGTAAATATTACCTGGGACTAAATATACCTGGGACTCTAAACTATATGCTTACATTGTACATATACATAATGACAAAATAAATGAAAAAAAATCCTTTTATTTTCTAAGTGGATAAATTTCTTTCAATTAAATATCCAATGCTCTCCTCATAAAGGTATCCCCAAACTTACATTCCGACCCTAAGATGACTCAGAAATTTGTTCTAATGTATACATTTTAGAAGCATGTGAAGAATCTGAACACAATTTTTATAGAAATTTGAGGCACAAAAAGCAGTATTTCTCAGGTGATATTTGTAATAATATAATTTTAATTTATAGGCATAATCCAATGAAGATATAAACTATTTAAAGTGAATACTTGAGGGATGCCTGGGTGTCTCTGTCTGTTAAGTGTCATTACCAAGGTCATGACCCCAGAGTCCTGGGATAGAACACCTTTCCTTGGAATGCCTGATCAGTGGGAGTCTGCTTCTCCTTCTCTGTCTTCTTGCTCCCCAGCTCCTGTGTGCTTTCTCTTTCTCTGTGTCTCTCTCTCATGTGTGCATGCTCTGTCTCTCAAATAAATAAAAAATACAACATTTTATGAAAAAAGTGAGTATTTGATTTTTATGTACATTAGTATAATTTTATATATTCGATTATAAAACCTCTCCCTTGTTTACATCCAGACATTTCCACTGGAAAGGGAGAGATCAGCTTAGGTTAGGCTAACAATATATGAGGTATTGCTTACTACATTCTGCTTATTTTTAGAAACATGCAACAATGAGTCTTAGAAATTGAAAGTATTCTGCAAATACTGTCCAATTGTTCTAAAGTGTCCTGTGGACTAGATAAAAATTAATACATTTTTCTATACTCCTGATTTAAGAAGAACTCCACTGGGTGATAATTGGAATTTGTAGGATTGACTTTTGTAATGATGAATCATGTCCCAACTTATGCAATAGATATTTTCATATTTAATTTCATTTAGTTCCACAACATCTACTTGAGATGGTGGCTACATTGGCAGAATGGATGGTAATATAGCAAATGTTAACAGAATATGTGTCATTATAAATCTCTAACACTTTATTTTTTTCTCTTTTCCAATTTTTCCCTAATGGGTGTATATTTTTATAACTTTATAACTTTAAGAAAGTGATAATCAATAAATCTAAATTTATTTGCTGAAGAATGATTATATAGAAAGTGATAGATCCTGACTCACAGTCCACATTTTTCTCTGCACCACAATCTCCCCAAAAAAGAGTTTTTAGGACCTTCTGAATTACCTCTGTGTCACCATTATTTAATTAGATTGTAAAGTTTATATTGCAGTCAATTGGGAAAAAAACAGGACTAGAAAGTTGCTTTTCAATTTGTGGATTCACATGTGCCTATGAGGACAACACGAAAAACGCCAGAATATATCATTCCTTTCATTTTTCCAAAGTTTCACTAGCCCTATGAAAATTCTTTGGAAACACTTAATCAACTAGAAACTGTAGGGTAGAAACATCCATGTAAGATGTTCTTCTTCATCCAGGCAAAATTTTATTTCTAAGTCTAATGAAGGATGAAAAAATTTCTAGGCTGAATTTGGAAAAACCAAACCTAGCTTATGACATTCTTGGATATGTTTGTGCAGTTAAATATGTCGATACCTGATATGAATTGCCTTCAGACAAAAATGCAAGTTTATCAATTTTTGTTCATTCCTTTCCTTTGGTTATTTTTCGAATCTAATAAATAAGATACACAAATTTCTTTACAAATCTGTCAACACAGAAATCCCTAAGGGATTAACGGCTCTACCACTTAGGAACTCCAGATGCTCTAGCTAGTTAGCTCCTTGTTAATGTCCTCCAAGCTAGATCAGGCACATCTACCACCAAGACTGGGACAGAATCAACAACCTCTCCTAGTAACCCACTGTTATTTATGACCAAACTCGGACAAATCCTAGAACTCTGAGCCAGCACTAGCACCTAGCCTGCTGCTCCCTACCTCCCACCCACATCACCTATGTCCTCTCCCTACCTTATAGGGAAGAATTTAAAAATATCTTACCTGTAACCCTAAGCAATGTACCAGGACCAAACACTTTTTTGTACCACGAGCTACTCCAAGTACACTGTCTGAAAAGCTTTTACAGAAAACTTCCTGTGTGCCTCCTTTAAAATGTGCCTGTATTCTTTCAATATTCATATATATATATATATATATATATATATATATATATACCTGCTAACATTAAATAAAGATGAATCTCAAGCAAACTCACATTACATATGAACATAGTAAAGAATGGATGACCTGACCCCTCTTCTGCCTGGACAGCTTGCGTCTGTCTTTTCCATCTCAATCACACACATTGGAGAGTCTGATTTTACCTTTAGTCACCATGTTCCTGAAACTTCTAAATATTTTTTCTTAAAACGTTTTCATGTATCATATCAGTTCTTTTCCTAGAGTGTAATTTATAGTTACTATTTCTGTGATTTTTAACAAGAATAAAGATAGAAATAATATTAAGAAATAAATATTTTAAAATTAAATAATTTTAAGTTAATATTTAAAATTTAATATATGAATATTAAATATTTTACATAAATATATATATATATATATAATCTCTACACACTGAGGAGTGGTTATTTGGCTTGATTATAAATTAAATTCTTTCCAGAATTTAGCCTTCGCTGATACAAGAACAGATGAGTTATTAAAGAGTGAGAAATATTAACCCATTTATTGCTGAAAGACTGTTCTTTGAACTACAGATTGCCCTAACAAGTTCCAGGATATTGATTTAAAACCCTGAGCTGCTCATCAGATCTTAATTCGGTTTGGTCTTTTTGCCGCTGTCCCAGCAGGAGGGCAAAGACAGCTCTGAGTTCTGCAGCTGAGTCCTGCATACAGTCCAACTGCTCCTGTTCTTCTGCCAGCTTCCATAGTCCAAGCAGATTTGATGCCCATGCAGAAAGATTGAAAGGAATAGTGTCAAAAGGACTTGTCCCTTTATAAAAATACCCTAAGCATCACATTGTGAGAATTTAATAACTGCATATTCAACATGACTTACTTGATGTCTTGGGAGGAAGTGAAGCAATTTTAATGCCATGATTAGAAACAGAAGCATTGTTTTATGCATGAGGAGTCATACAAATTTTGAGCTATCACTATTCCACATTCAACTGCATAGTCTATTTAAAAGGTCAGAGTACAAAAGACTATCTATTCAGAATACATTTATGGCTTAATGTTTCTCATAGCATATAATGGTTAGACCATGCAGTAAGGAACAAACAAGTATCTATCGGGTCCCAAACTTTGCCATAGTAACTAGTGATGTGAATGTAGGCAAATAACTGACTCTCTAAGCCTCAGTTTCCCATCAGTGAAATTGGAATAAGAAGATCCCCTGTATAATTCTCTTAAGGATTGAGACAAGGCACAGAAACAAGGCAGTATGGTGTCTGAGTCTCAATAAATATTAGTTAATAGTATTATTGTCTTTAATTGGATGGTTTGGGGCAACTTAATCAAATTTTCCACTAAAAATATGTAGGTTTTATAAGCAATAAGTATTTATTATATAAATTAAGAAAGCAAAGGAGCTTCTGAGTCCAACATTTTATGTGTCTGGCAATCACAGGCCAAAATACATGGGGCTCCAACAAGTTGCAATCTAGAATACTTATCCACTAGGCTACAAGCTTTTTGAGTGTTGCCACTGTGTCTTGTGCATCAAGACACATCTCTAGCATCAAGCATAGAAACTGTCTTCAAGAAATGAACAAACAAGGATGTAAAACCATGCTGACAGCTTCTTTTCATGGACTCTGGAGATGAAATGGTTTTCTGAGCTCACAAATTCCATTAAAGTGGACCATCTCTAAGCAATATTACAAAAGCCACGAGAGCACAGATTTGACTAAATTCAGCCTACCCACTAAGAAACTAGAGTAATAACATTATGTTGATTTATTGATGTTCTATAATTATACTCTGGAAGAGTTAAATTTTTTGCTCTGCTCTTAAAGATGAGATCAAAACCAATCATATAGGTTGCAGATTATTAGAGAAAGGAACACTATTCATTAAGAAAGGAGCACTATTAAGACTATAGGTACTTCATCAAAGAGTGTCTCACTTAAAAGGCCACCTACATGAAAAACATCTTGAAGAAATAACTTACACAAATATGTCACAGGCATGGTCTCAGAAACATTTTAATTTCAAGCCTGCATCTATAGTTTTGTGTATATTTTCTACAAGTAGAATTTCAATATGCTTGCAAGCAAGAAAGTAAATTAACCATTCACAAAGTAGTTTTATTTCCATATATAGTGACAAGTTTTGTCGCTATATATGGAAACATGTTTTAGCTGCAAAATTACTAAGTGCTAAGTTGATTCTACATGTTTTTTCTAAAAAGCACCTATCAGTTTTCCATTCAGAGTACCTAAAAATAACAGAGGTACTTACCAGGAGAAGTTATTAAAAGCTTAGTTCCTTCTACAAATATCTTGATCCAGCCTGGTTAACGGTTACCACACTGGTTAGAGCTTCTACAGAAACGTAAGCCTTCTCCTGAGGTTCATGTCAAGGCCAGCAGGTAGAAACCTTGTACTGGCAGTTTGGTCTTTTGAGGTCATTAAAACTTCTTGAATATAGGCTTCATGGCATCTGATATTTTATAAGTTTTCCTCAGATTAAATAATCTAAATGTCTGCTTTGATGGAGGAAACAATCATGGAAAATGCTGACAGAAAATAGAAATGAAGAAAGCAAATAAAAAGAAAGAGAAAGGGAGGGAGGGAGGGAGGAAGGGAGAGAGAGAAAGAAAGAGAGAGAGAGAAAGGAAGAAAGGAAGGAAGGAAGGAAGAGAGAATGAGAGGGAGGGAGGGAAAGAAGGGGAGGGAAAGAGAAAGAAAGTGAAATAAGAAAGGAAGAAAGAAAGAAAGAAAAAGATAAGAAAGATCAGGACCAAGTGGTCAACCAATGGCTTTTCTAAATTACCAGAAACAGTGTTCGGAGAATTAAGAGGTTTTGATTTCCAGGTGTTCAAATGTGTGAAACTGCTCAGAGATGCATCAACGGAAACCTCTTCTGTTCTCACAAACACCAGCCTATTGTGTCAGCAGTTTATGGTTATATTTCTGAAGGGGACAGGCTTCACTAACTGAAAAAGTTAACATGCCAATAGAAATTTACTTGAGAAATGTGGACAATGGTCTCCATTTTTAGTAAGCCACTTTTACCATTCAGCAACACAAATCTTCACCAGGGAAAGCAAAAGGAGAAAATACTTTCTGTGATGATAATATTTTCCTGGAATAAAGGGGAAAAAATTGTAGAATTCTATCTCCCACAGAAAAACAGATTCTTTATTAAAACTCAAATTGGAAAACAAACCCTCTGTTATATCGAAAGAAGAAGCCTCTTGGAAGCCATTCTGTGATCTTTGGAAATATACCTGCGACCTTTCCTCTGTGGATAACTAGCTTTGGACAAGGCATTTGCCCTTCCTGGTTTCCCACATCCCATCTGCTGTGTGAGCATAAAGCTACGTATGTGCAAAAGGCCCTTCCTGTTCCAACAGCTTATGAAGCTGTGATTAAGAGCCGGAAAGGGTCTGCTGTGGCTGCTCAAGTGAGAAAGGAGTTGAGGGTTAGTAATGGAGAAGGTTTCCTTACAGATCCCTTCTGACTCTGTGACATTTCAAGATCCCAGCACGCACAATAGCTGGGGGGTGGGGGAGAGACTTCCTGAGACTTAATGACCTTAAGGGTTATCAAGGAAAAAACTCTTATCTGAACCCAAGCAGGAGATGGGCTTGTGTCATTCATAATCCTGGATGAGCTATCCAGGATTCATTCCAGCAGTTCTCCTTTTTATTGGTACCACTGCCGAATGGGCTCTCCAAGGACCCTAGAGAGCCTGCATCTTATGTGCATGCTTCTGTCTCCTGTTCTGGCAAAGGAGACTTGATCCTGAGAAATTCTCGTTTTGCGATCTTCAGTTGAAAAGCAAAGGAGAGAAATCAGAGGCGATTGCATAAATTGACAGTGGACATGAAAACAGTGAACCAAAGAGACAGGAGTGCAGTCAACCTACAAATCCAGCTGGAGACACATGTCCATTCATGGGGTTGGCGTTGCCCTGGAGTAGTCAGAATTTTCTCCAAGATGGGCATGCATCAGGACTGGGGAGGTGGTAGCAAACTTGTTCTTCAGAGGCCAGGACTGGGGAGGAAGTTTTGTTTTAAAACCAATGAAAGACCTTCACAGTAAGATATGTCTCAGTGGCATTTTACTATGTTCCTGGCATAGAAAACTCTCAGATCCCAGGTGACTGCACCAAAACACCCCAGTTACAATAACTCAATGTTATCTTCCTTTTGGGGACAGCACTTCCACTTTTTTCCTTTAGGTTTTACTTCAAACCGACCTATCCTTGAACTCTTTTTCTCTTTGAGTTATGGCTTTCTCACCATATTTGGTAAGAGTATGGAGAAGTATAAGGCTATCAGAAAAAGGGAAGAGAAGACCTATTACTGTATATAATAACAATGACATAATAATCCCACAACTTGTTGCAGGACTTTATGCATTTTACATACTTTATAAAATGAACTTTAACACAACTTTATACATTTTATAGATCAGTAGTCTGAAGAAAATTCACAAATTTGGAAGAATTTGAACAATTATTATAGTTATTACTTTAGGTGTTATGATGTGACAACACTCTGTTGTGGGTAAGAAAAATCGTGGAGGAAAAAAATCCTTTGTTTTCCTGTCCTGGACTCTCTTCCTATTCACAATTCTTCCCTTTTCAAAAGAAAGCACACTTTATTTACTGTTGTTTGGAGGACAATGTAAGTTGTGACATTTAAAGAGACCCTGAGTTCCTGTGTTAGCTGAGCTGGGTCAGTGAAGCAGTTCCCTTGTAATGGGAAAGGACCCTGTGATGTAATCACCCCACGCTAGACCTGTCCTGTATGTAACATTCTTCAGTCCCGGACACCCCCATGAGAAAGACTGAAAAACATCCCTGGATTGTGGCAGTTAAGTGGTTCAGCAAGAATTCAAACAAGTTCTCTATCACTCAAAAGGCTTTGTAATTTCCATCATTCATTCATTCATTCATTCATTGTATAATATTGTACACACTGGGATGGCTTCCTTCCCGGGAAACTACTTATAGATGGAGAAATAGAAAAAATTCACATGTCCAAAAGCCAACCTAGCCCCACAGAAGTAAGGAGAAAAATAAAGTGACTTTGGGTCACTTAGGCTTAAGTAGTCAGGAGTAGGCTGGATTTGAAGTTTGTTGTTGTTATGTTATGAGGGTTTGAATTTGTTCTTATCAGAGTCCAGACACCTAAAAGTCCTCTAGTTGTATTTTGTCTTTGTCTCTTCACCTGTCTTTGAGTCCTCTCCTTGTTCTGCTCCCCAGAAAGAGTCTTTTTCTCGAAGCTCTCTGAGCTCTGTCCCACTGTGACTTTTGCTCAAGGTTTGCTAATGTGGTGGTGAAAGGTCAGGGAAGCAGACATTCTCTGGTATTTTTACTAAGTCCCAATTTTAAGCAGATATGGTGAAACTGGGTCTTAAAGACATGGCCTTCGCAAGTATTCCTGCCTCTTTTCCAGAGGTGGTACATTTTCAATCCTTGTCTCCCTCCCCCAGATGTAGGAAGTTCCCACCAACTTCAAGCTGTGGTTGGATGCCCATCCTTGAGCAGATGAAAACGTGTTACTTTTGGACAGAGGGGAGATTTTCTGGGCAAAGTTTCAGTGGTTGCCTCCTCTGCCTTCCTTCAACTGCCATGGGATTCCACCAGGACCTTCCTCTGCAATGAAGTCACTTTTTTCTATGGTGGGTAGATTAGGTCTGGATGGATCGCAGCTCTTGTTCCCCTCCTGCAGCACCAAGGGAAGCTTTCTCTGGATTGTCCCTGATCTTCCATGTAAGAATTTTCTGGGGTTCTGGAGAAGACACAAAAATACCCCTTATATATTCCTAAGGTTCACACTCTTCCTCCAGTCTATGGAGCTTTTATTATTGCATTAACAAATTCTACTTGAATCATCTGATCAAGTGTATGTGTTTGACAACATCTTTCCAAGGTGGGAAAAGGCTCACCTCCTGTTGCTCCCTGCAAGTGCCTGTCTGTCTCCAGTTTTTCTAAAATTCATATACCCTGCATCCTCAATTCCCTAAACAACTCAAATAAATTATTAAGTTTCATTCCTACTTTTTTGAATATTATTGTAAAATTGTAGCAGTGCCATTTTCGCCTCTCTACATCTCTGAACTCAGGTGGTTCCTGTGCCATATATTTTGGTTTGTTGTTGTTTTTCTATTTTCCTTCCATTAAAAGTCCAAAAAGCCTGGGTACCTGGGTGATTCAGTCAGTTAAGTCTTCAGCTCAGGACATGATCCCAGGGTCCTGTGATTAAGTCCAGCATTGCCCCCCTCTTCCTCTGCCTCTCTCTCTCTTTTTTATTCTCCTTGTACTTTGCTTGTTTGTTTTTAATGACATTGATTATTTTTCTCGAAGAACATTGAGCTATCATTTTGTAGAATGTCTTATATTCTGAAATTTAAAAAATTTTTCCTCAGAAAATTTTTCTTAAAGATAAATAATAATAAAATAAAATAAAATAAAATTCAGAGAAGTAACTTCAGGTGATTTTAGCCTAAATTCTACTATTTGTCTTTACCACTGTTAAATTGGGTTTATTTCCTTAATGAGTTGTGACATTTCCCTTAGTACTCTGAACACTAGTCTTATCCCTGATTTCTCTTTTGAAAATATTTTCTTCTAGTACATGGCTTTTCCTTCCATTTTCCTGACATTTCCCATTTTCCTTTTTTTTTTTTTTTTTTTTTTTTTAGTTTTGCAAGATGAGAAATGTTAAATTTGAAGAATGCAGTTTCTCAAACCTTTCTTTTATGAACTTGTTTTTGGTGTCCTAATTGAGCAATCTTTGCCGAACCCAAGGTCACAAAAAATTTCTTCTGTATTTTCATCCAGAACTTTCATGTTTTAAGTTATACATTTATGACCTATAAAACATTCTTAATTAGTGGGTGGTTAGTATTGATTTTTAGTTGCTTTTTATTTGTTGTTGTTTTGTTGTTTTCTTCACATAGATGAACAATGGTTCCAATATCATTTGTTGAAAAATCTATTTTCTGTTCATTGGATTACCTTGGTAATATGTTAGTAATTCGTTAAGCACTTACGTGTCACATTTCCTCTGAATTATTTTCCTCTTAGCTATGTATCTATGAATTCACTAATACTCTGCTGTCTTGTCATTGAAGTTTCATAGTAGTGTTAAAACTCTTTTCCAAACTGGTCTGGCAATGGTATGCCCTTTACCTACCTGTATCAATTTTGCAACCAGTTTATTGATTTCTATGAAAAGTCCTCCTGGATTTTCATTGCGATTACACTGAATCTACTTACCCTTTGGAGAACTTTTGACATCTTATATATATTAAGTCTTCCAATCTATGCAAATGGTATACCTCCCCATGTATTTAGTTCTTCAACTCTCTCATTGAATTTTTATTGTTTCAGCATACAAATCCTTCATATTTTTAGAAAAATTTTCACTATGTATCCTAAAGGTTTTTTTTTAATATTGTAGTTATGGCTATAATAAATGATACTTTTTTAATATTTCAGTTTCCAAGTGTGAATTGCTAGTAAATAAACACAATTGATTTTGCCTCTTACATCTATTTTACAATGTATATTCCTCCATTGTGAGCATGAGTCATCATTTACTTACGCAGCCTACTATGTCTGGATATTTATGTAATTTCACATTTTGCAGTTACCCAATGAATACCTTTGGCATAATATTTTCAAAGTGTTAAGATTGTGCCTTTAAAGTGAATTTCTGAAAGTACTTTGGCTAGGTTGAAGAGCAAATGCCTATGACCTTTTGTTTGATATTTCCAAATTCCCCAACGAAATGGTTGTATTTTACATCTTACCAGAAATGTATGATTGCCTGCTTTCTTTCACAGCTTTGTCAACAAATTATAAACTTTTATTCTTTTATCAACTTTGTATAAATTTAAGAGCTATTTGTATATTTCTTTTCATAAACAACATTTTCATATCTTTTGCCATTTTCTTGTAGGATATATTAAATGTCTTACCTCCATTTTTAAAATGTATTTTTAAGTTGAGGATAGTTGACCATTACGTGCTATATATACAGGTTGTAAATATTTCCTCATGGTTTGTCATTTGTCCCTTAACTTATGGTGCCTTTTGCCATGAAAACTTTGTTTTCATTTTCATGGAGTAAAGTTTGTCAATATTTTCTCTTATTTCATCTTGAATTTTAGTTATAGTTACAAATTCATTTCATCACGCTTTCTTGCACAGAAAGGGTCGTCAAATGTTCTCTGCAGGGTCAGATAACAAGTATTTTATTTAGTTTTTTGGCCTAAGGTCTCTGTTCTGAGTCCTCACATCTACCATTGTAACACAAAAGCAGTAATAGACAGTTAGGAAATGAATAGGCATGGAAGCATTCCATAAATGTCAGCAGGTGTTCTATTTGTTTTACTAAAAATAAAAAAAAGAAAAGAGTAGGTTATAGGTTTTGTTTCATATTTTGCTATATTACATTCAAATATGCCATAATAACCCACATTAGCAATGTAAACCCTGAATACAGTGAGCATTAGATACGCCCCAGGCACTTGGAAGAAGTTTGTGTGTATAATTTAAGTTACCCCCTAAACAGTTTCTTCAGTTAAATATGATTATATTTTCTATTTTCAAGTGAGGAAAATGAATCAATGATATTTTAAGCAATTTATCTAGAGTAAGTATGGGCAGGATGGATATGTCACAAATGGTCATTGAGGAAACACTGAGAAATAGGGAAACAAAATATAAATAAATGTCACTCACAGTATATTATTCTAGGGCAATGATTGATAAATATATTCAATAGAGGACCAAATGCTCAACATTTCAGGCTTTGTTGGTCTCTGTTGCAACTCCTCAACTCTGCCTTTGTAGTGCAAAGCAGCTGCAGACAATTCCTAAGCACAAGGTCTAGGCTTTGTTTCAATAAATGTTTACAAAACTGGGGCTTGCCTGTCAGGGGAGAGTTTGCAGACCCCCTCTTCTATGGTAAATACTATTGTCATTATGGTTAATTGTAGATTTTTAGTTTTGCATTTCTTTTCTTTTTTTTTTTTTCAGGGAGTTCTAGAGATGTAATGGTATTAGATGGGAAAATATAAATATATAACCATTTTAAGTGTTACATATACAACTATATTTTACATTTTTATATAAATAATGTCATTATTAAATGCAAAAACAAAAAAAAAATATTGACAGCATTAGTGCTGAAAATACTGACTCCACCTTTGCCCTCCACCTTGATCAAGTCCTCTCCTGGGGCGACATGTTCTGGGCCTCTTGGAGCTTAACTTTCACACTTTAGAAAGGCCCAAATCTGAGGAAACTTGCTCCGGCCCTCACTAAATTTTTAAATTTCACGCATAATTCTTCTAAAAACAGGTTTTCAATGTCTACATAGTATCTTGTCGCTTCAATGCCACGTAAATAAGGCTGTCCTTTCACTCCTATTCATTATTGTAGCGTTTCATGGTTGTCTTGTGCTGAAAAGTCACAGTGGCTCCATCTCCCCATATGTGCAATTCAATACATTCATCTACTGCTCTTCTGAGGATTAAATACAATAATCTGTGTAAAATATTCAAAACAGATACTCTGAGAAGCTTAATCCCTCTTTTCATTCACTTCTTTCTTGAAAGAGTTCATTATTTTCTGACTCCATATTTCCTTCAGGGGGTCTTCTTACCTTTTTTCTGTAGATGTGGTAGGAGACAGGAGAGGCCTTGTTGAAACCTAGGCCCTCAGATTCGTTCTCCTGGAACCCACCCCAGTCAAGAATCATGATGGGCAGGGTATGGAACACAAAGATTCTCAGTTTGCCCTTGAGAAGGTACTAACACTGCTGGGTCAGGAATTCATTCTGCCCTTGATAGCACCACCTGATTCTTAGAAGGAGAAGAGAATTCTTCAGAGAATGAAGCTGTTGTAATGATCTCAGGGAACCAGAGGTAAACTGTATGCATGGTGACTATGTGGTCAGATATCCAATTACCACAAGTATCAAGTTTTTCTGAAGTAAAGAACTTTCCTCTGCATTTGAAAGTGGACTCTAAGGAGATGGGGAGGAGGTTTTGTAATTTCACACATTACTTGTGTGTATCACTATGTTGAAAACTGGAGACCATCCATCTACTAACTACAGAATTTTATTCTCAACCATGATTTTTAACCTTAGTAATTTGTGAAAGACCTTCACCATCTTTTCTTTACAGATTAAAGGAACACATGTTATCCTTTTTAATCATCTGATCTGTATTCAGGATTTTTATTTTCCTTGCAGAATTCTGGAGAAGAAGTTCTTACAGGTGTTTCCACCATGTTGGAGGTGCCTCATGTACTCAGGACATGTTCCAATGGAGTAGTGCTCCTTTTGTCCTAGTATTGACCCTGAATGTGGAGTGAGGTGTTGCTTCTACCTCTATGGTATGGGATTTATGCCTTGGCATCTTCTATAGCTAAGATACCTGCCATTTACTTAGGGATATAACAATCAGTGGATTCCTTCAATATGGCCATAAAATGATAATAAAAGCATGGAATTTTTATGTTTCACAGATCATTCTACCTCCAAAAACTGTAATGCCCATGAATAAAATTGGAAAGTAATATTAAGAAATACTTGTGTAGTCTTGATACGCCTTTACTGTCTTCATTTTGAATCATTTAGGTACTAGAAATCTCTCTCTACTGTGCATTATCAGACAAATGGGTTTTCCTTGGTACCTTTCACTATGTATTTTCCAGGTTCCCTAACAGCCTAATTTAGTGGGATTTCCTTGTATTGTCCTGCAAACTGCTTACATTTGTAACATAATTGTCAACCTCATATGGGCTCACCCTGTGAACAGAATCTAAGATGTTTTCCTGCCAACCTCAAAATACAACAGAAAGAGAGAGACTCAAGCTGGGCCCCCAGCTGTGCAGCCTCTGTGGTTGCCCATATTGAGAAGGATGTGG
Organism: Lontra canadensis; assembly: GCF_010015895.1. Classification (NCBI taxonomy): domain Eukaryota; kingdom Metazoa; phylum Chordata; class Mammalia; order Carnivora; family Mustelidae; genus Lontra; species Lontra canadensis. Next base: position 14,908,489 of record NW_022631042.1, read on the forward strand.
GTGGGTCAGACTGAAGATGGTTCTTGTGCAGCTTCTCTTGTCAACTCTGATGCTGTGGGTCCTAATCCAGCTGCCACAGAAGTACACAGCCTCATCTTGTTTCCTTAGGAAATTTATTTTCAAGGTTGAAGTGTAAGTTTGTTGTTCTTCCCACTTAAGTGACCCTAGGTAAGATGTGTTGAGACAAATGTGAGATATTCTATCCCTGATCTTGCTTCAGTCAGTACTGATAGATGACTTCTTTGTTAATGTCCTCAATGGTAACCTTGCAAGATATAGGGGCACACTCATCTCTTGCTCTGGAGATTGATATTGTGAGTTGCTCCAACTTTAGCTGCCCAAAGCCAACTGCAAGGAAAGAGAAATTCCCATGAAAAAATTATATGGAAAAAAAGCAACAATAAATAATTTCCTGAGTTTCTTCTGTAGACTGAAGTCCCTGGGGGAAAATTCGTAGGCCTGGGAGACAAGATAATGAATGCTTTCAGCTGTGGCATCTCATTGGCTGGGCTGGCTCCCCTGTGATAGGGTAAGAAGTGAGGTTCCTATTACAGAACTCCTCAGGTCAGGGGCTGAAGGATGGGGCTGCTTCAAGTTTCTCAGAAGAAGTGGTGGCTTAGATATTTCCGTGGGTTGTTCCTGACCTGTCCCAGATGTGAGAAGGTCTGGGGCTTCCTGTAACCTCGTGTAAGTGGGCTCCCAATCTGGAAAGAAATTTCCTGGTAAATGGATCTTTTGGGGGTGTGGCAGGATTATTCTCACACCCACTCAACCATTCCTCTGGAATCTCATACTGCAGAAATCTTGCTCAGAATCATGAGGACAGGCATTTTATATAGAAAAGTCAATTTATGGTTTATTGGCATTTTCCTTATTCTCTGAAGACAGCTAATCCCTCAGGTCCTTCATTTGTGGTATAACACATTGGAATGATTTGTGTCACTCAATGTTCTATATTAATCTGCCTTTGCTGTCGGGGACAATGTAGTGTTCCTTATATTGTCCTGCAGTGAAGTGGTTTAGTTCAATAATCAAGAGAAGCCAATTGATCTGGTTCACTCCCTTTCTCTGCCACCTCATCCTGTACCAGCTGAGTGACCTGGACAAGTCACTGAACCCTTAGTACTTCAGTTACCTCAGGAGTCAGACGTGCTTGCTAAAACTGCAACAGAACATTTATGTGATCTGTGTTACACGGGTAACATGTGCTGAAATGTGAGAACATGGAGAGAGAACTCGGACACACCCACCCATACCCACACCCCCCACACACCTCCCTCCACACACATGCAGGTAGACTTTTCTGCTCTTGGTAGGTTCTCTCTCATCTTTCACAGGGAGAATTAGCAGTGGCCCAATATGGTGGCCCCTTTAACAACCTCAATGAATTCTGAGCTCTGTTGTGATGACATCATGCTGGCACCAATCTCCCCACACCTCCCAACAAAAGGAACTTGTTCCAATTCTAATCCACTGGACCTCTAGTGTTCATTTAAGGAATTGCAGTCCTTAAACCTTTTGGTGAATTCCAGTTCAGAAGGCATGAACTTAATACCTTTGGCTCAACATTAAGCCTAAATTCATTAAGCTCTAATTTTTTTTTAGTTTTAAAATGGACCAATAATAATTAAGTTACAGAAGGATTTTTTTTACATGCAATAATAATGGCACACAGTGATTCCCTGTGATTCCTTTACCAGTCTCTGGATGCTGAGATGATGGACAATGGTACAGCCTGTGTGCTGTCAGCCCCCACAGAAGACTTTCATTCCAAGAACACTTTGAAAGCACAGCTCCTGAGGTCAACTGGAAATATGTGCAAGTATAATACAAGATGGCTTCCTGGAAAGCTCCAGAAGTGTTTCAGACCAGGCTGGGGCGCTAGCGGTGGGCTGATTGTGGTTGCCGCTGTAGGGAAGGATGTGGATGGTACAGACCCAAGAAGATCTACAGTTCTACGGTGGTGAGTACCATTGGCACAGTAGTAAATGACAACATCCTCTTTTTCTATGAAATTTATGGCAGGGATTGAAGTAAAAATTTGAGAAACATTTCACCTCAACTTTGCTCTTCCCACTTACAAGACTTTGAGTTGGGATTTTTATTGACCTTTCAAAAATCCGATGCTCCAAAGCCTGATTGTGTTTTGCCCCTACCAGTGAATGACTACTTTTTCAAAAATCGTTCTGGATTTCTTGCAATATATGTCAATATATTTCTTTACTTAAACTTTTTTTTCTTTACCTTTGTGAAATGGATATGTGGAAATGTCCCATCTTTGATGGAACTGTAAATAAAAGAAGAGCATTTCCAATGAACTCCCTTTTAAAAGATGTTATTTATTTATTTGAGAGAGAGACACAGAGAGAGAGTATGAGAAGGGGAGAAAGGGAGAAGCATATTCCCTGCTGAGTAGGGAGCCCAACATAGGGCTCAATTCTTCGACATTGGCATCATGACCTGAAACGAAGGATGACACTTAACCAACTAAGCCACCCAGGCTTCCCAAACTTCTAATAAATATAAGAAACATTACAGAATTTCTTTGCCTTCTCAACCAGATGGAAATGGTCCAGGAGTGTGACTCAGGAACCCAGAGGAAGAAGAAAGTGAAGACTTAGAGCTATGATACCCCATCTGCCAGACTGTGTCCTACAGAAGCAGGCAGGATAGTGGGGACCTGGTGGCTGGATGCCTCCTGCCTTAGTGTCAGGAGGGCATGGCCTGAAGTAGGGAGGATGAAAAAAGTGGTTGATGAGGTCGATTGCTGGCCCTTTAGTGCTGGCTGCAGACTTGTAGGGAATGAGGGCATTGTGTTTTGTAGGCCTCTTGCTGCTATGCCCATCTCAAAATAAGACTGGTGGTATCTGGAGAACTGTTGGCATAAATGTGAAGGGACTATGAAAGAATCTTGATTTCTGTGGAAATGAGAATTGTTCTACTTGCCAGGAGCTATTTTATGAACATACTTTCTCAATATAATATTTTAAAATATTGCATGTTTAATAAATACTAACTTTTAGAAGAGGAAATATTTAGGGCACCTGGCTGGCTGAGTTGGTAAGATCTCAAGTCTTAAGATTGAGCCACACATTGGGCTTGTGCTGAGTGTGGAACATGCTTAAGATTCTCTCTCCCTCTGCCTCTCCCCACTCCTCTAAAAAATGAGCTAATACTTAGCAAGTATTTTTTATTCTTGAAGTTTTATTCTAGATGTCATTCACCTTTTCCATCCTCACAGCAATTACATGATATGGATGCTTGTAAGTTTTCATTCCATAGAACAGGACAGCGAGGGTCAGAGGAGTGACAACTGAATCAAGGAAATTCACAAGCTGCTAAGTAGGACGTGTGTTTAAATATCATCCTTGATGAAACAGAGAAAAAGTCAAAGATGAAGATAAAAAATTCCCTTGAGCATCTCACCAGGAGCAAAACCTCTCTCCATTATGGTCTCTGGATTTCTTGATTTCTTCTTTGCAGATACATGGACATAAATATTGTTTTGTGGGCTACAAATTCCTTGATGAGTCACAGGTGCAATATACACAGGGTTTTGCATTCTTCTTCTTTCAGTTCACGTCATATTCTGAGCAACTCACCACATCACTTAAGCATTTCTTCATGTCACTTAGGACTGCCTGAATCTCTGCAAATTTCTTAATCTCTTTCTGCCTCAAAAATCCTCATCTGAAAATAGATGTGATAGCAATCCTATCACAGAAGTTGGTGTACATTAAATAACTGAGAGCCTTTCAGTCTAATAACTGCTAGTCCAGGTTCTGAAATACAGTAAACTTTTGATAATAATTACATATGTTTTCTACTATTATCATTTCATAAATTCAATATCCTCATACTGTCAACCATTATTATTTATACCAAGTTTTCATGTGAAATATCTTTGGTGATCCCTTTGAAGTACTATCCTTGAAAATCAGTCACATATTATTAGTACTTTATGTTTATGCATTTATTTTCCATATTCCTGCTTTCCTTCATCTTTTCTTCAGCAAAGCTTTTTAGCTTGCCTTTTATGCTTTCCATATGGTTTTCTCTAAATGTACGCATGTCTTAAAACTTGAAACAGTTCTGCCTAAAACTTGTGTGTGGCTCTGTCACATACCATGTGGAGTTGATGTGAACTCTGGCTTGAACCCTGCCTGAGGAGAAAAGAGAGGACGAAGCCAGGATGGCTGAGTTTTCCTCCTGAGGCAGCTGTTCTATTTTCCCTCCTTTCCAATAAATACCATTTCTGAAGTGATCCATACTGGGTAGTTGAATGTTGTGGAGGTGGGGGACAGTAGACCAGAAGGCCAATGGCCTACAACTAAGAGGACTGACTCTTCCTATGCAGGAAGCTTCATCCTGGGAATGAAAAGGACTAGGAGACAGAAGGAAGGCACCCATGGTCACTCTGGAGAGAGGTCTCCTGGTCCACCATGGCTGCTAGGCATTTCCTTACAGTCCCTGTGTCTGTATTTGTGTTTATGTCTGTGTGTATCTGTCTGTGTGTGTGCATGCATGAGTGTGCAAATGCATTTGCATTGCTTTCTGTCCTGCGTGTTTGTGCATATGTGTGTCTCTGTGCATGTGTTGTATTAAGAGGTAGTGGTTGTGTGAATATGTCTAATTGGGGGAGCCCACACTTTCTACCTGACTATAGCTTAAGGAAGGCTGAGAAACAGTATCTGACATTTTTCCTTCCTGTAGTGGGAACAAATTCATTCTTTCACTCAGATTCATAAGGTGTGGTATTTCCTGGACATAGACAAGGGTTTCAAATGCTAGGAGCCAAGAAGGGACATAAATGGTTTTTTCAGACACATTCATGGAAAAATGTGTTTTTTCAACTTGAATTATTTCAAACATGGAAGTAAATGAAGGCAGAATTTATCTTTTATTTATTATTTTAAATACTTTCAAAAATAGAGATTTTATTTTCTTTATTTTTCATAACTTTAATAGCTTTCAATATTGAAGGCATTTTCTACATGGAAGGTGAACACAGTGCTCCGTTATCTCATTTAAGGTTCACAAAGCCTGCTAAGTGGGTGATTTTATTATTGGTTCCATATTTCATATGAAAAATGGAGGCTTTGGTCATACCAGTAATTTTATCAAAGGTCTGACAAGAGTAAGTGGCAGAGCAATAATTTGTACCAGAGGATCTATATCTAGAACCCACAATCTTAAATAAGATATTTTATTTCTGGGCACCTGGGTGGCTCAGTGGGTTAAGGCCTCTGCCTTTGGCTCAGGTCATGATCCCAGAGTCCTGGAATTAAGCTCTGCACTTGGGGGGGGGGGTCTCTGCTCAGCAGGGAGCCTGCTTCCTCCTCTCTCTCTGCCTGCCTCTCTGCCTACTTGTGATCTCTGTCTGTCAAATAAATAAATAAATAAATAAAATATTTTTTAAAAAAGGATATTTTATTTCTTCCATATGTACTTTTAATATATAATATATTGTATACCACTATGTAATAAGAATATATACGTATATGTATATAAGTATGAATGTATTTACAGAGGGGTCTATATATTTCTCTCAATGTACCAGAATGCGTGCTTAGGATTCATTACAGGAAATACTCTAAATGTGCTTCCTCAGTAATGCTTCCTGGGATTCACTGATTCACAGATCAATTCGGCAAGTGTGTATGGAGGCTGCATTAGAGACAAGGCTTGTGCAGACCCTGGGAAGGTCACAGACACAGAGAAAAAGGTCTTACTTGGGAGCACTCATCTTTATCTTCCTTCATTTGGCACCACACCTGGCCCTCATAGTCAAGTCTATGACCTCAGTCCTGTGCCCTCCCTCCATTTCAAGCCCCTTCTCATGCAGCCTGAACCATAGATATTCCCTGGAAATCTCAGGAAAAGAACTGATATGTCCTGACCCTCAGGCACTTTTCAACAACCCCAGGCAGAAGCTCTCCACAGGAGGCAATCAGGTCAATGGGAAGTTGCAGCAGGAAGCCTGGCATCCTGAAGGCACAGCTGGTGGCTGTCTGCTTCTTTTCCCCTTGATTTTAGGCCTGAGGTACCTGTCAGGGAGCACAGGGTGGGGGCTGAGGCTGAGGCTGAGACTGGGGCTAAGTTGTCCTGTGGAAATGATGAGAGTCCAGAACTGAAGAGAGGTTCCTGGGGCTGACTGTCGAGCTCCTGGAATACTTTGTACATTTGCACTTGGCTTCATCTACTGTGTTCTCTGAAGTGTAAAAAAGAATTTCAGTAGAGGGGACAGGATGTCTCAGTGCTGCCTATTTCTTGTTCTCATCATATTGCCTCTAAGCATATGTTTTAAGAGACCAAATACATCTGATACATCAGATACCCAAAGGCTGATTCATTTTTTTTTGGTACCAATAAATCACTTTTTTTTTTTTTTTTGGTAGGTACAACGTTGAGTAATTATCCTTTTTTCTACTATGGATATAGATAAAGATATTTCTGGTTGTAGCATTTTGGCTACTAACTGGAAAGAGAGAGAGTAAGACAGAGATATAGACACAGATATGTAGATAGAGACAGATATGGAGACAGAGACTGACAGATATGCAGACACAGGTATGTCTAGTGTAGATAGAAATATTGCAAATGGGTGTCAAGGAAGACTTTTCTAAATTAATTGCCCCAATTATTTCATGGTAAGGAGTAGAGACAGATGTGAAATTTAAAAGAAGTACTGATGATAATATTAAGTCCTCCTCTATGCTGTGTGCTTAGTTCTTGGATTTCTCATCTCTTAATCTCAAAGCAGTTACTGGAGAGGGAGCATCTCCTCCACAGAGGACAACTAGAGATGCTCCAGCTGATCTCCTCTGACTCCACAGTCCATAACCCATGGAGTCTATGCAAACCCTGACTTTTGTTGTTGTTGCTGTTTTACTGTATTGCTCATGATGGTCAGATTTCCTCAAGGCTTTAAATTGTAAAATTTGGTTCCTAGATTCAAACAATAGTATTTTCATTGGTTCTTTGACAATACTTTTTGTAAATTGGTTTATTTTTTTAGAGTCAGAAAACTTCACAGATTAAGTTTTTTAAAACACTGTATCTTGTTTACATAACTCTATGTAGTTACTACCTTCTGAACAGTCTCCTAGCACAGAAGTTTCCTTTTATCAGTAAATAAAACAGGCCACAGCCTTTGCAGAATAATTAGAAAAAGTCACTTTTGCTCCAGGTTGACACAGCCCTGCTCAGGGTATAGAGGAGGGTGGGCATGGGATGGGTTTTGGCCCCCATGGTGCCCCCTTACTTAGGCATATATGAGCAGGGCACATTTGTAACACCAAACAGAGGCTGCAAATCCTGGTTTACTACAGGGGAAGGAAGTGTCATTATTGTTGATAACATATACATGTCATTTCTTCCTCATTATGATTTTGGAGGGAGGTGCTAACCTTACCAATTGAAAATAGTTTCCTCTAGTTTGGAACAGCTTCTTTCAAGTTAGGACAATCTCCTTTTGCACATTGCTCATCATTTCTGTTTCTCTGTCTCGTGCTCATTCTCATGATGACATCACTATGCATGGGGAGAGAGTTCCTTCTTCCAGTCTTCTTCCCACCCTCTTCCAGCCCTTTGCCCTGCTGGTCTTTAGGATTGGTCTCTTCAGCAGAACCTTCTTGTGCAATAACCAGTCTTGAACCTACCACCACTGACTCACACCATGCCATGGGATGTAGAGTTTCCACCCTGCAGCTTCTGTTCTTGTCGAAGCATCAATTCTTTCTGCCATGAAATATGAACATTTGCAGGATTTTCATGGTCATCATGAGATTTCCTCCAGAGACTGAACATCAAGCATATTATCTGGCAGCTAAATGGATGGAATTCCATTTTGTTTATTGCCAGCACCTTCAGAATGAGCTTTTCACAACTACTGAAAATCTCTGAATAGCTTACTTCTCTCTGAGATAATCATACCATTTCAACATAATAGTCTATAACTAGGAATGCAAGTCAATGGGAAATTATGTCAAACCAGACATTTAGGACAGGGTTAGTGACATCTGTGGGGGGGTACATTGATATCCATCAGAGTCCCTTTTCTCTTTCCTCTGAAACTGAGGCATTACACAGCAAGAAGTGTATAAACTGCTTAATACAATGCCTACCTAGTACATAAGGAGTCTTCATAAAAAAATAGCTATTATTAACATCTTATCTGGAACATTATGTTTATTAAATTTCATAAATAACTTAACTCTTTTTCTTTGAATGAACAAAGGAAAGAATCAAAGAAATCTATTGACCTATGGATTACAAATACTGATTCTACCACTTCCAGAATAAAACTAGATTTTTGGTAACTGTTTGGTAACTTCAATTTAAAAGCTTAAAAAAGTCAAGGGGGCAGAACTCACAGTAGATAGGAATGATCAGTTTGTGATCAAACATTTAAATTTTAACTCATACATGACAGAAATGTAGATGAAAGAAGGGAAGAAGAGATATATCAATTATAACCAATGTGAGAAGCTGGATTTTCGTTGATATTACGAAAATGGCAGGCATTTCTCTACTTTCTTTTTGTAAGAGTTAGGATTGGTTCACTACTGTACACGTGTTTATTGTATTAAAGAACATCAAGAACACTGAATTGAATTCATCATAATACTGGTTCATAAAGCCCTATAATCATTTATTGACACAGAGATAGAGATCTCTTTACTTTTTGCTACTTAGGTGGTGATGACTTACCTAATAATTCAACAAATACCTCAGAATCCCTCACTTAACTGAAGAACAAAGGCATTAAAAATAATCTATACGCTCCTCTCTATTAAGCTGGTCAACTAGAAAAGCACAACATTTAACGATAATTTCTCAATACTTGCCCAGTTTCCTGTTTTCTTACTGAGGGAACAGGGCACATCCTGTTCTGTTAAAGATGGGACTTTGGTGGCTTTGTGGAAGGTGAAATGAAAGGAACTAGATAAAATCTCCCAACTCTGCAATTTGTTTTACTTATTTGGGGGCAAAAATAACCCACATATTTGACTACTACTTGATTTTTATTCTTTTGCTCCTCCACGTGGACAGTGGACCTCTCCTTACCTTGCCCTGGGCGTTACGAGATGGAGCTTCAGGGACTGCACAGATGGTTTTCCTTATCCTCTGGTTGCTGTCTGGGAGTATCCAGCGGGAGCACCAGCAGAGACTGGGAAGTGGAAGAAAGTGAGGTCTGGGTTCCCTCGCTGAAGGGGGCCTGCATTCTCACAGGGGCCGACATATAGTGCCAATTCCCGCCATACCCAGAGGTTCATGCTCAGGAATAAGAGGTGCATGTGGGAGAACTCATTTCCTTTTATACCACTTAAGCCACTGGAGGGATTTGTTTCTTTTTCCCACTGGCTTAGAAATCTAGTGTCCAAGAAGAAATGCTTTTGTTCAGGAGACACGGTGATGGTTTTTTGAGCTTCAGTTTTCATTGCCTAACTTTCCATTTGAAAACAGGACAAAGATTTCCATGACTGTTTCTACAAAGGTTAAGGATCTTGGGGCACAGAGCAATGGGGGGCAGGGTGGAGCATTAATCCTGAGGAGGAAATGGGAAATTTCTCAGTATCCATCCTTTGTGTCCCTCAGCATCCATACTGTTAATTTGCCTGGGGGAGAAACCATGCTCCCACAGCAGGAGACACACAGGGTCATACTTGAAGCGTATCTTCCTCTCCATCTCCAGATGAACACATGAGATTGATTTTCTAGCAACCTTCTATGAAAGGCTTTCAGGCAATAAAACTCGGAAACAATTTTATTGGAAAAAACTATGGTTGTGTACAATTCTGCTTTAGAGGGTCTCATCCTCTCATCTGCAAGTAGACAAAAGAGATGTAAAAAAAAAAAAGGAAATGAAAATACAGTGTTAATAGGAAGACTCAGTATTGGTGTCACTGTCTATACCTGGTATCTGTTCTGCAGAGACGAAAAGAAACACTCAGGCCATGAAGGTACACTGAGCTCTCCAGGCATGAACCTTGTCTCAAACCTGGCACTTGGAGTCAGTAGGAATCAGCAAAGAAAAAAGATTTTGTTTTGTAAATGAAGCAAAGTTTAAAGGAGAAGAGCTGAAAAAGAGTGGTTAAGACAGAGGCTATTCCACATATTTCTAACCATCAGATGTCACATGGTATGCCTAAGTGCTCAATAACATGTAAGAATTTTAATATTAAGTAACATGTGAATTCTGTTTAACAGTAAATTTTAAAATAAAAATCAAAATCCATACAGGTTTTTCTGAATCAATAAGGGTATGAGCGACATGGTAAAAACTGTCCTGTTCCCAATGTTTAGAAGTGACGTCTCCAGGTTGTGCCCTTTCCTCTACCCAAAACTGTGTTCCTGAACTCATTCTGGGGAGTGGAACATTAAGAACATCCAACACAAAACAGTCAACATAGATCTCCAGGTGTGCCCAGAAATTTTCAGAATTGTGATTCTTAGGAGATGACTCTGATGTAACAGACATTAATTTTTCCACAGTACTAATGTGTGTGATTAGTTGGTAATGGATAATAGAACTATGGAAACTATGATTTTATCGGGCGCCTGGGTGCCTCAGTGGGTTAAAGCCTCTGCCTTCAGTTCAGGTCATGATCCCAGGGTCCTGGGATCGGGCCCTGCATCGGGCTCTCTGCTCAGCAGAGAGCCTGCTTCCCTTCCTCTCTGCCTGCCTCTCTGCCTCCTTGTGATCTCTGTCAAATAAATAAATAAATAAATAAATAAATAATCTAAAAAAGAGAGAAACTATGATTTCATGAGTTGTTCTTAGACATTATTCAGCATTAATTTCATAATATAATGCTGCTTCTATTAGTCAAAATCATTGTGTCTCACCCACCTCAAAAATGAAATAAATGAGTTGAGCCCAAATCATCAAGATATTTCAAGCATCCATCTATGCAAAATCCCCACCCGTGAGGTAATGAGCCCCTCTCTGATAGTCAAAATGTCAGTCTCAGTTCAGCAGACATCCATGGAGTCAACACCGTATTTGGTCCTGTACATTTTAATAAGATATTTTCAGTGTTGTTAGAATCAGCCATTTAAACAACCATTTAATTAGCAACCATTTACTTAGGATAGGAGGTTTTGTTGGTCTCTGGATGGTTTGGCCAAAGTGTCCTTGGTGAAGCTTAACTTATCCACAAGGAGAAGGGCAGCTAGAGGAAATGACTCCAAATATGACTTGTTTTTCCCTCCACATAGGGGTTGTTTGCTCCACGCACAGGGCCACTCTCTTTTTAGGTTGTAACTCAAAGACACTATGGACCCATGTTGAAAACTGAGATTTACATTGACCTGGGATGACTTCTCAGAGAGTATCTTCATATTTAGCTCATTTCTCTCTAACAAAACTCTAATACTCAGGTCTCAGAGTCACTGCCCTATGGAGTCAGGCACTGAGAGGAAAGGGTTCAGTGGTATTAGGATATGGGGAAGACAAATGAAGGAATATCTCCGAAACAGAGCAAAGGTAAGTTTCTGTCCCTCCCCCTCCTCCACCTCCTGCACATGGTGGAGGTCTTCATCCTGACCCAGGCTTCATTAGAGGAAAGGGGTGTCGGCCTTTTTCACAATCAGGCACATGTTAAATATAAATCTCCTAGTACAAAAACTCAGGGAGACAGATGAGGAGTTAATGAATCTGAGGGACTAATTACCTACAAACATTTTGGGCTTTCCTTTCAGCAATCATGTTTACCAGTGCTATTAAGTTGTACATGAAATTTGAATCTTCAATTGAAAAGGCATTTAATTCAGCTTAGACTTCCTCAGAGAGCTTCTTATTTTCCCCCACATATGCCAGCAGGTGTTTTCCTGTTTGAGACTGGAGGATCAGTAATATAGTTTTTCTTTTCTTTTTTTTTTCCCTCGAGAAGTTGACAAATTTTATAAGAATTTAGTAAACATAGTGATATCTTATTGGTATAATTTTGCTTTATTACAGAGGATCAACCCCATTACTGTGGTAGTTAAACTACCTCCCTGTACAGATGAGAGAACAGAAGTCCAAGGAACACAGCCCCCAAATCCCACATGGAGTTACGTAAAAGGAGAATTGGAAGTGAGGGCCCCGGGTCTCATCCAGGGCTTTTACATCAACCTGCCTGAGGATCATGTCCCCCCACATCAGTTGAGCACCAGGTATGTCAGTGCATGAGGGTGCTGAGACATTAGTCCTACCAACTGTTTTCTGTGCTTTGCTCACTGAGTCTCTACTGCAAAGTAATAGGCAGGGGGCAGGACAGCAGTTTGAAAACTGGAATCAAGAGTCCACTTACTATTTCAGTTTTCAATTGTTTTATGGTAAATCTCTCTCTGAAATCATTTGCACAATATTTTATTCCCACATTCTTCTTTGGAGATGGCCAGAATCTTCAATCGCCAACCTGTCACAGCTCCATTCAGTGGAAATAAAAATAAGTCACAATATGAGACTCATTTTCTAACGTTGCATTTAAAAAAGTTAAAGAAACAAATAAAATTCTAGGATTATTTTATTTACTGTGAGATATCCAAACCAGGATTTCCCCATTTCTAAATTGAGGGTAGTAACATTCATCTCAAGGGCAACTTCATTACTTTAACATGTAATTAATATAGAAATTATTAAGGAGGTATTTCATCTTTTTTTTTATAGTCTCCAGAACATGGCTTGTATGTTACACAAGCAGCCCATCTCAGGTTGAACTAGCTATGTTTCAAGTGCCCAGGGGTCACCACATGTGGCTACTGGCTAGTGGTCACTGCATTGAGCAGCTTAGATTCTGCTCCAAATGCTTCAGAAACGCTGCGCTGGACGACCTTCAGAGCAGTCCCTCCAGACGGGAAAGCTCCCTGCGTTTGTGCCCGCCTGCTCGCCAAGGGCTCAGTTTGCAGGGTTCTGTACAGTGCACCAATGGAGAAGGAAGGGGGCATTAGCGAGAGTCAGGGTGCTGAAAGCTGACCCCAGGACAACACCAGAGACCCAGAGTCATTGGAATGTGCCAGGTCTTCAGTGTGCTGGGAGACAGAGACCTTTTTGCTCAGGGACCTGGTCAGAGCACAGCACTGTGATACTCCCAGGCAGCGCAGTAGTACACGCCCTCATCGCTTTTCTCCAGTTTCAGCACCGACAGAGTACAGCTGTAGCTATCCTTGCCCTTCTTGGCATTGACTTTGTCCGCTTTCAGGACAAAATCCCATTGCACAAGGGACGTGGACATGTCTAGGTAGAGGAGCCTCTTCGGTGCTGTACCCTCCTGGTGGCGGTACCAGTGGATGTACCTGACCCAGGTGTCCACTTTACAATCCAGAGATCGTGAACTGCCCACGCGTTCCACCAACAAAGCAGTCTGACTCAACTTGAGCCCTGTTCCACCGCCTGCCAGGGGAGAGGGAAACAGCTGTGAGACAGTGATGGACAGGAAGCTCAAGGGGTCTCCTGTCCTCTGCACCGGGGAATTAGTCAGGACTTACCGGGAAACAGGAGAGTACACAGGATGGCAAGGGGACCCAGCATGGTTCTGGCTCCCACCTGGAGGAAAGAAACCCTGGGTGACCTCCTGGCTGCACCTGCTAGGAAGAGACTGCCTGGGTATGTTGCAGAAGGCAGGTAAAGACCTGAGTGTCTGTTTCCCAGAGACACCTGCAGTTACTAGTGAGAAAGAGGCTGGGAGGAGAGAGGGAGGGGCCAGAGGGCTGGGGCAGGTCTGACCACAAGGCAGGAGGGAACATCAAGGGTTAGGCAGCTGAGAATCGCTGAGGACTGTTGGTGCAAGGAGGGCACCAGTGGTATAACAGCAATCCTTGACTGGACCTGAGCACCACACTAACTGGCTTCTGCTTCTTGTTTGACCAAATATTGAAAGTCACCCTTGAGATGAATGCTACTACCCTCAATATAGAAATGGGGAAATCCTGGGTGGCATTTTAAGTAACTCTTCCGAGGCTGCATGCCTAGAGGGAATTAGGTGGGGATGTGAGCCAGGTCTGGCTGGAGACAAATCTCAAGCCTCCAGTGGCCACTCAGTACTGACCAGAGCAATGGGTGTGCAGACTGCTCTGGAGGCAGGGGTAAGCACAGGGTAGAGATCGCTGCTGAAAAAGCAACAGATCCCCTGAGCTAGCACTGGACCATTTCTCCCAGAGGTCTCCTCAGAAGATGGAAATGCCCTAACGTGATATGACAGCTCTGCAGTCTTCGGCTAGCTAGTCTTCTCCTTTTCCTCATTTGAAAAAGGACCTTATTAGGTTGCATGCAGAGTGAGCAGGAAATGTGAGCAAAGCATGTGGCCTGTCTCAGATGCATAGAAAAAGCTCAAAAAATGTTGGGGATCGGTGTTTCATCTTAAAACTGGATTGGTTGCATTAGATGATTTCTGGGGTACTCATAGTGTAGGATTTCAGGAAATATGATAGTCCTGTAAAACCAGGGGTGTGTGTGTGTGTGTGTGTGTGTGTGTGTGTGTGTGGTTATAGAAAGAAACCTGCATTGAGCCAGGGTGCAGAGGCGACCAGGGGCCAGAACCTGTCAGATCCAGTGTGAGATCCTTAGAAATGGTAAAGGAAGCTTATCAGGAAGGGTCAGCTGGGAAAGGTATCAGGCATCTGAAATGAAGTTTCCAGAGGCAAAGGTAGTAAAGTGAGTACAGGTTTCCTTGCCTGTTATGCAAAGTAGAGGAGGACCTCCTGGGTCTAGTTATGGTAATTAGCTATGCTAATGAGAGCCTGTTGGCCTGGAAGGAGAAGGCAGGAAGGGGACTTGGCTGGGGCAGGGAGGTTTGGGCCCCTCACACCCAATAGGAGACCCAGGTCCTGAGCTCCTCCTCTGGGTAAACACTGAGAGGCACAAATGCTGAGCTCTAGCCAAGTTTCTAGGCTCAAGTGTCCCAAAATGCAGGCTTTGAGGTTGTGCTGAGCTGGTGAGGTGTTGACTAGAATATTCTGCTAAAATAATCCAGGGCCATCATTCAGACCTTCATCAGGTGTCTAGGGCAGCTCTGCTAAATGTTAAGTAGGGAAGAGAGTGAGAATGGTGGTGACAATGGGGATTGACATCTGCACAGCTTAACAACAGGTGGAAAGAGTTTGCATATGGAAGATGAGCAGTGTGGGGGTGAGAAAGCCCATGAATTCTTCTCTTCCTGCTTTCTCTCTCTTCTAGATTTTCACCATTAAGGACATCTTCCTTTGGGGGAGAAAATCCATAACCTTCTATTCTTTTATGAAAATAAATTTTATGTCCATTGTCAACATTCAGAACTCTGTTTCTCTCAATTACTGTTCCCATTTGTCTTCAAACACTGCTGACATTAAAGGCTCAACACCTGTTGGCTATGAGCAGTCTTAGTTCCTGCCAAACCTCCAGCCAAATGCTCTCCTAGGTGAGACAAATGACAAAAGTGAAACAATTCAGCCTGGAGGGTGTGGTGCCCTTTTTTCAAAGGAGAACAGTCCACGGGTTGGGGAGATCAGAGTCTCACAAGCAGGGGAGCACTCTGCCCCAGGGATTTGGGGCAAGAGGGAGTTTTATAGAGACATAAAAGCAGTAAAGGGGAACCAGGGAGGAATAGCAGGTCAGTCAGGTGATAAGGAGATATTGCTTGGCTTAGGTTGATTGGCCGGGGTTGCATACCTGACCTTACTTAGACCAGGGGAATCATTGCAGATTCCTGGTGTTTGGTGCCTGCCTAGTTGGGATAAACTGTGTTTTTGGTCAAGGGCAGCATTTACAGGGACAGGGAAGTTACCTAAGTTTTGGTTTGCTGACTTGGCCCCCCAGGCAGGAATGGATCCATCCTGGGACTGGAAACGCGTTTCAACAGGTGACAGTTGTGTTCTTCTACTTCTCTTCTTGCTGTGGTACATCTGTGCTCTTATGTAAGTGGTGCTGAAAGGCCATATTGTTAAAAGATGGGCATATTTAAAAAAAAATAATAAGGGAAACTTTTGAGCAAGACACAAAGGGTAGCCAAGACTTCACCCCACACTCATGTAGAGAGTGGAGGGTCCTGAGCAAGACCCTATGGTCTCTGGGAAGAGGGAAATCATTTGGCTCTTGAGGGAGCAACACTTCCTGTCCCCCCAGATCATTCTGCTGCTGCCATGAATGATACTGCTCTGATGCCCCCATACCTCAGCTCCAGGGGAGAGACAGGGGCTCAGAGCAGGTGTGGACTCGGGCAGAACCTATGCAAAGAGCCAGGTGCTGAAGCTTGGACATTTCACTGAAACTCTGAGAGGCTGGTGTGCTTTCCCTGACCAGGGACAGCTCCCTTCTGACCCTGGGAGAATGTGAGATCTAATCCAGTTTAACTTCTTTACTAGGTCACAGGGAATAAATTGGATGTACATGCGATGTAAACTCTTAGCACAAAAAGCTTAAAAACCCGAAACAGGAAAGCCATTGATATGTTTGGTTGAGAGAACTCTAGATAAGATATTCTTTACATCTTTAATTTAGATGTTTTAATACTTTGTGTCGAATACACAATTTTTATTAAAAATGTTTCTCATTTGTTAGATTAGCAACCCCCTTTTTTAAAACAGGTCACTGGTAGTATCCTGGCCATTCACAAGCTATAGGATTACAGAGGTTTAGACATTTAAGATGAGAAGGAAAGCTCCCATTCTGGAAACCTCATCCGTCCTCATCTTTAAAGATGAGAAAACAGATCCCTAGTTCAGGTGACTCATTCAACATGACAGGACCTTGAGCTGCTGAGGCGGATTAGAACCCCCACCCCCTCCTCTCCACTCTGTGCACCTCTCACTGAGTGGACCTGGAATTTCAAATTCAGTCACTACATGCAGAGGACCCTCCATGTGTCAGGCACAGGCCCAAGTGCCTTTCCAAACATAAACTTCAGTTTTGTATCCTTGAAAATAATGAAATTCTGTAGGCACAATGGTACTGTCAGTCAACAGATGATGACAAGCTCCTTGAAAATTCTTCACATCGGACTTTCCAAATAGTTTAACAAATCTGATAATCCCTGAATAGGATTTATTAGAAGAAATGAAAATCAGTTATGTTGGTATACATGGATTCTCCTCAAAGGATGTATGGAAATGTGTGTGAGGGAGTGTGTATGAGTGTATTTGTGTATGTGCATAGAAAATTAGTTTGCTAGATAATTTCTTTTGTTCCTCAAGGAAAAAGGCAGGCTCACATAGGATTGCCAGATTTAATGGGGAAAAAAGTTGCAAAGTGCTATGCAATATGTGGACACGAATTACAAAATTATTTGTTGTTTATCCAAAATTCAGGGAAATGTAGATCAAATCCACAATGAGATGTCACCTCACTCACACCTGTTTAATGGCTATTATCAAAAAGCATACAAATGACAGGTGTCATCACAGGAGCTGGGAAGGGGGGAAGGGAAGAGACTCTGGCTGACCTTCCTTTCCTCAGGGACCCCATGTGTCAGGGACAGGAGGCTGCCCCAGGAGCAGCTCTGAGAACAGACTCTTCCAGGCAAGCTCAGTGTCTTATAGCCCTGGAAGTCCTTCCAACTTGTGGCTTCAAAATTAGGAAAATATAAAATTGTCATCACACTAAAGCAGCAAGAGTATTCTTAAAAAAAAATGGTAATAAGAAGAATCTACTTCAGAACCTCAGCCAAAGCTTCCCGTCTGCCTGCTTTTTCCACAGGCTCTGAGGCTGCCAGGTGCTCGCTGTCTGCAGGGAACAGCAGGTTCAGACTGACTCCACATGCCTGTCAGCCTTCCAGACCTGCTGACCTTGGGGATGTCCAGCCATGGGGCTCAACCTGGGAGCCAGCTCCCTCCACAGCCAACGATGTCATCTGATCAATGATGTGCTGAGGGAGGACGTCCTTCTCAGTTCAGAGCTACCAAATGGGACACTTGGGAGATTCTGAATGATACCTCCTAACTCTGGGAGGATTTATTGCACTGACAAGGATAGAATGACGGCTCCAGTCCACGCCCTGCCACCTGGAGGAAGTGTGTCCTTAGTAAAATCCCTGTAAATGGGAATAATAATGCTCACTCTCCAGACACCATCCACCATGGGCCAAGGATTGGGCCGAGTTGGTTGCTTTGTAAATAAATATTATCAGCCAGTCTGAAGTACGATGTGATTCTTATAACCACTTGTTTCTTATAATAACACGCCAACATAGTTATAACAACCACATCTGGCAGAGCAGCTCATTGAAATCTTAAAATATTTCATCTGTGCAGTCACATAAGTAATGGAGCCTTGATTTAAACACAAGACTAACAATTGCAAAACCTGTCACAGCATCCATTCTATACATGTAGAATTATATGTATATATATAATATATATATATGTGTGTATATATATATTATATATATTTATATATACACATACACAGAGACAGAGAGAGTTATGTTTAAGCTCTAAAGATTAAGAATAAGTAAGGTCATGAGAAAAATTTCAGAGAGGTTGCAGAACTTAGCAATATCTCTCACATGTCAAGGGAACACAGAGCAGAAGCTGTTCTTGAAGAGCCGTCATTCCAGTAACAGTGCCGGGCCTCAGAACACAATAGAAATTCTTCTAGAACTGGTGAATTAATAGTTGCTTGCCTTTTAGAGAGACTAATTTTTTTTAAGTTCGTTAACAGTAATCATTGATCCATTAAATAATGTCAAATACACTTTATTGAGTGCCATACATGGTACATATTGATTCCTTCCTTGCAAGTATAAAGTAGGTGTTATTCATCCCATTCTGAAGATGACAGAGTCTTCAGGAGGTTGAGTAGCCCCACTAAGAAGAGCTCCCCGAGAACTTCAAGTCAGCCATGTTAATAGGTTAATGAAGCATGTGCGCTATGTAACCTGTTGGATGTTTTTCACTCAGATATTAATTTATGTTCTCTCTGAGTTGTTGCTTTGAATGCGAATTGTGATCTAACCTAATAGGTTAGATAGGTTTCTTATTTGTTTTAAATAATGTGCTTCCCTCTTAAGTACTGCATCGGTTTACTTATTACTTACACTGACTTCTACCACCCCCTCCTGGCCATTGCAGGTATGTCCTGCACCTGATCTTCAGTATTCCTCACCAGGTCAGTAAAGTCTATTACAGCAAAGAGTCACTTAGGAGTGGAAGGGCCCAGAAATACAAAGCAGGAAACCTGTTTTTTCCAACTGTGTACTTAGTGTGAGTGGTAGTTTTTGGTGAGTGGGTCGTCCTTGCAATGCCCCCATTCCCCTAGCCTCAAATGAGAAAATAGACTAATAGGCTTGGGGTCGTACGTACCTGTAAAAACTACAGAGATTTGCTTGTGAATGTGCATATTTACATTCATATACATGGAACAGCTTTCCTGTCAATCCATGTCTGTCCATCTGTCTGTCCCCCCCAGTTCATTGCTCCTCGGTGCTGCTTTTGGTGCCCCTGGTGGCAGCCACTGCATTAATTCATCCACCGACAGTGGCAGACAATTGTGCTGCTGCCCAGACTGGCTGTCAGCAGCAAGGCTGTCCCTGACAGCTCAGGGGCTCTGTACACTAGGAGTCCCCTGACCCCCATGCTGTCAGTCAGTCTACTGCTAACATCACTCTGGCCAGGTGTCCTGTTATCGGATATCTTAGCTGGGGGATGGAGGGTCAAACTCCTGTGAGTGATGTCTGGGCTCCCCAACAAATAGGGGAGCCCGACGTCTGCATTTCGGGTCCCTTCTGTGGGGAGACTGCCTTTCCAAGCTGGACTTTGTGGGGGACAAACTTAGCTTGCCAACACACTAGCCTGCTGGACCCTGGGAAGAGGGAGAGCACCAACAGCCAGGGAGGGATGGGGCACCACGGAGCAGCCCACATTGGCCTGGTGCGTGTTCAAGGGCTGGAGACAGAGTGATGTGGGCAGGAACCCAGCCTGGCAGAGCTTTTCCAGGCATTAGGAGCTTCTGGCTCAGACAGGTGTCTTTTGGGAACAGGTGCCTTTGCAATGTCAAATGTCTAATTCAGATGGTGCTGGATTATGTGACTGTCAGCTGACAACAGCTGTGGCCAGTGCCTTTTACCCCCAAAGTGATCCTGTCACAGGTCCACCTTCCCACGTGTTCTATACCATCACCGTCTATAATAGTGAAGCCTCGATTTCCAGTGTGAGCTCCTGGAGACTGCAATTCTCTCTCCTGGTCATGTCTGTCCTTCCAGCTTTTTCCTCAGGGGCTTTCGGCTGTGTTTCCCCATCATTTCATTCCATTCTCAGGGGGGTGTGTTGGATCTCAGGTCTCCATCCTTCAGCCGACCCAGCAGAAATCCAGAACAGATGGAGAACAGGATGAGGAGAGAACATGGCTCCTCTCTCCAGCTGTCAGGCCAGGCTTCCTAGAAGACAGTGTGAGCCCTGGGGGAAAGGACATTGCAACACCTGAAACAGCCAGCACCTCTCTGTCCCTGTGACGCCAGTCCTAGGACACTTCGCTCTCTGTGCATCTTCAAAGCCCTGTTCTCAGGGATAGAGAGATGGAAACCAGGCAGGCTGAGCTGAGGCAGCAACTGTAAGAGTCAATGACTCTCCAGAGTCTCTCGTGGCTTCCATAGAGCAGGCGGTGGCTTTGTGGGGCCACCATCAGCGGAGGTGGTGCCTGGAGGGAACGAGTGGTAGGTGAGGGAGGAACATAAAGGAAGGAGGGAGAGAGCCAGCCAGACAAATGCTCAGTCACCTCAGGCCTCCCCCATCCTCCTGTGAGGAGTGGAGGGGTTCTTAGTGCTGTGGGATCCTGAGCCCTGCCAGGCTGTTATCAGCACCAGTGGGCTTTGAGACACCTGGACGTAGACTAGGAAGCCCCATGATGGATTGAGCTGCATGGTTCATTACTGGGCTGCAATTCTTCTTGCATGATGGCCTGAGTGGAAGCCCAGGGGCCACCCCCGCCTTCTTGCTGGTGACATGATCAAGGCTCAATGCAGAGACCCAGGCCATTTCCACACATGCTGTGATTATGCCTGTCAGCATCTGGCTTGGTTTGCCCTGCTTAATAGGAAAAGAAGGTCTCATGTCCTAGAGAATCTTCAGCGTGGTTATAATCTCAAGTTACATTGAAGGAAAATTACCTTGTAAATGGTTTTACTTTGAGTCATCTCATCTATAGGGCAGAAATGTACAAACACAGAATTATTATTGAAGAGTGATTGTAAATAACCAGACTCAGATCAAGGTAAATCTTCTTTCTGTGCTCTCTGTTCTTCTGTGAAAACCTGACCTGGAGCAGCGGCAGAGAGAACTAATGGAAGTTGCTTCTGTAATCGTGTGCAAACATCAAATTGAGCTTGGTTGTAAACATATCAACTATTAATGTGACTGAGGCTTGAATGCTTTTGTGATTCAACCAAATTTAAGGGAACTAATACAGCAGAACACAGGATGAATGAAACAATATACAACAGCCTGTGTTTTCATGGTCTATAGTGCAGTAGGCCAGGTACTTCTTCCAGCATCTCCCAGTGTCACTCCCCCCTGGGGCCGTGAGGCTTACTGTGATGGTCCCTCTCATCCTGTGCCAGTGTGCTGAGCTCCCACATCTACCTTCCTCCTCCTTTTATCCTCTTGTAATTCCTTTCTTTTGGGCAGGGACCGTTTTATTGAATAAGTATTTCTTCACCATCTGAATAACATTTTATACATTTATAAAAGGAATCCCATTTATTATGTTTTGCAATTGACATTTCTCTAAAAAAAATGCATACTTTAGGCCATTTGTCTGACTTGACCTGGTTTTTTGATTTGCTTTGGTTTTGTTGATGTTGATTTCTGCAGGGAGGAAGGTATGCCCCAGGGAAAGATGCTATAAATAGGTGTCAAAGAATCACATGACTAACAGGCAAGTCTTTAAACTAGTTGGAATCTCTCCTTCTAGAGCTCTTTCACAGTGTATTAACAAAATGCTTTTTAGTCAAGAGATTTCAAAATACTACTTTTTGCTGAGTTCTTTTTCTCTTCTTAAATCTGAAGAAGTTAAAATATGTGGTTATCATTTGTGTTTCCACCCATCACTCAAAAGCTCAGCCCTCCCTCCCCTTCCTTACTTCCCTCTACTCCTCAACACACAGCAGGCATTGAGGATAAGAAAATAAGTGAGATGGGGTCTTTCTATGGGACGTGGTGAGACCCAGAGCGTAAAATAAATGTAACCGAGGGCCAAAGAGCCTGTGATGTGCAGTCTGCATCTCAGAAGACAGAGCAGGGGAAGAGTCTTGATGATCTCTTATTCCCTGTCATCCCCTCACCTGACCATTCTCCAGGACCCATTGTGTAAGGAGGGAGTGCTATCCTCCAGGTTGCCCATGACAGAGACCAGAGCCTCTCTGAGGAGCTGCCCTTTCTCAGGGCCCCCATCCCATCCGTCACTCTGCTGTTTCCATCCTCTCTGTTCCTGCCTCCTGTGTCTCCTGCTTTGTACCACGTCCTGTCTCCCCCACCTTCCATTCAGCTCTTCCTGCTGTGGTTCCTGCACCAGCTCCTGTCTCCCTGCCTCAGTCAGCCTCTCCCCGCCCCACCAGAGCACCATGGGACATAGAACACTGCATTGTTCCACGGGATCCTCAATCCATTCTAGGAGGTTAAAATCTCATCAGCCTGTTTCAGTGGTGAGCAGATTGAGGCACAGGGAAGGGAATAATTTGTGCAAGGCCATACAAAGAATAAGAGGTAGAGCTAGGATTTGAACTCTGGCTCGGTGCTAGAGTCCACACTCACAACTAATACATGTGGGGGCTCTCAGTATTTATGGAAATGCAGCACTGATTCCATCTTATCCTGCCTGAAATCCTTCAGTGGCAGAAAAGATAAAGGAAGTGATGGGTCCTTGGTCTGGCAGCAAGCACCATTTTCACCAACCTAACCCAGCTGTCCAACCTCCCAGTACTGTCTCCTTGTGTTGTCTTTTTAGCTTTCCTAAAAACGTTACACACCCCACCCATCAGGCCACCATGCAGTTTGTTTTTCACACCTTTCCTCTGCAATCCTACTCTGCACTCCCAGGAGAGAAGGCTTATCCCACCCCACCCCCACCCCCTGGTTGCTGGGAGGGTGTTCTCTGCATTTCCTTAGGAACTCTCCCCCAGCCCTGTCATGTGTGCTGGCTGCACTGCCCTCTGCACTGACCTGGCCTGTTTCCACCACTGGGATAGTAAACTGAGTTAGAGACTGTGTTATGTTATTCCCAGCGTTGAGCTCAGTAAGTAATGAAACACACACACACACACACAATAGTGCAGCAGATTCCAGGCAGAAAGACTCATGTGAGTGATCACAGGCACAGCCATGGGACAGCAAATCAGGGAAACTCCATTTAACTTGGTATTCTGGACTATTCGTATTAGATCTAAAAGTAAGTTTAACTTATGTTTTAAACATGAAAGCAACAGAGTCATAAGAAATACAGATATGAGCCAGCAGAAAAATCTCTTTCTCAGCCAGCACAATCTCAGATAGTATTAAACTTTAGCATACCTCCCTATAAGGGTTATTGTTTGGAGATATTTTTTATGTTCCAAGACTTGTTCTTTTTGAAAAATGGAAGTTCACATATAGTTCATGCTTTTGCATAGGTTTTATTTTCCTAAGAGTAATAAAATTTCTCAGTAGTAATCTATTTACTAAATTAGAAGTTCAGAGCAGCAGGGTACTAATAATGTGAGGAGTATTTCCTTAGACATTCTTCATCAAGCTTCCAGTTCTGAATCCATGATTGCCTTCCTGCCTCTGACTTTTACCCCCACCTAGTGGTGGTTGGCAGCATTACCATTTCGTTGGATCGTGGAGCTGAGCTAGAACATTGTCAGGGTGGTGTTCTTTGTTCAAGACAAAAAAAGGCAGGTAAGTAGCAGGCAGAGAATGAGTGTTCAAGCTTATTCAACTGACTTTACTGTATTATATTTTCATTGTGTGAACATTCAAATTATGAAGTTATTAAAATTAAAACTATTATTGGAATAAGGTTCCTAGAAGGCAAGATTCGACTCTAAAGCACAGCAGGCTCATTGGGCCAGTGGCTACAAATGAAACAGGACAGGAGTCTGGGCTCCTGCTGCCCTGGGACAGATCCAGCGCTGTTGGGCCCTTGGTGGAGGAGAGGGCCTCTGGGGGCTGCTGGCCTTCTCCTGACCTTCTTTCTCCTGCACTTAGTGAGTGCAGCAATGGCAGGGAGTAGATAGATAGCTGTGGAAGGAAGGGATGAGAAGAGAAGGAAAAACATCAGAGGCACCAACGGTTAAAATTAGAATGTTAGCATTTTTCCTTGTAAAGGAAAGGGTTGAGTTTTATTATGGGGATTTGGAAAATTAGCACCTTTTTTGTATACGTACTTTGAAAGAACATGAAGAGAGTCTGTTTGCAGGTTCACATGTTGGTCTAACCATGTCCTGTTTCCCCATGTTTTCAATGGAAGGAAGGAGGAAGCACAATCCTCTATCAGACGATTGGCTGAAGGTGTTATATGGGGTCAGACAGCTGAGGTGAGCCACTCGTGATGCTGAGGAAAAGTTAGTCTGTCACGTCCTGAGCTGTGGGAAGACTGATTTAAAAGAATAGCGCAATTACAAAATGTAAACTGTGCTAAGCAAATCTCAATGAAAGCACTGAAATTTGAATTTGATTACTTCTAAAAGTGATCAGTCACACATGCTGGTTTGCTTGGGATAGTCTAGCTAACTTCTGTGGCCCCATCTAATTATTATCAGAAGGCCTCTAATCTTACTGAAGTGTTATTGCTTAAATGAACAATTATAGAGTCACCTTACATATAGTCAGTAGAGTTGAAATGCAGTTTTTCTGTTTTTTAGTAAAAATTTTGTCAAGTATGGAGGCATCACTGATAAAGGTATTACTTAAGCTGAATTTAAGAAAAAACAAATTTAGTGAGGCATCATTTGCATATCATGAAATTCATCCATTGTATATTTGTAATTACATGACTTTAGTTAATCTATACTATTAAACCAACATGACAATACAATTTTAGAGTAATTTTATTAACCAAAAAATTTATTTACTTGTGGTTGATCCCTGTTCCTCAGTCCTAGATAAACCACTGATCAGCTTTCTGTTTTGTAAATTTGCCCTATTGGGCAATTAATAGAAATTAGATCATATAGTGGGTAGATTTTTTTTTTTTTACATCTTGCTTCTTCTATGTAGCATAATGTTTTGGGGGATAATTCATGTTTTGGCATGTATAAGTGGTTTGTTCCTTTGTGTTGTTGAATACTATTCCAGTGCATGGATGTCAGCAGTTTGTTTTTTCAGCAGGGTGGACGTTGGAACCATTTGCAACATTAGTGGCTAAGAAAGTATAATGCTAAGTGAAATCAGTCAGACAGAGAAAGACAATTATCATATGATTTCACTGATATGTGGAATGTAAGAAACAAAAGAAGAAACAAAGAAAGGGATACCTGGGTGGCTTAGTCAGTTAAGAGTCTGCCTTCAGCTCAGGTCATGATTCCAGTGTACTGGGATCAAGTCCCACATCAGGATGCCTGAGAAGGGAGCCTCCTTCTCACTTTCCCACTCCCCCTACTTGTGCTCTGTGTCAAATAAATAAATAAAACCTTAAAAAGGAGAAGAAGAAGAAGAAGGAGAAGAAGGAGGAGAAGGGGGAGAAGGAAGAGAAGGAGGAGAAGGAGGAGAAGGAGGAGAAGGAGGAGAAGGAGGA